>NC_050070.1:103406731-103714341 GCF_009764565.3 Dermochelys coriacea
CTTCCTCCCGGTATCCCGCTTTCCCACTTACCTCAGGGCTTTGGTCTCCTTCCCCCGGTGAACCTAGTTTAAAGCCCTCCTCACTAGGTTAGCCAGCCTGCTGGCAAAGATGTTCTTCCCTCTCTTCGTAAGATGGAGCCCGTCTCTGCCCAGCACTCCTCCTTCATGGAACACCATCCCATGGTCAAAGAATCCAAAGCCTTCTCTCCGACACCACCTGCGTAGCCATTCGTTGACCTCCACGATTCGACGGTCCCTACCCAGGCCTTTTCCTTCCACGGGGAGGATGGACGAGAACACCACTTGCGCCTCCAACTCCTTTATCCTTCTTCCCAGAGCCACGTAGTCCGCAGTGATCCGCTCAAGGTCATTCTTGGCAGTATCATTGGTGCCCACGTGGAGAAGCAGGAAGGGGTAGCGATCCGAGGGCTTGATGAGTCTCGGCAGTCTCTCCGTCACATCACGAATCTTAGCCCCTGGCAAGCAGCAGACTTCTCGGTTTTCCCGGTCAGGGCGGCAGATAGATGACTCAGTCCCCCGGAGGAGAGAGTCCCCGACCACCACCACCCGCCTTCTCCTCTTGGGAGTGGTGGTCGTGGAACCCCCAACCTCAGGACATCGCATCTCATGCCTCCCAACCAGCGGAGTCTCCTTCTGCTTTCTCCCCCCAGACCTATCATCTGGTCCACTCTCCGCAATGGTACCTGTGGAGAGAACATGAAAGCGGTTAGTTACCTGTGTCTGTGTTACTGGAACCCGGACATTCCGCTTACCTCTTCTGGAGGTCACATGTTGCCAAGCTTCTTCACTGGCCTCTTGGCTCCTCTGTGCAACCTGCTCTATATCTTTAGAGCTTTGTGCCCCTAGAAGGCTATCCTGAGTTTGGTCCAGAAAATCCTCAGTCTCTCGTATACAACGCAGGGTCGTTACCTGTTGCTCCAGACCTTCAATCTTCTCTTCCAATATGGAGACCAGCTTGCACTTTGTACAGACAAAGTCGCTTCTGTCCTGTGGAAGAAAGACAAACATGGCACATCCAGTGCAGATATGGGTGAACTGGAAGAGATTTAATAAGAACCAAACCAAGACATTACCTAGCTGTCTAATCCAAACCAAACACTTTTGAAGTTTGAAAAAACTGATGACCTCTTATCTTTAATTTTGCATTGTTTGTGGTTCCTGGGTTTTGCAATAATCAGAAGTGAAAGTATCAAAATATTATAAGTTTCAGAGTAGCAGCCATGTTAGTCTGTATCTGCAAAAAGAAAAGGAGTACTTGTGGCATCTTAGAGACTAACAAATTTATATGAGCAGAAGCTTTCGTGAGCTACAGCTCATTTCATCGGATGCATCCGATAGATGAAGTGAGCTGTAGCTCATGAAAGCTTATGCTCAAATAAAATTGTTAGTCTCTAAAATATCATAAGATATTCTTCCAACTTGCTGAGGAAGTGGAATACCGGTATCAGAGATCTTGTGAGAAAGCCTTCTCTTGTTCATCTCTCAATGAACAAAGTTGGCTTATGGATTTTGATGGTACCAAGAGAGGTTAGCCTTGGGAAACCCATCTCTAAATTGTGTTGTAAGACTGACCTAGCAATGCAGCACTTGCATCTTCACCTCATGAGGTAGACCCAGTATAACTAAATAAATACATTTAGTATTATCTAATGATTAAAACACAGAGTTTGGAATTAGGGGAGCTAGTATCTATTTTCAGCTGTGCAACTGTATAAGCAAATCAAGTCACCTGCTCTCTGTAAGCCTCACTTTTGCTTTCTGCATAAAGGGGATAATAACGCCTACCTGACTTTATAATGCCTTAGGAATTCCTTAGACAAAACACACCATGTTGTATGAGCATGATGTATTGCTTTTACAAATACAATTTGCCAAGGACTAAGAATTTTGGGCTAATCCCTTGTCTACTTCATTTGCTTCTCTGTGGCTGTTGCTATGATTAAACCTGGTCTCCTTTTGGAGCACTTAGGAAAAAATTCTCTCCAATCTGTTCATTTTTATTTCTGAAAAGTGACCTGAGGATGATATAGGCTAATATGCTCTCCTGGATTAATCTCTAATCCTTTTAATGCTTAACTTGGGAGCCATATGTCTAGCACAATTCCAAAAGCTTCAAAAAGGAAGGGAGGGGTTTGTCAAAATCAGAGCATACATATGATAACAGCCCACTCATTCCACTTCTGAAAGTGGTTTAACTGAAGGGCACTTCTGAAGCAAAAGTTATTTCACAATCTAAGTAGAATAACTGAATCTCCACAATCTTCTGTGATGGACAATATTCAGAGAACCATCTTGTTATGTGTTTCATACTGGTCAGAAAACATAAGGCTGTTTGAGTACTTTCAACTGAAAAAAAGAAAGCCTGGTCTTTCCAGCCCAATTTTTCAGACCAAAAAGATTCAGATAGTTCAGAGAAGTATTAATTCTTTTTGGTGCTTAAATAAACCAAACCCAAACTTATAACCTTTTGAGAGTGGCAAATCTCTATACGCTCTACTCTTCTCAATAGAGAAGCATTATAAAAACAATCAAAATCCCTATGTTACATGATACCTCTGTGTTCTGATCCCCCAGTGAAGTCAGTATAAAGATTCCCATTTACTTCAATGGGATTTGGATCAGGTGCTTAGAATGTAAGATCTCTGAACTCTCAGAAGATAACTAATATCAGTCAACAGAAACTCCCAATTATTTTAAAAAAATCAATGGAGCATCAACATTTCAAAATGATTGACTTCTGGGTGACTGAAATGAATACAACTTGCTTCCATTTTTTCTGATCCTCACGTGGGATATCTTGACATAGCTCCATTGAAGCCAAAGGTGATACACTGATTTACACCAGAGGAGGATCTGCCACTGTATGTGAGAACAAAACAGAAAAGAAACAGCTTATCCATATGGAAACAGATTCTGCCACCGTTACAATGCTTCCCCATTAGTTCCTGTAGTGAATGGTGTCTGTTGGTGTGGTGCATGTAGAAGGTGTGTAACTGGTGTAATTTTATTTTCTGTGTACTGCACTTTTACATTTCTAGGACTCTTCCAGGGTAGCTGCCATTTTGTGTGCATGTCAGATGCAGCCTGTCACAGAGGACACGCACACATTCTTCTCCCCTTATGGAGTCTTTATGGCTGTTCAGTTTTGTTTTTTTAATCTTCCTTGATCTTTTTATTCAGCCTTAGGTTATGTCTATATTTTGTGTATAGACTATGGAGTAATTTCCAGCTCAAGGAGACATATCTGCACTACCTCTGACTGCGCTAGCATGCTAAAATTAGACTGTAGCCAGGACAGTGCAAGAGGCAGGAGGGACTATCCCCCACAACTCCATACCTGTCCAAGATACTAGGTAATATTCATGGCAGCTAATCCCTCCTGCCACTCGTACCACCATGGCTGTGCTCTGTTTTTAGTGCACAAGCTCTATCAGAGCTAGAGTATGTCTCCTCTCACTGGAAATTACACACCCAGCTTGAAGTGTCTATGTACCCTGAAAATAAGTGGTTGCTCTTTGTAAATGAAAAACATAACACCAGAGTCAGCTCAAAAATGTGGGCAGTTACACAATATCTGTTAGTTGTTCCCAAGCTGGGAGAAGTCTTGCATTACTCTCCTGCAGCAACAAAAGCATCTGAGTGTATGAACTTTAAAATTCTCTTGTTGGTCCCTATCACTCCCTTTTGGAGAGACTGGACTGACACTGGCTTCCCTTGCTCCTAACTCTGATGTAGAACTTTTATCCAACAGGAAAGGGCCATGCTTTGTCTGCGCATATGGCATTAGCAAAAAATGCTGAAATCTCACTGTTTCTCTTAGAGAAGGCGGGGGAAGGCTCCCCTCTGACAGGGATGGATATTTTAAAGGGTATCTCCTCTATCTGTCACCGAGTGGCTGTTTTACATCCTCTAAGGGGAGCAAGTATGCAGCTGAACTCTGCTAGTGAGGAATCTCCTGTCTCCTAATCCTGCTACTTCAGGTGGAGGTAAATTTGGAAATACTGTAAGCACACTAATGGCCCCATTCTTGAAGGTGCTGAGCATTCTCAACCCCCCATCATATGGGAGTTGAGGGCATCCAGCATCTCTCAGCAGGGGCTCAGCACTTTACAACATCATGATCTGAAAGAGGCACCAAAGCTCAAGGGCAATGGAAGAGGAAGGATCAAAGATATTACAGCTAGGACACATGCAAAATAAAACCTTTCACTGAGTTCACTTTGTACACTTGTTAATTTTATGGGCTATCCATTATTTAAAGCAAAAGATCAGTCTAATTCTGAACATCATTGCCTAGTCAGAAAGTGAAATCCTGCAACACATTATCATAGCTTGTCTTCATATTTGTAATTCTCATTACACTTCAAATGTGGATAAAAATCTATTATTCATAGTGTCGTGTTTTAGTTGGTAGAACACCAGACTCGTAGATGATTAGTGATAGCTGATGAAATGCACTTTCATAAAAGTTCGGGGGCTTGCATTATATAAAATTGAATTTCTAAAATCAGTGCCTTTGATGTCTTCCCAGTATAAATATTTTACTCACAATTAAGCACTCAGGACAAAAAGGAGAAAAAATGTGGTTAAAAAGCAATCGTCCGTAGAATAACCTTTTTAAAAGCTAAGATTTTTCAATAGCTGCTACTGATTTCCCAGTTAACATGAATTTGCCACATTTATTTTCTTTGGGTCAAATCCTTCTTGCCTTACTCATGCAAGTAGACCCATTGTTCTCAATGGGATGACTTGCAAGAGTAAAACAAGCAGAACTTTGCTTATTCTTTTAGTTTATCTACCTCTCCGAGGAGTCATTTAAATAAATTAGCTTCCTAATTTAGCTGTATTCATTAACAGGCTCTTTAATTAGGGATTCTACTCTAATGTTCACATTGTTCAAATCCTTTCAGGGGAAATGTTTGTCTTATCTTCTTTGATTCTTTCAAAGATAAAAAGGAAAAAGAAGGTCCATATATATTTGGCTTTCAATATCCGTGGATGCTCTATTCGTCAAAGAATCCCCATCCTCCACTTCCCATCATTCCCAAACTCCCTACCTCCCTCAAAAAAAAATTGTAACTTGTTATTACGCACTCAAAACCAAAGAATGAGCAGTATGACTATAGATAGATGAGCTCAATTGTGAGTGAAATGAGCTTTACTATAACCAGGAGGAGGTGATGTCTAGTTAGTAGACAGGGAACTGGACTGAAATTCAGGAGACTTCAGTTCTATTCCTAGCTCTGACACTTATCTGCTGGGTGAGTTACTTCACCATTCTGTTGTGCCTGGCTATTTAGACCCTAAGCTATTCAGAGACGAGAGTATGTCTTACTATGTGTGCCTCGCACAATTTCTAGACTCTAGGTTCTACTGTAATATAAATTACTCTTTCAACCTATTAGCTTTTTTGCACACCTTGTACTTTATTTGTAGTCCTTAAACAAGTTGCCTCCTACAGTATTTATTTTTTAAAAGTTTAATCAATTGTTTTTCAAGGAAGAGGGAACTAAATATCCAATTAATTAGCAAATCCAGTAGAACCTCAGAGTTATGAACATCTCAGTATTTATAACTCTGAAATGTTCATAACTCTGAACAAAACGTTATGGTTGTTCTTTCAAAAGTTTACAACTGAACATTGACTTAATACAACTTTGAAGCTTTACTATGAAGAAGAAAAATGCTGCTTTCCCTTTATTTTTTTTAGTGGTTTACATTTAACACAGTTCTGTACTGTATTTGCTTTTTTTTGGTCTCTGCTTTTGCCTGACTGTGTACTTCTGGTCCCAAATGAAGTGTGTGGTTGACGGGTCAGTTTGTGACTCTGGTGTCTGTAACTCTTGAGATTCTACTGAACTTTCCATCTTCTGAGGTGTAATGCCAGGAATTATGATGAACCAGGAAAGACATCTATTTGTAACCAAGACTATCCATCGTGACCTTGGACTGGATCAGACAAATTACTGAGAACCATTAGTTAAAAGTATCATTGGCACTATCTCCCCCACCCCCTGCTCTGCAACTACCCAGGGGTGCTGCCACAGACAGTTTTGTATTCTGAGGAATGCGTGTTTTCTTGTCTGGTGGGAAAATATTTTCCCAGTTCACATGGACCTTGTCAGATTCCTGAAAATAAAATGACTTCTGTTCTGCCCAAAATGTGTGGCTGGGGAGCTGATATTTAGCTGAGACAAAATAGTTTTAACTCAACAAACATAGAGCTTGACTTGTTCATTTTAGATGCCTTGTCTAAACACATCAACTTCAGCAGAGAAGTCGTACAGGTTTCAGTAGGAAAGAAGCACACTACACCATGTCTACAGGAGATGCTGGCACCCTGCCCCCCATGAGCAAATTACAAGGATCTGCTGTGACTCCTCCTTTCAGGTCACCCAGTGTATAATGGGTGGGGGAGGAAAGGAGTCATTCCAAAAAGTCTCAGGATTAGTAGGCATCAACTGACTAATGTTCGGGGGGGGTGGGGGGGTGGGAAATAACTCCAGAGTACTTGGCTTTCAGCAGACTCTGAGGGAAATGGTCACAGAAGATGCAAAAGGGGGAGTACCTGTTGCCAAATGGCTATGATTACAGTGGTGGCAAACTTCCAGGGAAACAGAGCCTTAGCTCTGTTTTATCAGGATCCTTTGTAAGTTGCTATTAAGAAGTATTTTTCAACAATCTCATTTTTATTAGCCGTTTGTGCCCATTATAGTTTTCTAGTTGCTAGTTTGTTATGGCTGTAACATAAATAAGGTTCTAAAAATGTCTCATTTGAGGAGTTGCAGGACTGGGCATGCCATTTAGACACAGATAAAAGCAGATGTAAAGGGTTTTCTTTGTAATGGGTCTATTATATATTTAATAGAACTGTCATATAAACCTATACTAGCATTTAAAATGCAGTTTCTAGGCTATAAAATAAACACCATTTCTAATATTGCTGTTGGCTTTCACCTATAGGACTCAGTTCATTAAAAGCTCTGTACAGCATTTATATAAGATTGTCATTTGATTTACTACACAGAAAAACAGGCTATTAATGTCTTCTCCCCCACCCCCAAAACCAGCTATTATAAAACCAATACTTCAAGATTATTAACAATACACTAATGGTCATATCCTGGCAGAAAGGTGAGGTCAGAGGCAGCAGAGGTGCTGGCTGGCACATCCTCTGATGTAGGAGCTCTGCTAGCTACAGCAGGATTCCTCCAGGCAGAATGAGCTTGAGAAATACACGTGCTTTTTGATTCAGTTCTGCTCAATAAGAATTTATGGCCATGACAAGCAATGTGAATGTTGCCATAGTGCATAAAAGACATAGACCACTCCAGTCTCTGTGGGAGGGACGATCTGCTTGCGTAAGGTTATGCAGCGGGTTTGAAGTTTGTTCATTCTATGGCCAGTTGTTACATAGCTTAATGCCAGCTCACTCATTGTCTCCCAGGTTTAGGCACAATTTTCTCTCATCACTTTTCATTGAGAAACTTTTTATAATTCCTCATCATGTGAGGAAATATCTTTTTCACTTTCTTTTGTCCAGGGGTGTGTGCAAAGGGGGGACAAGTAGAGTCACAGGCACCCCCAATCAGTGGGGGCATGGAACTCCTCCGGGGCCAAGCAGAGAGAAGGAGCTCCTCCAGCCCTGGGACTGGGGGTGGGGAGAGATCCAGACCCTCTGGCTGCCGAGGGATAGAGAGCTCCACTGGCCCTGATGGGAAGAACCAATTCCTCCGGCCCAGGGGGCGGGACCAGCTCCTCTGGCAACAGCAGGCCCAGAAAGTGCCCCTCAAAAAGCGGCCAAATTTTTATTCTGGTGCATACCCCTGCCCTTATCACTGCTGCCTCTCTGAACAGGAGCTGGGTGCACAGACACTTGCTGCTGACAGCACTGGAGCTGGTCAAAAAGGAGGGAAATACTTTTTGCAAAAATTTGAATCTACATTTTATTTCCCCAAAAAATATTTCCACATAACTGAAGGTGGCCAAAGTCCTTCAGGTGCAGGAGGAGGAACCATCCACCATCCCCAATTTGGAAGGTGCCACTAACTTGGGTTGACACAGCCTACAATGTTGAATCAGGAAGCATACTGTTTCAGTGCAACTCCCAGGCAGTCTCAACCAGCAGAGGATATCAAACCCAAGAGACATTGGAAGCTGTTAGGCTTTGTGAAGCTCCTGAGGGAAAGCAGTGGTCATTGCTGCCTGCTGTCCCAAGATGAATCTTCCTATTATTATAGGTGGGGCTTTCCATTATAAGACCCTGTTTCAGTTGTGTAACTTTGCCAAATGTTAACTGTTTGGGTTGAAATTTTTCATGTTGGGTGTCTGCCTCAGGCTGGGGTTTTTCTTGGGAAATTTCAGTCAGAACAGTTCAGCAGTTTCTAAGTATGAAACTAGGGGAAAATACATCATGTTGTGGTCTTTACTTTGAGAAACTCTAGTTCCTCATAGTTTGGAGCAGGGGCTTGAAATTTGTGTCAGGGATGCACTTTTTGCTGTTCCTGTAAAAATCCACCCAAATTTGGCACAGGGACAGCTTGGAGGAGAAGGGGCAGATGGGGTCACTGTTGGGAGAAAAGGGCAGAAGGATCTGTGACCACAAGAGCACACTTGCCTTCAGAGCCTTGAGGATGGAATCCAAGATTCCAGAGTCTCACCATTCCTCTGGTGTCAGCAAAAAAAATGAAGCAAGTGTCCTGTGGAAAAAACGTGTTATCATATAAGTAAAGACAGTATCATAATGCATCTGCACCTGGGGGCTGAACTGAGGTTGTACCAGCAACCTTAATTCTGGAATTTCCTAACTTTTGAATGCTTGACTTTCCAACCTTAACAATGTTCTTTTTAACATATTTCTGTGTGTAATTTAATATTGACATTACAGTAGTTCCCAGAAGCCTCAATCAGGATCAGGACACTGTTGTACTGAGCACTGTACAAACATACAGACATGGCACCTACCCCTAAAGAGCTTACATCCTACAGTCAAAACATGGATGCATATAATTAGGCAACTACATTTGTATTTAGGTTCCTAATTCAACTGGCTTCATTTTTAAAGTGCTGAGCGCCCATCACCCTCAATCACTTGAACAGCAGCTGCGAGTTCTCAGTACCTGTGAAAATCAGGCCACTTTTATTGAGGACTCCAATTCAATAAATAACTTAAGCATGTGCCCAGTCCCAAGTCACAGCTGATGTACCATTAAGGACCCTACCCCAGTGCCATAACTTAGAGCTACCTAGTAGCAGCAATAAGTGATGATGAGGCAGGGACTAGGTCACAGAATCAGGGAGCCATAATGACTTCTTGATGACCCCCCACGTCTCTTTTGTCCTGAGACACAGAAGAGAATCTGGTTTATAATATATAAATAAATAACAAATGAATCGGTCAAAGTTAAGGTTGAGATAAATAAAGCAGGTCATGCAACACAGCTATAGTTTTAGGCTGTCTTGAGGCTAAGGAAGAAAACCAATCATACTTGGTTCATGTTCTCAAGGTTATCTTGCACCAGGAGGCACAGAAACCTGTTTTTTAAATGCAAGCTTATATGCTGGAGCATTCATTTGAAGAAAAATATGTCCTATGATGATAAAATTCTTCAACAAAAATATTCACCAATGATTATCATTAAGTAAATGGAAATAGTTATGAATGAATTTAAAAATACCACATGAATGCATTTTAAAAATAGCTTATGCCTTAAACTTTACTAAGTAGTAAGTACATTTTCTTATCTCAAAAATCAGGAAGTTATTTGCTAGAGTGAGCAAATGAAAAGTTCAAGAAGGGCCTGTTTTCATATGATTATTACTCATAAAATAATGAAGAGATTGAATTCTAAATTCTCAGAAAAAGTATTCTGTACTCACTGACTGAGTGCTCAAAATATGGAGAAAATATTATTCACATACGACAAAGAGGCTTAATCCTTGCGTTAAATGCAAATCTCAACCCAGATTTAACTATGGAACTGCTATGCTGCCTCCATAATGCACACACAGACACATCAGACATATTTGGATACTGGAAGAAAAGCTGAGTTGGCACTTAAAAGATTGTAAGGGTAAAATTAGTTTTGTCAGCTTTACTAATTGTTCTCAAAGTGATGTCTTTCATTTGAGCTGATTTAACTGTAAGCTCTGACTTACTGTGATTTGGTTTTAAATACTTTTTGGTAACAGTCATTCTGAATTATAAATAGCTTCATCCTTCTTCCTCCTTATCAAACTTTGACATATGGAAGATAATAAAAAGGATTTTAGGAATACTGATGCAAAACAGCCACCCCTTTAATCATGTTAAGTCAATAGTCCCCATGAGTTAATGTCCATATCACAGGCAGGGTGGGTAGTAAGACGGGGGAGAGGAGAGGAGAGAGAAACTTCTATTGCTTTTGATCCAAAACTGATTCATTACTCAGTACAGTTAAAATTGTCAAAGATAATTTTGTAGTCATGCATTTCTCTTCTGTTTATAGGGATATATAGCTATGTGAACAGAAGTGAGCGCAGTTAGAAGAGGCTATTCAGGGTTCGATGCATACTGCAAGTGGATTGCTGTCATCACCCAAGTTAACTAGGAAGAAGATGGGATGTCATACCAAAGTGTACTGTCTGCACTTCTATGCCTGTGGGTATTACTGTGTGCTGCCTTGCTTGATGAGATAATGTTTTCATTTTTTAAGTAAAGATTAGTTAAATTTGTTTTTTGGCACAAGTATTTCAGGGATTGAATCATGGGTCCTTCCGTTCACTCCCTTCCATGGCCTTGTAGACATTAGGCAGTATTAGCAGAAAAGGGACCGCACAGAAGGCTGAAGAATTCCAAACTCTTTTTCATTTGGAATTCTTCCTTTTCCTATCTGTAAGATGCTGTTATAGCAAACATTTACATATGTGAGTGACTTTATGCATAGTATAGAAATGTAGGGCTGAAAGGGACCTCAAGAGGTCATCAAGTCCAGTCCTCATGTGCTGAAGCACGATCAAGTAAGCCTCGACCATCATGGACAGATGTTTGTCCAACCTGTTCTTAAAAGCTACTATTGATGGGGATTCCACAACTTCCCTTGGAAGCCTACTCCAGAATTTAACTCCCCAATAGTTAGTTGTTTCCTAAAATCCAATCTAAATCTCCCTTGCTGCAGATTAAGCCCATTACTTCTTGTCCTACCTACAGTGGACATGGAGAAAAATTGATCACCATCTCTTTGTAACATATTTGAAGACCGTTATCAGGTCCTTCCTCAGCCTTCTTTTCTCAAGTTTATATATGCCCAGTTTTTTAAAACTTTTCCTCACAGGTCAGGCTTTCTAGATCTGTTATCGTTTTTGGTGCTCTCCTCTGGACTCTCCAATTTATGCACATCCTTCTTAAAATGCAGTGCCCAGAACTGAACACAGGACTTCAGCTGAGGCCTCATCAGTTCCAAGGAAAGCAGTTCAATTACCTCCTGTATCCTACATATTACACTCCTATTAATATACCCCAGAATAATATTTGCCTTTTTCACAATTGTATCACATTGTTGATTCATATTCAATTTGGATTCACCATAACCCCTGATCTTTTTCAGCAGTACTACTGCCTAGCTAGTTATTTCCCATTTTGTAGTTGTGCATTTGATTTTTCCTTGTCTTTCTTGAAATTTCATCTTGTTGATTTCAGACCAATTCGCTAATTTGTCACAGTTGTTTTGAATTCTAATCCTGTCCACCAGAGTGCTTGCAACCTTTCCCACCTGGGTGTCATCTGCAAATTTTATAATCATACTCTCCACTCGCTGTCTCTCTAGTTACTTCCTCCACATTCTGAAACAAAAGTTGCCCCCCAATACATTCCAAGAACTTACTGGAAATTTTATATTTTGCTGTATTACTTTTTCACCAAACGTCTGGGTAGTTAAAGTCCCCCAATCTTACCAGTTCTTGTGGTTTTGGATATTTCTGTTATTTGCTCTAGAAATGCCTCCTTCACCTCCCCTTCCTGATTTGGTGGTCTATAGTAGAGCCCTACCATGATATCACCCCTATCTTTTACCTCCTAACCCAGAGACTTTCAACTGGACTGCCTCTCACCTCCTTCTGGACCTCAGAACAAGTGATGTATAATAAAATACCTCCTCCCTATTTTTCCCAGCCTGTCCTTCCTGAACAAATTATACCTCTCTATACTGATATTCTGGTCATGAGATTTATCCCAACAAATGTCAGTGATGCCAATTAAGTCACAATTTAGCTTGTTTATCTTATATATGAGGAGATTGGTTGACTTCTATGGGAATACTCCCATGAATACATACATGCACATACTTAAGTGTTGGAAGGATCAAGCCCACTGTAAAATGGCTCCTTCTTACTCAACATATCTATCCTCTGTATGTCTTCAAATCATAGCTATTTTATTGACACAATCAAGTTTTCACTATTGTTACATCTGGCATTGTAGGACCAGCACAGATAAAGAGCAGCAAGTTGTTTCTTTTGTCTTGTGCATCATTAACAAAATTCTCAGCTAAATTTAGAAATGGAATCTTTATTACTAGTGATGATATAAGAGACAGAACGAACCCTGCTTGATTTTCAGATCCCTAATGCAGTTTGCATAGTGCTAGCAATTAGAAAAGTTCCCTTTTGACTAGCAAACTGAGTAAATTTTAACAAGGAAATTACTGTAAGAGAATAACTATAAAAAAGCAACATGTCCCTTTACACAGTGACTTTCCTCCACAGTATAATTGTCCTTTAATCATTTTTCCTTTCAGTTTACAGTCATGGGTGTAAGCTGAGATGGTAAAAAGGGCATCTGTCAGCATGGCATTAAAACTACTCCTTATTGGTGCCCATAGGGTATTTAAAGACTTATGCTTATCAGGGATGAGGTTTATTATCTTTGTCATGTTCTAAAACTCAACTTGCAACCCTGAGAGAAAGATTTTCAGGTCTGTCCTATTCATTGGTTTCATGGCGGGAATCCTTGCAAAAACTGGTGCTGATCCTTTGGAAAGCAAATGGATTAATTCATCCTACATAAATTATCTATTCAGGTGATGATGTTGGGATAGAAAAAAATAGGTGTAAAATGATGGAACTGCACTGCTTTGAATGCTGGGCTTTTTGATGGTTGTATACAAATATAGAAAATGATGTTTTGTTTATTTTGTCATAGAACAAAGGGATGATATAGCAGCAAAAAACATGCCTAAATAAATCAAAAATATGGACACAAATGAATGCAAAAGAGAATAAAGAAATACAGTTCTTTCTCTCCTACAAAGAAGGCTTGACATGGATCCATAGTGAGACTTCTTGTCTGTGACATTTTTATTAAGGTTATGTATATGACTGTTCATCTTCATTCTACTGGTGCTAATTGCTGTCTATTGGATCCTTCGCTACTGTGTACAGAGAACACATGCTTCCTCCAGACACTGCCATTGCCACGGGTGCATTGGATTGTTCTCCTGTCCTCAGATAGGAACCTGCTGCTGCCTGACCACAACAGCTGGGAATATTCTGCTTTTAAAAGCTTATCTTGTTGATACTCGAGTTGAGCTATTACACAGTGGAACAAGCAAACAGAATCTAGAATGAGCGGACCCTCTGTGGGCAACTTATAGTAACAAAAAAAACCTTCCATGTGCTTTTGAATGTGTCTCTTGTCTTGGATTTGACAGTGATGTTTAACATAGATGCTTCCTGTGAAGAAAATGTGGCGACACAAAGCCAGGAATAAACTAAAGGAAAACATGCATGGAAGACATGGTCAGAGTTTGGGATTCACTCCAAGCTGTTAACTTTAGAGCCTGATCCTGCAAAGCTTTACTCATGTGAAGAGTCCCACTGAAGTGAAAAGGACTACTTGTGTGGGTTAGGATTATTCATGTTAGTAAGAATTACTCCTATGCATAGAATGTCCTCCCTGAACAGCTACATAAGCCCACTACCCTCCCCTTCAAATCTACCTCTGCCGTGATGCCTATAAGAAATCAGCCACTTAATGGTGGCTGTAGGGGTAAATGGAGTTAGCTGTCACCTATGTTACCTACATAAAAATAATTAAAATGTGTATAAGTAAATTGTATATATGTCCATATATTACACATATTAATAGCTTTAAGGCCCAAAAGGACCATTGTGGTAATTTAGTCTGACCTACTGTGAAACACAGGCCATGGAATTTCACCCAATGATTCCTGCTTAGAATCACAGAAATGTAGGGTCGGAAGGGACCTCGAAAGGTCATCTAGCCCAGCCCCCTGCACTGAGGCAGGACCTAGTAAACCTAGACCATCCCTGACAAGTGTTTGTCCAACCTGTTCTTAAAAATCTCCAATGATGGCTATTCCAGAACTTAATTATCCTTATAGTTGGAAAGGTTTTCCTAATATCTAACCTCAATCTAACATACAACACTTCTGTTAATATACTGCAGAATAATATTGGCTTTGTTTTGCAACTGCATCATATTATTGGCTCATATTCAATTTGTGATCCACTATAATCCCCAGATCCTTTTCAGCAGCACTACCACCCAGCCAGTTATTTCCCATTCTGTAGCTGTGCATTTGATTTTTCCTTCCTAAGTGTAATACTTTGCACTTGTCCTTATTGAATTTCATCTTGTTGATTTCAGACCAATTCTCCAATTTGTCAAGGTAATGTTCTAATCCCATCTCAAAAGTGCTTGCAACCCCAACTAGCTTTGTGTCACCTGTGAACTTTATAAGCAAACCCTCCACTCCATTATCCAAGTCACATTAAAGAAAATATTGAATAGTCCCTGTCCCAGGACAGACCATTGCAGGACCCCACTAGATATGTCCTCCCAGTTTGACAATGAACCATTGATAATTAATCTTTGAGTACTGTCTTCCACCCTGTTGTGCACCCTCCTTATAGTAATTTCATCTAGATAAGTTTCCTCAGTCTGCTTATGAGAAGTTCCTGTGGAACTGGGTCAAAAGCCATACTAAATTAAGATGTATCAAGTCTACTGCTTCGCCTATCCACTAGGCCAGTAACCCTGTCAAAGAGGGAAATTAGACTGGTTTGGAATAATTTGTTCTTGACAAATCCATGTTGGTTATTACTTATACCCTATTATACTCTAGTCTTCCAGTTTAAGAAGAACACAGGTAAGTTAAAAACATGAAGACCTGGGAGAAGGGTTGGAATCTGGGAGGACCATGGGCTGATATAGCAGGGATTGGAGAGACAAGAGAGAACATGGGGGGAAATCAAATAAGTATCTTAGATATCTATATACTAATGAGAGAAGTGTGGGGAATAAGTAGGAAGCACTTGAAATGCTAGTTAATAAACACAACTATGACATAATTGGCATCACAGAGACTTGGTGGGATAATATGCATAACTAGAATATTGATATAGAAGGGTAGGACAGGCTCAGGAAGGACAGGCCAGGGGGAAAGGGAGGGGGTGTTGCCCTGTATATTAAAATATATATAAAATATATACATATAAAATATATGAGGTTGAGATGGAAATAGGAGACAGACTTGTTGAAAGTCTGTGGGAAGAAGAGGTAGATGAGGCTTTTTTTAAACAACTAACAAAATCATCCAAAGCACAGGATTTGGGAGTTGATGGGGGATTTCAACTACCCAGACATCTGTTGGGAAAATAATACAGCAGGGCACAGATTATTTAACAAGTTCTTGGAATGTACTGGAGACATTTTTTTATTTGAGAAGGTGGAGAAAACTACTAGGGGAGAGGCTGTTCTAGATTTGATTTTGACAAATAGGGAGGAACTGGTTGAGAATGTGAAAGTTGAAGGAAGCTTAGGTGAAAGCGATCATGAAATGATTGAATTCATGATTATAAGGAAGGTAGAAAGGAAAATAGCACAATAAAGATAATGGATTTCAAGAAAGGAGACTTTAGCAAACTCAGGGATTTGGTAGGTAAGATCCCATGGGAAACAAGTCTAAGGGGAAAAACAGTTCAAGAGAGTTGGCAGTTTTTCAAAGACACATTATTAAGGGCACAAGAGCAAACTCACAGTGTAGGAAAGACAGGAAGTATGGCAAGAGACCACCCTGGCTTAACCAGGAGATCTTCAATGACCTAAAATTCCCTCTGGCATTTCAGATGCAGCATCCTTCACTTTTTGTCCTAAGCCATTGGACAATGTTTCTCTCTGTTGTTTCACTTAAGTGTTACACCCCAGAGACGGCTGCATCTCAATTGTAGGTGAAGTGATCCGTGCATTTAATTTATATTTCAATTTAACTGCAAAATTCTTTGGGACCTCTTAAGACAAAGGCACAATAATCGTGTAAGCTGTTACATTTATTATTACCACAAATACACCTGAAAAATTAAACTCAAGCAGTACCTCAACATTCCTGTCCTCCTTTCAACCTTCCTGTGTTTGTTCCTGTCTCCACTATGTGTGTCTCTTGTTCTATCTGTGTCCACACTACTGTAATTACTGCCATCTTTCTTCCTCATGGCTCCACAGACTTAAGGCATGACAGGTCAAATTACTATCTTCCTTCATGTCCTTGTTCAAGCAAATAAGGATGCAGCCCTTACGTGGCACAAGAAATTGCAGACAGTGCAATTGTACAAAACCATTGTCAGCTTTTAAATGTCTTATAAATTTCTCTTAATGTTTCTCTGCCATGCATCAGGCTTGCATCAAGTGTCTTTTTCAACAGTATTATTGTAGATGGCCATTTATCAGGTGTATATTGTACTGCAGGATGGTGTTTAGAAATTCCATTTGCCATATGTTATTCGTGATCCTTGCACACAGCCTTCATTTGTCAAAGGATTTAGATCTCAGCTGTGTTTAGTTTTGGGGGCTTGAGAACAAGTCGACCCATAGGGAGACACCTAATGATATAATTTGTGCAGTGCTAAAGGTTTGACTGCCCTCTATCAACCTTTATGCAGACAACTCCTTTGAATACAGTAATGGATGACAATATCAAAAGTATAAATCACGGCAAACTTCAAGGTTTCCTGGAAAACATGACTCTTAAGCTTTAGGCACATGGATATTTGGCACAATGTCAGAAACTTTTTGGACTATTCATTTATCCAACACTAGCCAAAAATAACCAAAGACTCTATGTGTCTGTTGATTTGTTTTGAAATCCATTCAAAATGGCAAAGAAGTTAAAAAGTCAGAGGCTGGGGTGGCAACTCAGAAATGAGACTTCTGAAATAAGAAAGATTCTTTTCTTTATCTCAGAACATGTGGTGCTAATAACCCAGGTTGTGTCCCTCAGACAAAACTCCTTCCTTGAGCTTAATGTTACTAGACAAATAGTTAAAGTAGCAAATAAAAATGATATAGTTCAGGTTCCTTATTTATGCTTTAGAAAGTAGTAAGTGGAGCCCCACAGGAGGGATCTATGCTCTGGGGAGGCAAATACACTACGGATCTACTTACTTCATTTTCCTGGGAATATTCTGTTGGTGCTGCAGGGGGAGGGGAGAGGGAATGTTGTCACCACACCATGTGATGGCCAGTGGTTCTGTCTCCAATCCCCACAGACCCTGGAGGGTCCATTGAATGCCTTTCTCACCTTCATTCTGGTTCAACCCTTCACTATATATCTATATATCTATATCTCGTTTGCCCTCCCCCTACTTTTTTTATTTCTCCTTTTCAAGATATGTTTATACTCTCAGTTTCTTCTGCCCGCCTCGGTCTTTTCAACTCCTGCTTCCCAAAAGCTCTTCTAGTGTAGGAGCAGCCTGAGGGCAATGAAACTGGCCTCCTCTCTGTAACAATGCTACTTACCCGCTCCTCACATCTCTCAACTTCCACAGGTAAGGAAAGGAAATCACCTGACTTCTGATCCTGCTGAGCAGCCAGAGAGACACTGTAGCTTTCTCCTGTTGTCCTGTCCTCCAGAGAGATCAGGGGGATGGGGGTAATGTTCAGTCTTTATGTTGTCTCCTCTCCCGCAGAAAGCCAGGTGCTTATCATGGTGCCCGTGAACATAGCTGGTTACGTGGTTGAGCTGTGCCACTATTGCTGTGACTCTTCCTTTCCAATACTTACTATAGAAAATGCCTTGAATACTATAAATACTGAGGTATAGTTATTTAGTTAACTCAGGTATTATCTAAGGGAACTAACACATTTTTAAAGATAACTATTCTATCTGCATAGGAGCAATAGCAAGACTAGGTGGCTGTGAAGCATGCCTAGGGTAGAAGAAGGAAGGATAGAAAAAGAACAGAGGCAGGAGAGATGCAGTAAAAGGAAAAGTAGGCAGTATGCTTAACTTCTTGTTTAAAAACCAACACAACAGTTATTGCACTAACAACAGATAAATATACATTACATACTTCCCTAATACTGCCTTTACAAGCAATCGGCTGTACTTGTCATGGAGATGTTCAAAGATCACAAAGGGGAGTGGGAATTGTCCATGGAACAGTTTCACTATTCCACTATAATGTGGTTCTCGCCATGGACCTGTCTTCACTGTGATGTTAACTGGAACTATAATTTGAGTTTTGCCCTAATCCAACTCCTGTCCACATACCAACATCTCTAGGTTGAGTTAAGTGGTGCTTTCAGATTGAGCTAGCTGGTGTGTTAATGGGCATGCATTGAGATACGAATGCAGTGAGGGGTGCAGCAGCTCAATTTACTCAACAATTGCCAATCCCATTACTTTGCCAGTCTAATCCCTCTGGCTGCTAATCTGTCTAATCACTCTGTGTGGATTGAGTACTGTTTTGCAGTGTGGTCACTCTCACTAAAGCTATGCTAGCTCAAGTGGAATAACGAGAGCAGTGGGTCTCAACCTATTTTGGGCCGCATATGCAGCTCTCTATGTATTATGTGGGCCACATCCACACAATATATATACTACCTGTATGGCCCTGAGTATGTCACATGGCCCACAGCTGTGTGTTGATTCAGCCATAAGCAGCCCTTGCAGGTTGAGAACCACTGAACCAGAGTGTAGGAACTCAAGCTAATGGTTGCTGTGAAGACAAGCCCTGAGGAAGAGTTTGGCAGCCCCTTGCCGAGAAGAATGAGAACCAGATTGGGAGTCAAGAATTCCTGGCTTGCTGTGTGGCCTCAAGCAACTCATTCATTTCTCTGCCTTAGATTCCTTGTTGATAAGATGGTATGATAATTAATTATCTACCACACATGGCTACTGTGAGCACTGTCAGTGGTTAAATACTTTAAATATATAATGTGCATTGCAAGTACTAACTATCATTGCTCCATCTTAACATTTGCAAAGGCAAATTTAAATCAGAGCCCCAGGATTCCTCATATGAGCAGTCTGATGTTATAGAACACATGTAATTTGGCCCTCGTCAGTTCATAGTAATCACAAGCTTCTTCCATGAGTTGTCAGGCAGACCCTTTAATTTCACAATTAATTTCACAATTTTAATTTCACAATTTTCCCACTGTCAGTTTTGATAGCTAATCACCACACAATTTTTCACCATCATTATGCATCCAGGGTTATGTTCTGAGCTGGAGTAAATCAGTTATTCCCATTTACTTCAATGGATCTATACTGATTTATGCCAGCTGAGGATCCTGCCCTGAGTATTTATACATATGTATTATTTACAGTAGTTTGTCACATCCTTGTTTCCTTTTTCATTAAGCAGAATAATATGCTGTAACATGTGTGCCTGGATTTTCCTTATCACAAGGGAGACTTCTTCCGTTCTTCTCAGATTCGCTCATCAGTTTGGCAGAACCAACCTGGCCTCATTTGTACAGAACTCCCATTGACTTATAATGGAAACAGTTGCAGTGTTAACTAATTTGAGAGATGCTTTAGCCAGGCCTGTTAATGTAAAGGATTGAACATGGTATTGAATTAAGAGTGTATGGGAGCCCAATATCTTTTTATCTGTGTTCTGCTTTGGGTGCATAATGTCCATGAATGTACAATTTGTTTAATTTTAGAAAATAAAACAGGCAGTTACACTTAATACATAGGACGTGCACTAGGATAGATAGAGCTTCCTTGGTTGGCTTTGTTTACTCCTGGTGAGTCAAACAAGACGTGGTCTTTTCTTCAATACCGAGAAGCTTCAAGAATCATTTCTCAAACGATCATCAAAGGGAATCCTGATCTCCCAACTTGCAGCCAAAATCTTGTTTTTAAAGTAACTAATTTTTGAAACTAGAAATCCTAGGTGATGTCTCCTGAAATCATTACCACATTATTTCAAGGAAGCATGTAGCAGAGTATCTTGACTGTTCATTGGAGGCCCTATCTGTTGGCAGACAGGTTAAAGTTTGCAGCCTGGAAAGTGATTTTGATTGTGAGCTGAACTTGAAAGAACATGTCTCAGCAGTAGGTAAGAACGGCTTTTCCATCTTTAAAAAAATTAAAATCTGTAACCTTTTCCCCAGATTTGGACCTTGCCCCATTAAGCTATAAAAACATGGAAATTCAAGATGGAAAAGAACTATTAGGTCAGCTAGTCCATCTTCAGCCAATACCTTTGTGACATCTAGACTAGGTTACTGTGATACACTTTGGGCTCCATGCTGCACTCTGCCTCTAAAAGCAAATAGGAGCCAAACATGGAAGATCTGTCCCTCAGTGGCATGAAAGAGGGAGAGCTAGAAAGAGCTGCTCTCCCGTCTTTGTATCACAGTGAAGATGATTGGCTGAGCTCTACCATAGATTCTGCCCCCACATCATGAGTATTCATAATCTTCAATAATATAGCACTGATCTCCTGGAAGGATGTCTGATTTCCTCTGACTCAGAAGGGCAGTTAAGATCAACAGGGTTGGAAATGTTGACTGTATCTTCGTGTAATCTAAAAAGGATTGGGGAACGGAGCTTCTTTGTTGAGGGTCCATGACATGTTATTTCTACTCATCTTACATGGGCACATGCACATCTGTGGAACCTTTCTGGGAGAAACTCAAGATGTTTTTGTTTCCTTGTTGTTTCCTTTATCCTACATTGATTGTTTTATTTCTTGTTTCTTAGAGGATGGACTATTTGTGGGTTTATGTTTTGTTTCAGCTGCATCAACTTTAATTATGGGATGGTATTGCTAGGTGTTTGTAAAACCCGTATCCTCACCTCAAGAGCACCTCCTCCTACCTAGACACACCTAAAAGGGACTTTGCCTCCCTTGTGGCCACTTTCTCAGCCACCATGACCACTCCCAGCCAGCCTTTTCCCCAGACTTACTCACTGGATCTTCTGTGACTCTTCCCTCCAGCCAACTCACACAACAGTTCATTCCCTTTTTGGGGTAAGTAAAGGTACAACTCAAATACCCCAATTAATTGCCCATCTGCCCCTCTCATGCTCCACTAAAGTCCTCTGATTCTTGACCCCTTCTCCTGGCACTGCAGAGCTTCTCTCACCTTGCTTCTCTTCCAGAAGAAGTCCCCTACTGCCTCCCTCTCCCAAAGATTCCTACAGCTTTCCTAAGAGAACTGTCTGCTACAAAATTTCTCTTATAACTAACAGCCTTTGACATCTCCTGGGATTCTCTTCTATTTCCTTATCCTTGTAGGCTGAGCTCAGGGCTCCTCTCTCTGTTCCCTGTGGATTTCTCAACCTGACTTCCTGAGGCTCTTCCCAGAGTGAGACTCCCCTTGTTCCTCCTCCCAGGGTCTTCCACCCGACTGACTTCCCAGCTCCATTAAAGTACTGCTCTCCCTGCTTCGCTACCACAACTAGGGGGCTCAGTCTTTCTAATTAAGCTTCATTACACCAGCTGGGGGGTCACTAATTAGCCCTTATGTTGTTAATTAGCCCTCATCAGTGAGGCTGAGGGATAGCTGCTAAGTCATTGGCAAGGGTGAGGCCAGTTTGCCTTAAAGGGTCAGCCAGCCTGTTACAGTTTTTCACTAGTTG
The DNA here is from genome assembly GCF_009764565.3 of Dermochelys coriacea. NCBI lineage: Eukaryota > Metazoa > Chordata > Testudines > Dermochelyidae > Dermochelys > Dermochelys coriacea. The sequence continues at coordinate 103,428,628 of NC_050070.1, forward strand.
CTGTTAGCAGGCTTCTAGTAAGCACATGGAATTCCTTTGGACATGGGGTATCTTGCAAATTAAAATGCAGTTTTAAGTTTATTATTGCAAAACATGCAGCTGTTTGTCATTCCTTATTCAAGCACAACTGCCATTGGCTTCAATGGGAGTTTTGTCTGAGTAAGGATTGCAGAGTTTGGCCTGTTTTTGCTAGTGGCTGGATCCATTGTAAAAAAAAAGGGGGGGGGGTGCTTCCATTCACACTACATGCAGAGGAAGACTGTAGATCTTGCCTCAACAAATGCAACTGAGCAAGTCATCAGGAGTTGTGGAAGATTTTATTTGATTCACCATAGATCTGGGGTCTCAGAGATCAGAGTGGTGTAACGAGGCTCACAGTTCGTGAGATGTCATTTTTCAACATGCTAGCTATCACATAGCAACAGACTGACTGATACAAATTCTGATTTCTGTAACTGGCAGCCACTGATTTATACTGAGTGGCTAAAGACAAGCTACGACTTCTTTAAAAACTCTACATAGTCTTTTACTGGCTTTATTTTGTTCTATTTTTCCCCTTTTTTGTTTTTCTTTTTTGTGTGTTATCATTTTTGTTTCTTTTTTTTTAAAGGCTCTTCTATCAGGGAGTTATTTAAATCAGTCTGGGAGCGCTCTATATCTCAGACTACAGTATTCATTGATTATGCTCAGTGGAGTTCACTGATGTATGAATTGGCCATTTTCCATATATGGCCATTGTTTTTAGCCTCTCCACAATTGGGCGTGGGTGTGTTTGGGGAGGGGTGATAATGGGAAGGAGGGAAAGGGCTGAAATGGAGGACCAAACGTTGACTTCTATGGAAATTAGGGATCACAAACCATGAATCATGCAGTAAATACAGAGCCAACATTTTAGATGACCAAAGCCCTTAATAATTAATTAACTGTTGACTTTTACTGCCTGTGCCACAGATGTGCTCTCATTTGTACAGCGCAGTCCCTTGAAAACTATTTTTTTGTTAAATTGTTTACAAAGAAACTGGTAAGTGCAAAAAAAAAATCTCTTCTGCAAAAGATGCTTCCATGAATGCATGGATGTATGGGTGTGCTCACAACTAAAATATGCAAAAGAGTTGAAAACTGCATAATATTTGATTTTGTAAGAGTTTATGGGAGTCCTTTTCAAAAGGGTTTCATGCTTCATTCTCCCATGCTCTCTGGAGTTTGATGTTTCTCATCAAAAAGCAGAATCTATTTCATTTACAAAACGAGTTGGATTTAACTCTATAATTTGTAAATATTTATACATAGTTCCAGAGAATACATGGGCTAAACTGCATTTTTTCCTGATTACTTATATGCCTTAATACATCATCTTAGATCTCACATTTTGTACTTGGAAAATTAAACTTTCAGATGAATAGGCATTGCACAAAGAAGATCAGCAGACTCCTGTGAGAAACAAAATCTAAAGTGGCATGTAATTCACAAGTGGGACAAGTTTTATCTAAAGATTATTTTCTATTTTCCATTTTTAATTGATTATGAAAAGAGTTTTTAATATTTGTGATTTGGGCCTAAATCCCGCAAATGCTTATGCATATGCTAAACTAAACAAGAAGTCCCCTCGGTGGGACAAATCCAAGTATGTGCAAAAGTGTTTGCAGGACTGGGGCCTTGGTAATGTCGGTTTGATATCATATATAGAATATATGATAATGATTATATTTTATTGTGTATTATAACACGGGAAGACACCATGATACAAACACCATGCTTCCTCTGACACCTGCTTTGGTACTGCAGGCACAGTAGCATCATTTACTTGAATAGTGTGTTAATGCAAATTAAAAGCAAAACAGACTCTGGTCAAATTAACCCCAAAAACAACAGATACTTATACTGAGGGCTTGTCTTTACTACAGAGGTACGTTGACCTAAGTTATGCTACTCCAGCTATGTTATTCACATAGCTGGAGTCGACGTAGCTTAGGTCAACTTACCCCGGTGTCTTCACTGTGCTGCGTGGACAGGAGACACTCTCAGGTCGACTTCCCTTACTCTTCTTGGAGAGCTGGAGTACCAGGGTTGACAGGACAGCACTCTGCTGTCAATTTAGTGGGTCTTCAGTAGACCCGCTAAATTGATCCCTGCTGCATCGATTGCAGCAGTATCAATCTCATAGTGAAGACCAGCCCTAAGAAATGGGGCTGAGCCAAAAATTCAGATCCAAACCCACCTGAACTTTGAGAAAGTTTGGTTCTGGATTCGTATTCCAAATTTGTGGCTCAGGCCCATTTCTTCTTAAAGTCCTGGTGAACCTCTAACCTTAAGACTATATTAAAATGTTAGCTTTAAACAATAATGGCATTTGGTTCCTTCCTCCTTGAATCCCTCTCTCAGGATCTGGTGAAACAACATTAGTCCTACTGTGTCACAGCATTTATTGAAATGCAAAATAATGTCACTTTACATTTTATATCTTTGATCTGTGACTATTCTTTTCCATCTAGATTTTCTATTTCATTGTTTTTCCTTCTTTTCTCAGATTATTCTCTCATGAGTAATTTATTTACACATATTAATATATGTGTATCTATATGGTCAAGGCATTAAAAAGTGACTAGTAATTTAGGGTGCTTCAGATTTTTGGTTTCCCAACGTAAGACACCTTAGAGGGGCCTGATTTTCAGAGGGTGGGTACTCAGCATATTTTGAAAATCATCTCACTTTAAGATGTCAAATAAGGTACACTAAAAATGGAAGCACCCAAAGTTACTTGTAATTTTTGAAAGTCCATGTATGCATCTATATTACTCTCACACACACATTTCATGACTCATCATACCAGTTACTCCACTTCTCGGCTGCAGAAAAGTTCTCTAGTGCTGATAGGATGTTGTGGAGACCTTAGGGACATCCTCCTAGTAATGAGTTGCAGACAATCTAATCCATCCAAGTCTTTGACTATCTCTCCAATCTCACTAAATTCTTAACCTCATACTTCCTATTTCCTCCTAGTCTAGTCCTTCTGGGAGATACTGGATACTTGGGATGAAACATTTTAATCCCTGTCAGTATGTAGGACACAAGGGCTTATTTCATTGTTTGCTTTAGCACTAGTCTCTGCTATCTCTGCTTGTTCATAGGAACATGTTTTTCTGTGGACTGTATCACTACACACATCATAGAAATCTTTTTTCTTGTCTCCACTGGCCTATAAAATTGGGAATACCATGCTCTGAACAGTTTCCACTAGGACATTAGGATAAATATATTTCCATCCTTTTATCTTTATCTCAGGGCAAACGCTTCAACATTTCAAGCATAAATAAATCCCACTATCCCTGTTTGTTTAGGAAATGTATCTTTCTGAAAGCCTCTTTCCTTTTCAAATCAGCAGAAACCAGCAGCACTAACTAACCCCTTGGCTGATTCATGATTTATCTATGCCAGGGTGAAGTGGCCCATGTATTAGTTGGAGGAAATACACTTCTAGTTTGTAATTTTGATGAATGGTTACGGTTTTTTAAATGATTGTTTTAGTTATTTGTCATTATTTTGAAGACCTTCTGCAAATATTGCTTTTAATAGTTTGGTGAGTGATGTATTTGTAAAGGGAAAACTAAACAAATGAATAAAATTAGAGCAAAAACTCCCACAAAGGAACAAAACTGGCATTGTACTCCCAGACAAATCATGCCTTTGAAATGCTTCACGGGATGAACTGCAGATAAAATGTACTGGCATTACAGTTGAGGGGTTTTTTGGTCATACTTTATATTGAGGTTTCGTGTATAAATGGTTTACAAAAGGTTAATAAAATGATTATATATTATATGCATGTCACAGACATGAACAGCATATGTATCAGTGGCTATAAATGCATCAGTAGAAGGATTTCTAAGGCATTGTTATTAGCAATTAGTTTATCTGTTGGACTTTATACCAATCTATAGCAGTTGATTAACTATTTAGTAAAACAACTATTAATAATTGATTATCCCTTTATACATGGAACCTCAATAGAAATTTTTAGGAAAACAAAACAGTCCTCCTCTTTTTTGATTATTTTTAATAACTGAATATTTTATGTGTTATAGTACTGCTTATAGTGGAACTATCAGCCAAATTAGAAGCAATCATTAGGATGAAATGCTGGCTTTGTTGCAGTCACAGGGTGTTCTGCAATTGACCTCTCTGTGGCCAGAATTTCACCCTTAGTTATCTTCTATCAATTTTGACACTGGCTACTACTTGAAATCCAAGTTAAAGAGTCACTTGTTTGAAAATCTTGTGCATCGAACAACCTCTGTTTTCTCCTCCAAATCTCTTCTCAAAACACATTTCCTTGAGGATGCCTTTCAAAATGGGAGTCACTCCAAATTTATCTAGGTATATTTCAGAGTTGAATTTGGCTCTTTATTAGCAGCTTCAGTTTCTGCAACCAGAACAATTAATTAAACATCTGCAGTTAAAGTTTCAAATGACCTAAACTATATGGCCTAATCCTATGGCCCTTAAATTCAGTGGGAGTCTTTCCTTTGATTTCAGTGGGCATTGGATTAGACCCCTACTGAGGAAACTCAGCCAAGGAACACTGTTAAGGATCAATTCTGTCCTGATTTACAGGGTACACATGAACAAAATTTATCCATAATTTTTTGAACTTAAATAGGCTCTTAATTAAAATAAACAGCATTTTTGTTCTTGTTTTCCTACAGAGATCACACAGTTTAAGACAGCTGCTACCTTGCCATAATTTTTTGAAGGCAGATTTTTATGTTGGACTAGTCATTCATTGGAAAACCACATTTGGGAATGAGGAGAAAACATGACAATATAGTATGGTATTTAATTTGCCATTAAAGTCCCAGTTGTAACCTTTTCTGGTTCTGAAAATTGACTTACCTCTCTGTTTGTTTTTTAAATCGCTGTTTCAATAAAAGCTTTACCACCGGATATTTGTTAGAAGATGATCATTAGCTATGAATCACTCCCTTTTAATCAATTGAGCAGTAACAGGAACAGAAGCTTCTACATTAGGAAGCACTCTCTTCTCTCTTTAAGAATAATGGATTGGTGAAATGACCTCTGGGGCAAAGTTGTTGGGACAAGGCAGAAGGTCAGTCAAGGAGTAATTAGATGTTGTCCTGAGGGAAATGGGTAAGTGTAACCCAAAAGAGTGAGGATGGAAAAAGCTAAAGATAATAGAGTTGTAGAAAAATATTTTCCCACTAGTAATATTAAACAATGTGATAATTTTCAGTAAGAAAACATTAAACTGTTAAGATTTAATATCTTTGTATCAGAAAGTCTAATACAATTGAAATAAATATTGAGCAAATCAAGTAAGAGGGAATTTGGCTTCTGATGGATTTGAGATATAGATTTGTTACTGACATCTATTGCAAAATATAAAACAAACTGATACACATATATATAGGATGGTATTTCAACAGTGGGAAAAACAGTCTACCTTCAACACCTGTATGTCACAAAGAGAAAATAGGCTATGATGCTGATTCTGTCTGCATCTTTCAGATTGTGATACCAATGGCATTTGTTTATATAAGCCCACCAGAGCTAGAAGGCTTAGAGGGTGGAACTTTCTGCTCCCTCTATAGGTGACAAGCCAGACTGAGAGAGCCTCATTTACATTACTTATTCATAGTTACAAATACTGCATTTTGTTGCTTTTGTTCTGACTGTATAAATGGCAACAGATTGTAAATGTAACTGTACTCATGAAAGGGCATAGGAATTGTGCAGGGTATGCCCTTGAGTAAGTGGGTCATCCTAACTTCACAGGTAATGAACTCTGGTTCAGGAATGGAATTAAAACTAAAAGGTAGACAGCTGTGACTTAAAGCCCAGGAGCAATAACCTAGGGATTCTGCCCAAAGGTCCTTCTTTTTTTTTTTTCTGGATTCCCTACATGGAGATTCTGAACCCTGTGTGATTCTGTGGGGTAGACTCAGGCTAAACTGGCAGTAGCTGTGCAGAGCTACTTCAAAGCAGGGCCCACCTGGACCAGCAGCAGCAGAGAGCTAATTTCACAGTGAAGGCCTGACAGGATCATTGGTGGTGGCTCAGAGCTGACTTTGCATCAAGGCCTGACCAGACCAGTGTTGGCAGAGTTGATATCACAGAATGGGTTCAGGAAACTACACAGAGGAGTATGACATTGTGGTGCAGACTTTTCATAGTTCCATAGGCCCAGAACCTCAAAGCTATATAGGCTCCTAATTTTCATTGCAGCCAATGAAAGTTAGGAACCTAAATACCTTTGTGGATCTGAGCCATAGAGTTTAAGGCCAGAAGGAACCATCGGATAATCTAGTCTGATCTCCAGTGTAAAACAGACCATGACATTTCACTCAAAATACCTTTATATTAAGCCAAAGGCAGATGTAGCCTCCCGATTCAATGGCTGCACTACATTAAATTGCCAAGGGAGCACCAACCATCTGCAGCAGTACCATCAGATCTGGCACTGTAACCATAATCGTGGTCTAGAGCGGCAGGGCGACCGGGGCGGGGGAATGAAGAACTAGAGAGCAAACCGGCCCCGTGATGACCGCACAGCGGCAAGTCCTGCCTGTGAGGCTGGGCCCAGCTCCCTGCTCCAGGCGTTGCAACCTGGAACACAGGTTTGCAGTGCCACTCAGGTTTGGCTAAGCAGTCCTTCTGTCATGATGGAAGGGGTGGCCAAGCTAAACCTGAGTGGTGCTCAACCCCAGTCACCAGGGAGCAGTGCCTGGAGAAAAACTGCAACCCCAGGCACCATTCAAATTTGGCATGGATGCCCCTCTGTCATGACAGAGGCGTAGCTGGGCCACACCTGAGTGGTGCTCTGACCCTGTGCACCATGTCACAACGTCTGGAATAGGGAGCTCGGCCCAGCCCAGCGGGACAGAAGCCACCTCTGCAGGGTGAGTGCAGAGTGTGCGGGCTCAGTCTCCAACATCACCACCTCTTGCCGTGGCCTCCCTCCACTCTCAACCAGAAGAAGTGTATGTTTGCCTGTTTTTGCACCCTTGGTTTCATGATTTGTGTGGATGAAGGAGAACTCATGAGCCCATGCTGAAGCCACCCCTGTATTAAACTCTAAGACATTGGCTAGACCAAAAAAATTCAGTCCTAAGAAAACTAAACTGTGTGTCACAGGCAGAGAACAGGAGAGACCAAGGTGCCACCAATGCCCAGATGACAGGGAATTGATTAGCCGTGATATACCCAGTTGATCCCAGCAAGCAAACCATGCTACAGAGGAAAGCAAAAAAAGCCAAGCCCCAAGATCTGTGGGCTGATGTGAACCATGGAGGAGAGCCAGCCTCAGACTACCATGGGACCTATGAATGGAATTTTAGGTAGGTAAAGATTATTGTATGACTAAGAGTTTTGAATTTCAGTAGCTGGACATCTAATACTTGGAACTGCTTGGCTGGCCATCATTTTCTGGTGGGATTTTGCTCATTTTCTGCATGCCTGTGAGTGGGGAAGAAACACCTGCAAAGGTAACCAGGGAAGTTTTATTTTAATTTCCCAGAGACAGAAACTTTAGTCAATGGGACTTAGGGCAGATTTGTAAAGGTTTTTAGGTGCTTAAAGATACAGAGAGATGCTTAATGAGATTTTCAAAAGTGCCTAGTACCAATCCTCTTCTGAAAAAACCCACTAGGCACCTATCTTTGGGTGCCTAAACACCTCTGAAAACCTGACACTTAGACACTTTTGAAAATGTTACTGAGTTATAAGCTCATCTGGCCATGAGACTGGCCAGCTGATACAACCAAGCTCTCTGCCCTTTGTGGGGGTACATGCAGTGTCTCAAATAAGCATCCTCTCCTTTCTAGGGAGTAAGAGGGCAACAGATTCTATGTCAAGATTGAATCCAACCTTGTTCATTTTCCTTCCCTCTTCCTAATTCTCCTTTTATGTCCATCAGCTGGACCTCTTCCCAGATGCCTCCCGAGACCAGAAAGGGCAGCATACACCACCATGGTCTGTTAGGTAGCAAGACATATAGCAAGAACCAAAATAAGCTGTAATATATGTGGTCAGTGTATAATGAGATTACTTTGAGATCAGGAGCCTCTCCCAAAATACATATGTATGTGTGTGGGAGCTGAATGTCCTAATATAAAGCATTCATTGAAAGGATTTGCACTGTTTCCAAAAATCGATAACACCATAAGGAGTAGCAGTTTAATCTGTGCAAACCAACACAGACTTTAACACCATTAGTTTATTTCATTGCTCTATTTATGTATTCATTTATTTTTGTTCCTGCTGATTTCTCATTCCTTCTCCATCCTGTGATTTAACAGATATAAAACAAATTCACTTCCATTATAATATATTCAAATAATGTAATGTACTTCTTAGAGTCTTTTCTCCCTTCTCCCTTGTCTGTGTTTGCTAGGAAACTTGCATTCATCTGCTTTACTTGGGCAGAAACAAGCCTGGTAAACAATGATCCATGAATATTTTAATTGTAATGAACTTTGTTTTAACTATTACAGATAGTTAGATGAAGTTAGACTGTTCTATTGTATTTTAGCTCCTATTTTTTCCCTAACAATTTTATTAAGTAACCTGGGGTAGATTCACAAAAGGAACTCAGGCATTGCAATGGCTAACTCCTAGGCACCCTGCCACCCTGTGGAATTCAGAACTCTGAGTTAAGTGTGCAGGCTCCCCATGCATTTTCTGGGGCCACCTAAGGAAGAGATTCACAGAAGTCAGCAAGCTGTGCAGGGAGCTGGCTGCCCATTCGAAAATACCAAAGGCTGTACAGTCGTTCTCTTGCTCAGTGAATATTTATTTATTTATTCAAAGTGGAACAGTTTCAACAAGAGAGATGGAGACAACTCTCCCCCTACAAAGCCCAGTGATTAGGGCACTCATCTGGGAGGTGGGTAAGTCCATGCTCCAAAGCAGGAAAAGTGGGGATTTAAACCTGGATGTCCCACATCCCTCTAGGCTATTGGGTAGACTAGGACATGTGCCAGCCTGCCAGTCCCATAAATTCCCAACCTGTTCATCCCCAGCTGTCTTTTGCTTGGGTTAGGCATGCTCATAGCATACCTACCAGATTGGGCCGTTCAGGAGAGACAGGTGCATCCTTTTAAACTGTTGCGCCGCCGAGAATGTGCCCTGCACTGGTTGACAGGCATGGCCTCCCTAGCCTAGTATTGCTTTTCTCCCAGCTCTGGTTCAGTGTAGGGCCAGTGGACCCCATCACAGTGTCTTTAAGACGTGACTGGGGTGATCTTTTCACTATATATATAGCAATACTGATCTGAAACATCCTTTGATGTCACTTGTTATTTTACCAACTGTTCTTGGTATCTCATTCCAGTTAGTTTAAAGGGACACCATCAATCTAAAAACTAATCAATTTTTTTAAAAAAAACTTCTTTAAGGTACAGCTCCTGCCTCTGATGCCTCTTGTCAATTTTTGCAGTTTTAAAATCACATGTTATTTTTTCTTTTCTTTTCTTTAAATTTTCTTTCTGTTGCTGTGTGAAAGACCTGGAGAAATCTGATTCAGTAGACAGACAGAACAATGAAACTTGCTATACACAAAATGCTGTTAAATGCACAAAGCAAACAAACAAAATATTTTTCTCTTATCTAATAATAGAAATTTTAGGGGTTATTCGTTAGGCAGATAGATATGGATTTGCAAAGAGCTCCAGAGACCTAAGGAGGTGTACTGAAACCTTAAAATAAACTTAATTTAATCCAAAAAGTCATTACAGAGTCAACTTTGAAATAACAGTTTCACCACAAAACAGTACGCATGTAATAAGATTCCAGGATTGTCACTCTGTCTGTGTGCCACTCTGAAGCTTAGAAGGTCTGTTGAGTCAGTGTGACACACTGGAAACAGCTACAAGTATGGTTGAGTGCTCTTTTTGTTTAGAATATCATGAGGTTCAGTCATCAATAGCATTTGTGGTCTGTTCCCATACATATTTGTATACAGACGCACAAGACTTTGTGAATTACACCCATAAAACGGAATGGGCTTTCAGCTAGTTATACACTATTTTTCTGTGATAAATTAATCTAATTTTCTTGGCCAAGAAATCCCATTAGATGAGGATTTCTCATAAGATTTGTATTGCTTCCTGTTTTTTCTAAGATCAGTTTTTTTCCATGGCTTAATTTTGATACTTCCACTTCTAGGCTAGACCAAAACCAGGAAGTGGAGTAGTGGGCAACTTGGAAAAACAATAGCTAGAGGTTTTCATATCTCAAAAAGAGATAAATTCACTTCAAATCCTTAATGAAAGTTCTGGTTGGTTGGGATTTATTTATCCAATCCAGTTCACTCTCCCTAGGAAATTTGCATTTGTTATGCTCCCTCTACACACCACCTCCCAGAAAATGAAAATAAAAAAAGGCAAAGACAGAGTCAAAGAGAGGGCTATCACATATTTTTGGCACTAATATGCTTCCAGATTGCATCTAGTTTTGAAGTATTTTTAAGGGATATGGGTGGGGGTGGGAGGGGGGAACTCCTGATCCCACATTAGTTCAGAAAGTTAAAAACATTCAGTAAATTAAACTCCTCGCCTTGGCATGTCTATCAAAACCTTTGAGCCTTTAATGTAATTTAGAACAATTGTCCCAGTGGGGAGGTCTAACATTTTGACCGGTTGCAGTTAAACGTTTGAACTGCCTGAGAAAACTAGTGGGGTTATAAGAATTCAAGGGTAAACTCCATGACATAGTTCTGTTGATAATAATGTTCCTGAATTTATATTTATTAATATTGCTTTATTTTGCTCAGACTCCCACAGGAAATCCTGAGGAGTGAATGTCTCTGGCATGTTTTATCTTAGATAGTTCCATCCTTTTGGTATTGCACACTGATAGCAAGGCTGAAGAGTACCTTTGCAAATCTCTGGTCTTTATGAAAGCTGAGGATGACAACAAACAGGACCTTCAACACTCTGGGAAGACCATCCATCTACTTTCTGTAGTTATCATTAAAATGTCTTTTAGACGTAGGTCATAACTGGAAACCTATAAATGATGTCTGTGTATTAGACACTTCCCACAAAGCTAGGTCCCCTGCGATTAAAATTTATCACGTTATTCTTATAGTTACAAATACTGCTGATATGTGTCATTACTTAAGAGTGCTTTTCATAACATTTTGAATTTAGTCCAAACATTTTTTATTCTGAGTTTCCCATAAAGGACCCACTCCTGATATTTTTAAAGACACCCGTCACTTGCCTTTTTTAAAGATTGTTAACTATTTTATTTTCTTGTTAAACATTCACTCACACTGAGTATTGCTTGATGGGATGCTTCTTATTTTCCATTGTGTTCTCTGGGATGTACCAGAGAGCAATTATGGTGTGTAAAGTCATACAGTGCTATCAGTTTACAATACAGTTTCCAAATACTTCATCTTCTTAAAAGCTCTGTCTTGACTAATAATACTGTTGCTAAAATTATAGCATTTAATAGGTGTTCCTCTTGGAAACTTTTATTTTTTAACATTTCAAACAACTGTTTAATGTGCAAAATCATAGCAGAGTGAATGCAGTACAATAATCCTTTTATTTCATCCATTTTTGTTTGAGCGAGTTTAGAGGTGGTGAAAGATGCAGAATCAACACCTCTGGAGACTGAAGTCCATTTTTTAACATACACAATTGATATAACATAGAAAAAAAGCAGGGCAAATCTTACCATGACTATTCTGAACGGACCACATGTGGAAATAAGGAGGTATTTCAGAATCCTGCATTACTTAAGCTTCAAATTAGCAAAGCACTTAATAGATTCATAGATTTTTATGGCCAGAAGGACCTATAGAAGGGTCACTCACTGGCCAAAGTGCTTCCTAGTGGCCAAGCATGGTGTAGCAGCTTTTTTGGCTCTGGCACCCCTGTGAATTGCTACTCCAAGCCTGCGGTGGATTGCTCCTTTTCATGACTTAGCCCTCCAGCGCCATCACTTATACCCCACCCCTTCCAGGGTAAAAAGAATCCAAATCTAATAACCCTGTCTCAGGCTTTCAACCCCACCCAGGACTTCATAGTTCTTGTCCCTCTTTTTATCTCTGTTTCCAGGGGCATCAGTAGGGGAATCCAGGTGCTCCCTCTCCTTTGGGTTCCAGACCAATGACCCTGTCATAAGCAGTGAGAGTATGCTTCCGTAGACTCTCTGCTGTTTCACTCAGCCATTTCCTATCTTCTGGCTGATGCGGAGTCCCCTTGACCTCCAGGGCAGCATGTAGCCCCTTGCAGGCTGGCCTTCTCCAGCTATCAGGGACATTTATTCATAAGTTTCTTTTCCTGGAAGTTCTCCTTCCTGTTCCCTTGGAACTCCTCTCTATTGGAGTTCCCCATCTATAGGAGGCTTCTCTCTCTAGGAGCAGCCTTTTATCTCAGCTGTTGACTGTGAGCCACTTAGTCAGAACTGGGGAAGTAACTGTTCTGCCCATTACCCCTTCACAGCTGCTACCACGTTGGCATGTATAGTGTTTATACATAGGGTCCTAACAAATTCACAGCCATGAAAAATGCGTCATGGAACGTGAAATCTGGTCTCTGCCCATGAAATCTGATCTTTTGTGTGCTTTTACTGTATACTATATAGATTTCACAGGGGAGACCAGCTGTTAAAAATTGGGGGTCACCAGATTATTTGGGGAGGTCGCAGAACTGCCACCCTTACTTCTGCACTGCCTTCAGAGCTGGAGAGCAGCGGCTGCTGGCCGGGCACCCAGTTCTGAAGGCGGCGCCTTGCCAGCAACAGCTCAGAAGCAAGGGTGGCAATACCATACCATGCCACCCTTACTTCTGCGCGGCTGCTGTCGGCGACTCCGCCTTCAGAGCTGGGCTCCCAGCTAGCAGTTGCTGCTCTCCAGCTGCCCAACTCCGAAGGCAGTGCCACCACCAGCAGCAGCACAGAAGTAAGGGTAGCAGTACTGCAACACCCCCCCACACACACACACACAATAATCTTGCGACCTCCCCCACAACTCCTTTATGGGTCAGGACCCCTACAATTATAACACAATGAAATTTCAGATTTAAAATAGCTGAAATCATGAAATTTACTATTTTTAAAATCCTATGATCATTAAATTCACCAAAATGGAGCATGAATTTGGTAGGACTCTATTTATACATCCCACCCCATGACCACTATGATAATCTAACCTGACCTCCTGGATAACACAAGCCGTAGAATTTCACCAAGTGATTCCTGCATCAAGTCCATAACTACAGCATGAAACACTGAAGCATGTGCTAAATGTTAAGAATCTGAGTAGTCCTATTGACTTCAGTGAAGCTCTGCTGAGTGTCTGTCCCAGACACAAGGGCCAGGTCTCTGTCCTAAGGGCCATGTTATGCCACACTTACATTGCGTAGGACGTTATTCCACAAGCAGGCCCATAGTGAGTAGCTGAACCTGGTCATAAACAGACAATGTATAGAGACAGGACAGGGGATGAGATGTAGCAGATAACATTAATCCTAGAAAGGTAATAATTAATGAGCTTGTATGCATGAATTTTATACATCTGAGAGTCTAGCATTGGAGCCCTATAATTAAGGGCTATATTCTTCCTCCCTTTCTCACAGTTATACTCAGAAAAGAGCAGATTTGTTGTGTAAAAAGATGGCAGTTAAGGGACAGAGTCGTTATGTCTTGGAGAGAAAAGGAACTCAGACATCCAGGCAGGCAGAGCCAGTTTCAAAGATAAAGCGTTGAGCACAAAGGATGCTACCCTTTCTCTCTCTCCATATGGTGACACAAAAGGGCTAGCGAGAGCACTTGTCAGCATGGAGAACATCACCCACCCTCCAAGTGACTGGGTATAGTTACATCAGTACAGAATGGCTATCAGGTTCCACCCCCAAGGTTACTGCACCTGTTACTACAGGTTCACTGGTGTGCAGCACATAAAACATTTTTGGGTCCTACTATACAGAAATTAATATATAAGGGCCTGATCCCAAGCCCATTATAGACAATGAAAGTTGTTCCACAGATTTCAATAGGATATGGATCAGGCCCTAAATGCATGGGTTTTATTATGATAAATGAAAAAAGTGAAAACTATAAATCAGAATGGAGCAAAATAATGTCCCCAATGTCACTTGCCAAAGTCTTCATTAGTCAGCTTATTAGTGAGCAAGCTGCCTGCTTTACTATTTGCACATTTGTTCCCTACTTTGTTAGTGTCACACACTTTCTGGTTAGTTTTACTGTCTCTTCCACCCTTTCCCCTTCTCTCCCCTTTTACCCCCTTCATCACAACATACCACAGTCTTTATTTTAAAACAAAAAGGACAAATTGCTCCCATATAAGCTGTAGCTGTAAATTATTGGGTAGGGACTGGGCGGGAGATACTAAAAATTACAGGGAATTTCGCCTCATTTGTCTGACTCACATTTATGGAAAATATAGTGAAAATTATAGAAAAGATCGGGGGAAAGGATAAGCTGCACTTTCATATCTATGGAGCAGTTGGGAAAAAATACTCTCTTCTAATTCTTGTATTTCTCATTACTTAAAAATAATTCAACCCTGCCACAGGGTATTAAAAATATTTCCCCTCCATTTTCCCCTGTGTTATTCCCCCAGGCCACACTGCAGTCATCTTCCTAGAACTGAAGTAGTCAAAAAATGAAAACTCACCCTTAACTTATGTGTAAAAGAAAGTAAGGACCTGATCCAAAGCCCTTTGACATCAAAGGATTTCAGTGGGACAGCGATTGACTGCACTGGTCTATGGTTCAGACCTTAAGAGAAAAACTAAAGCAATCCAAGTTAAATTATTTTCTCTTTTCATGCTTCCTGTCAGTGGTTCATACAAACAGAGCACATTCACTGCCCCACGTGACTAAAACCATAGAAACAGCATGTGGTATTAGCAAACCATATGATCTGAGGTGCTGGTTTTGTGTTGTTTGACACAGCAGAAAGATGCTGGTTTCCCTCACACCCCTCCCTAAATATTTTAGGCACAGTTATATCTGGAGCTGAGGGGCCTTCACAGGGAATAACCCATCAGCAGCTCCTTTCTGTTTATAGTGAAGGTACTTGAGTGACTCTGACAAACACCACGGTGGCATGGCAAGCTGTCCCTCAGGTAAGTAAACTCTGTATCATTTAGGGCTATAAGATTAAAACTAACAACTTGAATTCTACCCAGAAATTCACTGACGATTCCCATTGATTCAAACTGGAGCAGGCTTGGGGCCAATATGGGGAAAATGCAGTGGGCTTCAAATGCAGAGAAACTCACATCTATGTTTAGAGGCTTGGGGCCCCCAATGCATATGAACAAAAAATTCCACTGGCCTTGTGATGTTTTTAAAGTAAACTATGAAAGCAAGAGCAGGAACTTCAAAGAAGTTCCTGATTTTGAAATTGTCTGATGTAAAAGGTGTTAGCCTAAGGGGAGGATAGTGGAATAGCCTGTTCTCAAAGACGTTCTAAAAGAGGTCAAATGCTGGTCTGGCTCATATGGCTATTTTTTCCAGTTGTATAGTATATTGTGTAAACTAAATATAATGTAAAGATGCAAAAAGCTTCCAGAACTGTCATCTTAAAGACATTTGCTTGGATGCAATCCATGATTATGTGAAAACATTTACTTTGGGATCTAAAAGTCTTGGGTTACGTGGGTGTTCTGCACATTTTGCCTTAGAACTTATACCATGAAGCCAGAAACTACTGGAGTGGCTAAATTTTAAATGGTTACACTGATGTAGTGGCATGTATTATATATATGCAGCAAATGCAGTGCCAGTGGGGAGGATAGATGGCCATTTATTTACACTCCAGAAGCTGCTATCTTTTAAAAAAAATTTGGGAAATCCCTGAACATGCTCACTGAAATTTCCTGATGTCATTCTCAACATCACAATTGCCACAGAAAATGGATTGCTGCAGAATTCTTAGATCCAGATGCTGATACCCTTACTAGGGCAGAGCAATACCTTACTCCAAGAGTAATAATAATTGAAGTCATTGTTGCAACGCACAGTATATTCAACTAAGCACTACACTTTGTAGGATTGGGGCCTAATTGTTCATAATCAGATGCAAATTAAAGAAAACTTTTCTATAGAAAATAGAGATCACAATACAATAACCGAATTCTCTTGATTCAATAATTGCCATACCACACCAATTTTAAGATCATCTTGAATCTAGCTCAGCTGTACCTTGGTCAGAAGAATATACTTGTTATTAGTGTGACTGGACCATATATTTTCCACTGACATTTTTCTAGCATGGCAGGGTGTGATGTTGAAGAGAAAAACCTCAGTGGCTTAACTAGCCATTTTTTCAGTAGTTGAATGTATTACTTATAAAAGAATAATACTATTCTTGTCCCTGTCAAGAACTGTTAATATGTAATAAAGTAAGCAACAAAAGTACTTCAATATTCTTACAAATAACTGTTAAAAAACTACATCATGTAGTTGAATGACTACGGTGTTTTTGGCCCAAAGTATTATTGGTTATTAATAATATGTCCAAGTCCATAGTATTACTTTGTTCTTAAGCAACAGTCCTATTAAGGTCAATGGGAGTTTTGCTTGAGTAAAGACTGGAGGCTATACTATAAGGGTCAATTGTGTAATAGGGATGTGTTTCTCTGGATTCAAACTTCCCAAAGTATTGAGGTATTTGAATTATAGATTTTGGTTTGGTCTCATCTCTAAGCCATACCTTGTGTGTTGATGCTGAGGGGGGAATAAATATCCCCGATAGCTGGAGGAGGCCAGCCTGCAAGGGGCTGCATGCTGCCCTGGAGGTCAAGGGGACTCCGCATCAGCCAGAAGATAGGAAATGGCTGAGTGGGGAAACTGGAACACGGTATCATCTTACCATGGGCAGCCTTGGCACTTTTACCAAGACTGCAAAATGTTTTGCCTCGCACAACTTCTCTGGAAATAACAATTGACTAACTCATGGTCCACTGTCCCACAAAATAAAGTACATGACTCCTGTCCAGTATGATTCCATTTCATTAGATATAATTACACATGCAAAACTACAACAACAAAAATAATTTTGCAGTCAAGCACTCAAAAGTTAGGAAATGCCACAATCAAGATTGCCTGCGTAACCTTAATTCAACCCCCTTGTGCATATACATTATGATACACTCTTTAATTACATGGTCACATTCCATCTTTTCCATAAGATGCCTACCTAATTCAGTGCACATGGGCAAAGCAACATATTTTTCTCTAACCTCATTCTCAAAAGCAGCTGAACCACTTTTGCTGAAATTTTAAAGGAGAATTCAGCCTGAGGCAGACATTTACTGTTGAAAATTTCAGCCTGTATGATTAAAGTTTAGTGAAATTATAAACAATTGGAAAAGAGTCTTATAATGGGAAATGTTAGGCAACCTTAACTATGTGGAGTGCTGCTAGCTCTGCCTATAGTATGAATGAACAAATAATACATTTTCATAAATAAATATGGTCATCTTATGTCCCTGAAATCAAGGACATCCTTGTAATCAGGGTCTGTCGCTGTGTCCCTGTTTGTTTTACAGTAAGCTACTCAGTCTAATACTGGTTTGAGTAAAATAGCATGGGGAAATGAGTGAAACAGAATCTTTTTACATACACAGGATAAGATTCCACACCTGTATTAACTCAGAAAATAAAATGAATCTTTGAATGTTTTAGAAAGGTCAGTGGGGAAAGAGAAATTACAAGAGGAAAACTGGATCATTGGGGACACTTTAGAGATATACTCTAATTATGTATTTCAGTTCTCTATCACTATTGTGCATTAGCAGATGGATCAATGAACGCTTTTCTAGTGGCATGAGAAACTATTATCTAGGCTTTAAATTCTACCACAATTCTGACAATTATTTTGTTTTATATTTGTTTTGTTTTTGAGAATAATGCAATTTTTTCAGACCACATTTTTCTAAGTGCATTTAATCATCATACATTCAAACTGGAAATTGGCCAAATTGTACTGCAAGCAAAGGGCTTTTCCCTGAAGAGTGCAGATCTGGATAACTGTACAGAATAAATAGGAGTGGGAGAAGTCAAGAGTTTTGGATTCTGGAAATTTTCAAAAAGGATTCTGAGTATAAACAGAACAGAAACAATAAAAACTATGGAAGGACTTGGAGAATAAAATTAATCTAAGGATGGAATTCATTCACTTCCACCAAATACCTAGAGGTATCAGAGTAGCAGCCTTGTTAGTCTGTATTTGCAAAAAGAAAAGGAGTACTTGTGGCACCTTAGAGACTAACAAATTTATTTGAGCATAAGCTTTCATGAGCTACAGCTCTCAAAAGCTTATGCTCAAAAAAATTTGTTAGTCTAAGGTGCCACAAGTACTCCTTTTCTTTTTACCTAGAGGTATTTGTGTTAAATTCTACCACTCACATTGATAGCAGTGGGACTACATGTGGAGAAGCTGCTATGCAGTGTGAGTAAAGGGAATTAAATCTGGCTCTTTGCTGTGTACATACGGGTCCAAGTCTTGACATCTGTATTTGGATCCAAACTTTTCCAGTTTTCAGAACAGGGAACAGGATCCAGAGTTCCACTCTAATTCTATCAATAATTAAAATCTGGGAAAAAAAATCCTATTTGCTCTATCTGCAAGGATTGATAGATTGATGGATGTGAAATCCTGCGTCCCATTGTTAGAGCCCTTTATGGATACAAAATTTCTATCCACATCCTGCCCACGATCCACAAACATGGTCTGTGGATATAAAGCGGATATCCGCAGATTTTCAGCTAATGTGAGTTTTGTCATTTCTTTCAATGAGCCCTGGATTTGGTAGCTACACTTTAGACTATAAAAAGCCTGTCATCTGGACTGTTCAACACACAGCAACTCAGTTTTCTATTCTGACAAATGTTGTATTTAAAAATGAATGTTTAGTTATATTGAAATCCCCCTAATACAATAATTGTCCATATTGTTAGCTACACAGCGTCACACATTTTAACTGCATTTCCTGGAAGGTCAGAAGACCTTTTGTTGAGACTTGTCACATAAAGAGAATGACTAATTTAGTAATTTTGCCCATTTCTATTTGTTTCTTGTAAAATGTCTAGATCTGATTCCTTCAAATTAAAAACAGCCCAACACAAGCAGTTAAATGAAAACATTTTTGTGATCAAAATTAATGGGCCAAATTTATCACTAGTCTAACAACTTAAACTTACACCCAAGATGAAGTTAGCCAAATGATTTTTCTTAGGTTTATGCAATTGATCAAATATCATTTGGCAAAGTGGATGACCTTTGCAAAATTATTTTGTCACTTCTTGGAGCAATGGTTTTATACCCATGTCTGTTCTCATCTTATACGTCAAAGCTTCTGCTGCATCACAGACCTCTTCAGATGACACCTCTAAATGTAATGGCAATGCTTGTAATCTGTTATAGATAATTCTTATGGAGAAATAAGCCAAAGCTCATTCAAAACACAAAGTCTATGTATCAGCTACTTATCTTTGCAAAACACATGTGTAACCACTATTTACTTCATAGCCACAAAAATGTGTTTTGGAGTCCCACTGGAGCTGTGTGAAGACATAGTCATAACTGTGAAAACTGGCAGTATAAGTGTGTATGTGCTTTCATTTGTTTAATAGACGTGTGACAGAGATGGAAAAACCAACTGGCTGAGGTAAAATTACTGAGCCCCAAGCCTCAGCTGGGCACAGAGCTCTGCTGGGCACAGCTGAAGGTTAGGGCAAAAATGGCTTTAAGCCGTCTTTATGCTTCCCTGATCCCTAGGGCAGCTGGGAGCTGGCATAATTCAGAGAAGGCTAAAGGCTGCTTCCAGTTACACCAATGTGAAATCCTCATGTAGCTGCCATTATGGTAGTGGGGAAGACTGAAGTGCAGGACATTCTGGCCATGACCCACTCCCACCCCAGCAGCACCCTATATACATCTCATACCTCAGGATCCAGAAGGAGGTAGCATAGAGCTGGCTATATCATCTGATCACACCAAAATAATTCTCAACTGTTTGTTTAGGGCAGCTTTAGGACCCTTTTATGCTGCAAACTCTTGTAATTTTAGCATGAGTGTCACACTATTTGTTATTTTTATTGAAACTCCAGCTTCTGGCAGCAAGTAGTTATATGAGAATGTCAGCTTTCATTTAAAAAAAAAAAAGTTTCTAGTCCTCATGGTTGTAAAGAAAGGCCTGAAAACAAACCAAATATACCCTTAAGTCTCAAAATCCAGAAGGCAACTACAAAGAATTCAACCATTTATTAATTTTTAATCTCATGATTTATAAAACAATCTAAGGATTTTCTGGGATCTGACTCATGATTTTTGACTGTTTGGATTGGTAATACTACCCAATTATTCCCCCTCACCTTTCTGCAAAAGTGCAAGGACTCAGGGAAGTGGTTGTAGTCCACCTCATTTTCTCATTCTGTTGGGCAGTATTTTGATTGTGAATTTCTTTTTTTCCCCCAATGACTTAAAAATGGAGTCAGAGGATCTACTTCAAGTTTGCAGCTTGTCCTCTCACTTCATATTAGTTAGCCTTTCCCTGATGTTTATCCCACAATTCAATCAGTATATAAACTCTACTGTTCTATTCTTCTAATGATCCTTGTAAATTTATTATATTTTCATGTATTTTTTTTTCAGTTCAATGTTTAAATGTGGACCACTTAAAGAAGGCAATAAGAAGAGTTCTCATTCCTGGCATTTCTGCTCTGCTTCAGAAGTAGAGTCACAGTACAAAAGTAACAATAACATTCATTTATTTTTCCAGTTGTGTTTCCATCAGAAGCTGTAAGAAACAATGAGTGAAAATTATACCTGTCCAGAGGGCCTGCCTGAAACTCATAAACCACTACAGCAGGATGCTCCAATCAGCAGCTGGCCGGGCGGCCAGGTCATAGGCTTACAGCTTCTGCTAGACTAGACTAGTCATCCCAGAGGAGGCCCCAGCTGTGGCCTCAATCACTCCTGTGCACTCCAGTTGCTCCTGCAGAGGTTCTGTTACTACAGAGGAACAGGGTGGGAGGCAAGTAAGGCAAGGGGACCCAGGCCCACCCATTCCACTGGATCCAAACCCAGGCTCCCAGGGGTTTATCAAAGCACCCAGTTCAGTGATTGAACTACCCCAAATTATATTTTCACCTTGGTTACTTCCTACGAGTCTGGAGCGCCTCCATTTACAGCATGGTCACCAGCTTAACCAACGCTCCTCAGCCTCTTTCTGGGCTTTCAGCTCCCAAAGGCAGTTGGGGGGGAATCCAAATCCCTGCTACTAGATCAGCCTTCTCACAGCCATTGCCATTGCCATTCCTGACACAGCTCTCCATACAAGCCTTACTTCCTAGTGCAACATACAACTCCTTCCCCCTTTTTCCTGGGCTACCAGTGTCCTTTTAAACTAATCCTCCACTGGGAACCTGCCCTGCTCCTATTGAGGGGCAGGATCTCCCTAGTCCAGCATTGCTCCACTTCCAGCCTTGGTTCAGCGCCGAGCCTGTCGACCCGTTCACAACCACCTATGTTTCCTTGTGATGAGTGAGACTTAAGGGTTATATTTTGACCCTCTGCACAGGGGTGAATTTCAACTCAGATACCAATGATCTCATTCACACAAGTGCATCTCCCTTACCTAGGGTTACTGCTGATTTATGGTGGTGTAAAGGAGATCAGAATCTGTACTCCTATATTGACTGATGAATACACACTCTATTGGATGTCTGCAGTCTTTATTAACCTGGAAATGAAATACCTTGCACATGGACTGTGTTGTGAGCTCTGAGAACAGAATACTGAAGACAGCATCTACATGACATGGGGGTTATAAACTGAGTCCCCAAAAAATCTCAAAATGTGTGCCTGAAGTTAGTTCCTCTAAATCCATATTTCTTCTTCCTCTAGCCTTAGTCCCATTTATATGAGGTCAAAGCTTTGAACCCTTCCTCTTCATTCCAGTCTGTCTTGAAGCAATCAAATCTGTCTGCATGACATCCATCTAGTTTTGGGTCTCCCAACCCTTCCCTTAGCCTCCATTTATAAATTTAACACCCCATTTTCTATATATTACTCTGATCTTCTTCTTTTCACAAGCCCACCATCTAAGCCTGAACTCCCTGAACTTTTCTACGATTGGTACCACCTTCACACTTCCCCTTATTGGTTTGTTTCAAATATAGTCCATCCTCCGAACCCCAAACATCCATTTTAACATGCTCATTTCCACTGTATTCAAGATCTGCTCCTGTCTCTTCTCAAGTACCCAACATTCAGAGCCTTACAAAAGTGAAGGCCTAATTACTATCTTGAAAAATGTTACTTTTCAATTTGACAGGCATTCTCTATCACAGATCACTCTGCTCACAATCTCTCTAAATCCATATTTAGGGACCTAAATAGATAACTTGATTTTCAAAGGCGCTGATATATCTGCCACTCCCACTGATTTCAATTAACTATCCCTCATAGGAGACGGGGGGCTCAGCTCTTCTGAAAAATAAGGCAACTTAATTAACTATCTAAATATGGATTTTGGGGTCTACTATTAGGCACTCAAACTTATTTTGTTATAAATTGTGATGTTATTACAAAGCTTTACCACAAACTGGTATCTGAGATACTACACACAGATCTGTGGCTCAGTACAGAAGAATTCACCATCAAGAACTTTGAGACCTTTTTGTGTCCTGTGAAAATATCTACATTATTTTTACTATTTGTCTCGTCAACAAAAAAAACCCCAACACACACTCCTGGCATATATGCTTGGCACTCTTCCCTCTGCAATAATTTTGGTTTCCATTATTCTCATGTATCAGATTTTCCTCTATCTTTGTAGCTTTCCTGAGCCCACAGACACAGCATTCCCCCGTGGATGTGATTGGGTCCCCTGTTAATTATATGGGTGATAAACTTTTGCTCACTTTCCACTCTGAAACATGATCCATAATTAGTGGTTCTGGAGCCACTCGGGATGAGAGCCTTTTAAGAATAGACAATTTGATACTGATTTATTTATTTATGGTCATTATGATCAAGGAAGCTAACTTCTAAAGAAATAACACAACATAGGTAAAGCCTAGTAGCCTGATCCAGGGCCCACTGAAGTCATCAAAAGATCCCCATTGATTCAAATGGGCTTTTGATCAGGCCCTCTGAGAATAACAATGATTGAGTGGCCTTAACATAAAGTAATAACTACTCCCCTTTTAGAAATATTTTCACCTCATTGTGTTATAAGCTGTACAGTACGGCCAGCAGCAGGCATACAGGTCATTTCAGTGTGCCCCAATATTCGGTGATTTTTAATTGAAGCCTTCCAGTATCCTTTTCAGAATAACCTAGTTGTAAATGGGAGAGCACTACTTAGTTTGCAACATGTTAACATCACAGTCAGAGCTATCTCTGTTATTTTTGCTGAAGTTCACTAAGAAGTGTTCTTAAGTTTGAAGCTGTAAACCGTAAAGGCTCTAGCTAGTAAATGAACGTCTCTGCACGATCTTTGTTGGCACATTTAAGGCAAAGGGAAAAGATCCTCAGAGTTTGTTCTAGTGAGACATCTAGCTGCCCTTGCTTGCTAGGATCTTTCAGAAATGAAAATAAAAAATGGTTTTATTCAAGCTGAAAGTTTCAAATGCTGTTAGAGGTTGATATTTATAATTAACAATGAATAAAAAAGATCAAATATCTCAATATAGCTCTGATTTAATAAAGCACTTAAGCACATGCCTGACTTTAAGCATGTGAGTCCCAATGAAGTCAATGGGACTACTGATATTCTTTCCAACAAAGCTAAACAGGGGTCTGTGAAAGACAGAGGGCCAAGTCTACTGTGTTGCATCTCCAGTGAAGCTTATGCCAGGGCTTAATTTGTTCCAGAAAGGATAAAATTGTAGGTATTTATAATTGACAAGACTATAAATATATCAAGGGCTGTGTTGACATAATATCTGATCATGCAGTCCTAACTCTGATTACATTTGCATTGTCCACAATGTGAGTTTACTCTGAAAAGGGAGTGCAAAACAGGACCTAAAGTGGTTTATTTTTTAATGATGTCATCTAACCCCCAAAATACTTCAGCTATGTTCACAGTTTTCTTACTGGCAAATTTTGTTTTTTATGATGCTTTATTCTGACAAAACATTATACTTTGGAGATTAAACACTGTCCATTACTCTACCTATATTAGTATTTATACTGGGCCCATCGTTGAGTTATCTGGGTAATAAGGACTAGACTGTGATATAGCCTATAAAGTCATTTAAAGAGAGTAAGTCATTTTTAGCTCATAAATGAACAGCAAATGCTGTTAATAAATACTACTGTGTCTGATTTGTGGGTTCCTTTATTTGGCATGCATAAACTGCCTACAGAAAGGAACAAAGAAGTCTGAAAAACTGGCCCTACATCTTCATTATAAAGATAAAGTAAAAGAAGCACATGACTTATATTCTGAAATTGATTACACATGCTTTGTTTTGGCAGTTCTGAAATAAACCAGCAAATATTATTTTAAAGAAGACAAGTTCCTTGAGGAACTATATCTGATAAGTTAATAAGCACACAGTGGCCTGGATTAGAAAGCAAAGTGACAATACTGTTGAAAATGAAAATGTGATCCACAGAAGTCAGCACTTTTATAACTTGCTGCTGAATCATAACAATTTTATATGAGACAATCAACAATAGGGATCAAGAGAAATAGTGTGTGTGTGCATGAATGCAGGCCTTGTGGAGACTTTTAAAGTGTTATTCTTGAAATGGGTCCCATCCTAAGAGGTTTTAAAGTAACTTTTCTATAACAAGATGAAGATTCCAGAAAATAAGATGTTCAATTTATAGGCGAGGTCAAAAATAGAAAGATTACTGTAAATTGTTTTGTTTGTGAGACGGATGATGCAGCAAAATGAAAAATACATTTGAATAATTTATATTTAACTGCTAGATGAATATTGAGTGACTGGCTATTGAAAAGGAACCCTAGCAATCAACTGTTTTTATAGGACTTTTGTGGTGAGCCTTCTTTGAACTGGTGACACAATGTCATCTAAAGCCCTTTCTACTTGGATAAGACCAAACCAGCATCTTTATAAGTTGTCTCCTGTGTCTGGCTTTTTTATATTTTTTTTTGAGAGGGTCACAGATTTACAGTCTTTGTAGTAACTAACAATGGGTTTTTTAAAAATTGCTGGTCTAAATGGGACTTGTCACAAAATTCATGCTAACTAAGGATGATCTAATTCAAACCTGATTGGACCAAGGTAAATGGCTCCATGGCACACCTCTTACCTGATTTTTCCTCAGATCTTGGAGGAAGGCACTGCAAGGCAGGGTAAGCAAAATTTGCAAACTATAAAAGTCAAGGGTAAGACTGAGAAAGCTAATTTTTTGAGTCACCAAGACATCTAAGGAAAGACTGACTTTCCAGAATCTCCAAGACTTGGCCACTTTAAGGAGAGGAAGTCAAGATATCAAACAGACTATGCCAGGCTCCCTGTACTTGAAGAAGGCTAGCAAGAAGCGCTGTGCCAACAGAACATCACTGCCTGAATCCTTGACTACAGTTCTAGCTTTTACTCCATGCTTTCTTAATTTAATGTTAGTAATAGCTAAGTTTTGACAACATTTTTTTATTTTAGTTTAATAAGTTTCAATAAAATGTATAAGACTGATAGTGAGTCCCATTTCTTTCAATAAGCTACGTGGGTCAAGAACCTTTGAGTAGATAGGTAGTTACCAAGAAGTCAACCTAAAACTATGATCAACTTTCTCTAATTAGCCTTTGGGTCTCACTTACTGGATGAGGGAACTGGGAGAATTTAAATGCTACACTGTAAACTCATTTAAATCATCCAGCTCTTCCCATCTGCTTGGAAGTTGTTTCCGTAGGCATTCTATACTCCCATTCAAGGCAATATGATAAATTTGTTTATTCTGTTTGTCAGTTTTGCATTTCTTAATTTCTTCATCAAATCTGTTATCTTTCCTTAGATAATGAAGCCTTGCCCAAGTTCTGTGCAGATGCTCTGGGGTGACTTTACTGTTGTACTAAAAAGGAGTGCAAAGAAAAAGGCTAATATTAGATTTTGAAAATAAAGGTCTTAGACATAATAGAAGTAAGTTGTCCATCACTTACCATTATTTACTTTGATCCACTCCAGTAGTGGATCAAAGTATCTCCGAAATTGTTCAACTATATGTCCTCTCTTTTTTTAATAGAAAGGGTCCTCCAAAATGAGTTGGAAGGCAAGCACTGTCACTTCTATTAAAAGCAGGATTTCAGCAACCAACATCAGTTATTTATGGTAACTACAGATTGTTTTCCATGCAAAATGTACATACAGACAGATACATTTAAGTATTTGGGAAATATTCAAAACAAGAGTTATTTTGAGGGTTAGGAAATAGCTTGTCTTACTGCTGCCAAGTGCTTTTGGAATAACTCTTCTGTGTGATGAAGTGGAATTAAAATGGAGACAAAAAACATCCCCTCTCTTCCCTCCATTCAAGGCTACAAGGAGATATGAATTTAAATTGTTCTTCACCTTGTTACACTAGACATCCAGACACCCTCTCCCTTCATTTTCTGCTGTGACATAGGGCCGAAGAGCTTCAGCCCTCTTTTTTCCTCTCTCTCAGTACACTGGACAAAAATGCTTACATACTTCCTCCCTTCTCTCCCCCTGACCCGTTTAGAGTTACCTGTGCTTTCCTCATGACATAAATTATGTGAATTTGAAACTGGGTGTAGGAAAGAAAGAACACGGCCACTAGGGGGAATCCTAAGCCCCAAAGCCTTCAGCCCTGGGTCGGGGGCCTGCAGCCCAAGTCCCACCGTCCCAGGCTGATGCCCAAGCCTGTGTCCCGCCACCCCAGGCTGAAGCCCTTGGGCTTCAGCTTCGGTCCCGGTCAAGTGGGGCTTGAGCTTTGGCCCTGGGTCCAGCAAGTCTAACACCAGCCCTAGTGACCCCATTTAAATGGGGTCGCAATTCACTCTGGGGTTCCAAACATGGGCACCAAGTTTGTATAATTTTTGGTGGTGCCCAGAACAGGTCCAAGCAGAGCCATCCCATCCATAGGACAGTCTGGGGCAACTACCCTGGGCCCCATGCTTCGGGGAGACTCCACACTTCAGGGGGACATGGGGTCCAGGGCGGCTTGAGGGGTTAGCATGGGACTGGTGCCAGCAGCACCGAGCAACCTGGCCCTAGCCTGCCCCTGCTCCTCCCTCTCCTCACCCCCATTCCACTAAGCCTCTGCCCCACCTCTTTCTGGCTTCCACCCCCTCCCCCGAACGACGCCAGGAGCTGGCGGGGTACGGCAGAGCGGGGTGGGCTGGGGCCGGGTCACTCGCTGCTGCCGGCACCAGGCCTCCCACTAACTCATAGATTCATAGATACTAAGGTCAGAAGGGACCATTCTGATCATCTAGTCCCACCTCCTGCACAGCACAGGCCACAGAATCTCACCCACCCACTCCTACGAAAAACCTCACCTATGTCTGAGCTATTGAAGTCCTTAAATTATGGTTTAAAGACTTCAAGGAGCAGAGAAGCCTCCCTCAAGTCACCCATGCCCCACGCTACAGAGGAAGGCGAAAAACCTCCAGGGCCTCTCCAATCTGCCCTGGAGGAAAATTCCTTCCTGACCCCAAATATGGCGATCAGCTAAACCCTGAGCATATGGGCAAGATTCACCAGCCAGATACTACAGAAAATTCTTTCCTGGGTAACTCAGATCACATCCATCTAATATCCCATCTCAGGGGATTAGTCCTATTTACCCTGAATATTTAAAGATCAATTACTTACCAAAACCCCATTATCCCATCATACCATCTCCTCCATAAACTTATCGAGTAGAATCTTAAAACCAGATAGATCTTTTGCCCCCACTGCTTCCCTTGGAAGGCTATTCCAAAACTTCACTCCTCTGATGGTTAGAAACCTTCGTCTAATTTCAAGTCTAAACTTACTGGTGGCCAGTTTATACCCATTTGTTCTTGTGTCCACATTGGTGCTGAGCTGAAATAATTCCTCTCCCTCTCCTGTATTTATCCCTCTGATATATTTACAGAGGGCAATCATATCTCCCCTCAACCTTCTTTTAGTTAGGCTAAACAAGCCAAGCTCCTTAAGTCTCTTTTCATAAGACAAGTTTTCCATTCCTCGGATCATCCTAGTAGCCCTTCTCTGTACCTGCTCCAGTTTGAATTCATCCTTTTTAAACATGGGAGACCAGAACTGCACACAGTATTCTAGGTGAGGTCTCACCAGTGCCTTGTATAATGGTACTAAAACCTCCTTATCCCTACTGGAAATGCCTCTCCTGATGCATCCCAAAACTGAATTAGCTTTTTTCACAGCCATATCACATTGGCAGCTCATAGTCATCCTATGATCAACCAATACTCCAAGGTCCTTCTCCTCTTCCGTTACTTCTAATTGATGCGTCCCCAACTTATAATTAAAATTCTTGTTATTAATCCCTAAATGCATAACCTTACATTTCTCACTATTAAATTTCATCCTATTACTATTACTCCAGTTTACAAGGTCATCCAGATCCTCCTGTATAATATCCCGATCCTTCTCTGAATTGGCAATACCTCCCAGCTTTGTATCATCTGCAAACTTTATTAGCACACTCCTACTTTTTGTGTCAAGGTCAGTAATAAAAAGATTAAATAACATTGGTCCCAAAACTGATCCCTGAGGAACTCCACTGGTAACCTCCCTCCAACCTGACAGTTCGCCTTTCAGTAGGACCGGTTGCAGTCTACCCTTTAACCAATTCCTTATCCAACTCCCCAGGCTGCCCTGGACCCCGCATCCCCCTGAAGCACAGGGTGCCCCCAAAGTGCAGTAAGCCCAAACATTGGTGGAGCTGGCCCATGTTCCTAAATATTGGTGGAGCACAGGCACCATGGGCCAATATAACTCACCGCCTATGGTTATGACCCACCATTTGAGAACCACTGCACTAGCTCAAAGCACCCTGCATAAGAGGCAAGTCATGAGCAGGGAGGTGAAGAGGAGTGCTAGGAGTAAGAAGTTCTCCACAGAACCACTGAAGTCAGCATAATTTAGAGTAGCCCTTCAATTTTCTGTGAAATTAGTGTTGGCATCAAAAGCAAGGCCAAGTCTCAAATGGGATTAACATCTTTGTTTATCTTGTTCAAATTAGTAAACAAAAAACTATGATAGGAAAGTGCAGGGTGAGAGTGTATTTCAATGGTGTTTACCCTGAAAGTGAGTTAGAATTTCTAATAGAATAAAAGTTCTACCTTTAAATACCTCAAAAATAAGGAAGTCTGGAAATGAGGATATACCCACTTCACTCATGCCAACTATTCCCTCTTTTCTTACTTTCACCCTGCAGTCTAAACAGAAACAAATCTTGATTAACTTTTAACCCCTGCCTCAACTAACCTTCCCAAAAATACTAAAAATATACTTCAGAAGCAAACAAAGTAAAATAAATGTGGAGTTTCTAAACCAAGCAAGTTTGGAGACAAGCTGAGCCAAAAAAGTGTTAGAATCATTTTTAAAAAGTAAATTAGAGCTACATTTTCAGAAAACCTTATTTTTAAAACTCGCATGCTGGTTTTTACCACATCTACAAGGAAAATTTCACCCTGGGATGAGATGTGGTATGCAAAATTTCAGGAAGATTGTTTTTTGTGGGGGAGACTAGAGAAAGATTGAAAACCAGGCATGTAATGCAGCACTATCTTTAGCCTTAACTATAGAGGAACTACCACCGCTGTGAAACTTAAAAAAAAACAACCTATATCTGGTACTGACGTTAATAGCTTACATTAAAGTTAGCTCTTTGACATTAATGAGGATCAGCTTCTACTTGGTGGCTGTCTCTGAGCCAAAAGCGAGATACAAAATATAGATCCTAATTCTGCAATCTTTATTCCTGGGTCTGGTTGTCATGAGTAGTCCCATTGAATCCCCAAAGCTGACACTGTTTGACTTCAATATAGAAAGCACTATGCCTGCTATTAAGTGTTTTCAGACTCAGGCCCTGCATGTGTAACCTGACCTGTGGCTGACGGATTCCTGTCAGAGAGTTACCAAAGCAGTAAATGGAGGCTCTCTCTCAGGCCTGATACAGTACTTATAAAGTGAACTACTCCTGTCCTTAGCAGCTGCAGCCTGTTTTCACAAATATCTGACATGTTTCTTTGGCCAACAGCCAGTTTGAGCTGTACCCAACACTTCTCCCAGCCTTCCTGTGGCTCCAGAATCCTTTGTAACTGCTACTTGAGATCCATGCCAAATCAAGTCTGTTGCTCCTTTCCTCCCCTTTATGTGCAGACATCCCACCCTAATTAATTAACCCAACAGTGACTTCATCTTTATGTTCCTGTGGCTTCCCACACTTTGCCCCTCATTCAGCTTGACGACATCAGCACATTCCTGACTTCATCACTTGTCAACTCCCTTCTGCTAAAGGCCAGTGTCCCCTTTCACTGTCCTGCTCTGATTTGATCTGAATCAAAGCTAGCCTATTATAGAAAGGCCTGAAGGCTTTATGCACACAATTGCTTAAAACTGTGCACAGTTTTTACTTGTGGTGTTCTAACCAATTTCTCTAACCAAAATTGAAGAGGATATTTTTATAACCATGTTACAATACTGTCTATTTAGCAGGTACCTAGTGAGAAGGAGCCGTGCGTAAGCTACAGCAACAATATGGCCTTCTTAGGGTTTGATTTTATTTCAGCCCCTATGAAATAGTCCAATAGAACTGAGTAAAAATTAAACCAGTAGGATTATACCTAAATTTAAGAAGTTATTTTAAGCAAAACTTACTCTAAAACCTATGGAATTTAATAAGGTGATCTTCCAAAAGATTTTTTAAGTTGTTTTATAGACATCTATAACAATGATAAAATTCTCTATCATAATAATCAACCATAAAATCTATAGAAAGATGTTTATTAAATATCCTGGCATATTTCCCTAAGGGTTATGAAGGCAATTCACATCAATTCTACAGAACTGGAAAGACAAAAATAAAACAAATTGAATATAGTATTCTCCTACGATATTGTACAGTATTCAGAAGTTTTCTAGTTTTGCATTCAGCAGAGCTTTCACCTTGGCCCATTGTATATTTGATGTGTGGTACACAGAGCTGTATGGCAAGTAGTGATAGTTGCCCCTACCAAAGGTTTGGAGTAGAACAAGATGAAAAATTGTATTTCACAAAAAAGTTTTCCATTGAAGTTTTTAAAGTTTCAAATAGCTCCAGTTTGGCGGGTTATATAAACTTCCAGGTGTTTTGGATGCTTATCTAATTCTGGGTCTCTTTGATTAGAAAGAAGTCTGGATGTCAGACAAGAATGGTCATTTTCATAATATTTCCAATACCTCTTAGTTCAGGCAGTCAGTAAAAGCTCGAGAATTTGCTATATATCCACTTTCAGATGCAATCTGCAAGTCTAGAAGAATGTTAATAAAAGTGAAAAACTGACAAAACAAACTGAACTTTTTCAAAACTAAAATATAGTTTAGGTTCAGGTAGTGACTGAGTTCTAGTTGACAGTTTGAGTCATTTCTAGCTACCTAGGTACTTATATGGTCACCGTTTTTGTAGTGTCTGATTAATACATTTTAAAATCAGAAGGGATCTTTAGATCAGCTAGTCTGACTTCCTGTTTAACCCAGGCCAGAGAATATCATCCTGTTACCTCTACATTGAGCCCAACAATTTATGTATGGCTAAAGCATATCTTCTAGAAAGGCATCCAGTTTTGATGTGAAGACATGGAGAGATGGAGAATGTACCATTTCCCTTGGTAGTTTGTTCTAATGCTTAATCACCCTCACTGTCAAGTTTGCCTTATATTTAATGTGAATGTATCTGGCTTCACCTGGTGTTTGTCATGCCTTTCTCCACTAGCAAGCCCTTTAATATCTGGTGATCTGATTTTATCCAATAGTATTCCTGTCCATATTTGTAGAGACATCTTAATAAAAACAAACAATGTCAAGTAAATAGATATCCAGGCAGAAATTAATGGCAGATTCTTGAGCAAACTACAGTACTAACTGTTTAGTCCCTTCACTATATTTACAACTTCAAAATAGCCAGCCCAGATCGTCAGCTGGCATTCCTCTGCTGACTTCAATGGAACTTTGCCAGTTCATACCAGCTGAAGATTTTACCAGTTCCAATGCAATCTAAAGAAAACAATATATGTAGACAACTCTTTTCACTAAATGCTAAAGAATAGATATCACCTTGGAGCCTCTGGAAATCACTGACAATGGCACTCTCAAAATGGGTCTCATTTTCCAAGGTTCAAATTATACCTCAATATCAAGCAGTCTCTAGCCCAAATCAGTTCTTAGATTATTCTTAGGGAAGGATTTTCCCCTCTGCTGTGGCCCCTACTAGGGAAAATTCTCCTGACACAGGCTCCACACTGAACTATGACAACTAAGTGTCCCTGTGCTTTTTCCAGGGCCATCCCAAGTGGGGTATGGGGCCCAGGACATAGGAGCCAAGTTTCTAATCTGCTGGGGGGATGCTCCCCTCCAGCTCTGCCCAGGCCCCACCCCTACTATACCCCTTTCTCCAAGGCCCCAACCTGCCCTGCTTCTTCCACCCCTGCTCTGTCCCTGCCCCGCCTCTTCCTACCCTCACCCCCACCCTGCCTCTTCTCCACCCAGTTCCGCCACCTCCCTTGAGCGTGAGGCACCCTTGCTCCTCTCCCCTCCCCTTGCAGTGCCTCGTGGAACCACAAAATATCTGATCCACAGCAGGTAGTAGGTGCTGAGAGGGATGGGAAGGTGCTGATCGGCAGGGCCCACCAGTGGGCAGGAGGCACTGTGGGGAAGGGGAGGTTCTGGTAGGGGGGTTCCTCCTCGCCCGCCCCCACCCACCTGCCGCTCGCCTCCTCACCCTGCTCGCCTCACCTCTCCACCTGCCATCTCATGATTCTGTAGAAGAGTGGGGGGCCCCAAAGTGCAGGGCCCAGGGCAGTCACCCCAATTCACCGTACCCAAGGGTTTCTCCTCCTCACCCTCTTCAGCTACAGAAGAGTGGCAGGGGCAGGATAGGAAGCAGGAAGGAGCAGGTCAGGGAATCTCCATAGCACAGATTCTGTGGGACAGAGCAGCCTAGATGCATAACTTAGGAGGCTGCTGCACACCAGTGGTCACGCTGGTCCATGGAGCAGCCTAGAACCCCAGAGACATAGATGGCTTAAAGCCATCTTTGCCCCTCCTTCCTCTGGGCTATGAGTTCTGAACTGAACCTTCTGGAGGTGCAGCACAGAATCTCAGCCTTGGTTCAAAGATCCCTGATATTCATTTCCCTTTCTTTTTTTCCCCCCAAAGAGAAATTGCCACACTGAATCTAACAAGTAGTGGATAGTTTCAAAACTAAGAATGTCCTTGAACTTTCAGCCATTTCAAGAACAAAAATTTCCAAAATTTCTTCCATATCTGGAATTAGAAATTTTAAATACCACAAAAGAAGCTATTCTTGCTGTACGACTAGCCATGACTACACCTGAAAGCACTAGAATGCGTCAGCCTGTTCCCATGAAACTCCCAGCCTAGTTTTAGGAGGGATAGAAAAGCTTCTGAAATTTTGAATGTTCATCCAGATTGAGCCAGAAATCCAAACCTTTTGAAGCTTGCTGTCATTGGGGCAACTCCTTAGGCAGCATGCAACACTTCAGGGATTCTTCTGTTCTAGAATGTCCTTTGTAAACTCATCTGGTTCTGCAGCAGTCTTCTTCTGGGTGACTTAGCTCTCCAGCCAGGTCACAGTTAAAGTTCAGTCCCCTTCCATGGACGCAAAAGTCCAACTAAATGTCAAACAAAAAAAAATGTTCTTCTGCAAGTCTTGGGCTACTCTTCACTCTACCCTCTGGGCCTAAGTTCCCTCTGAAGTGCACGTCTGTGCAGGAAACCATCAACCCCAAGGCTGTGGTGTGGCAAGGAGACACGCCTCTCCCTCCCAGCTCCGGAGAGAGGACACCTCTGCCCCAGCCCCGGCCCCAGTCCCAGCCTTGCTGCAATGGGGAGAGGCGCCTCTCCCCTAGCCCCAGCCCCAGCGTTCCTGTGGTGGGAAGAGGGGCCTCTCCCCCAACCCCAGCCCCAGAGCTACTGCTGCGGGAAGAGAGGTCTCGGGGGAGTCCTCTCTCCCCACTGCAGCCCCATGGCAACCTGCATCCCAAACCCTTCATCCCTGGCCCCACCCCAGAGCCTGCACTCCCACTTGGAGCCCTCATTCCCCCCACATTCCAACCCTCTCCCCAGCCCTGAACCCCCTCCTGCACCCTGACTCCCTCATCCCTGGTCCTACCCCAGAGCCCGGACCTCCAGCCAGAGCTCTCAACCCCCACATCCCAGCTCTCTGCCCCAGCCCTGAGCCCTCTCCCACCCTCTGAACCCCTCAGCCTCAATCCCGCCACACATCACCTCCATATTGGTGCACATAGCAAAATTCACTCTTCACATGGATGGGAATAATTAGAGGCAACATTGCTCTGGGCTCCCTTACAATTCTTTTCTGCTCTGTACTAGGCTTTCCCCTGGAGGGTCTTTTATAGTCTATCATTCACTGGCTGAAGTTCCTGACTCATAGCCCCTATTTGTAGGCTCTGAAGAGTTCTTCACTCATTTTAACTGAGCATTGCTTTCCAGAACTTTCTCCCTGGAGGCCCTTTTTCCTAGCAGGTTCCTCCTGTCTCTACTCCCAGGAGACTCTCCTGGAGACCTCCCTGCTTCCTACAGATCCTACCTCAAGGCTTCCCCCATAAGCCAAAGATGCTCCCTGGCATTCCTATCACTGCTTTCTCCTGAGTGTGTTCTCACAAGACTTTTTATTATGAGGCCCAGGTGTTCACCATGCTAACACCTCATCCCATTAGCCCTGGCACCCGGAAAGTTTGCAGAGAGCCTATGGTGCTTCTTGAGGACCGTGTCTATGCCTCTCCCAAACCTAGCCTGGCCTGATGTTAATACCCCCCCCCCCGCATTAGCCCTGGCCCCTCTGGCTGGGAGACAGTTAATTATGGCACAGGTGTAGGTTGCCCCCTTTCTCTTTGCATTGGCCAGTCACCCTGTAACACTTGCCTATCATATGTTGAAAAAGCAGCAGACATATTTACTATACCTGACATCATTATTGCAAACTGTATCATTATTAAGAGTTTCAGAGTAGCAGCCGTGTTAGTCTGTATTCGCAAAAAGAAAAGGAGTACTTGTGTCACCTTAGAGACTAACAAATTTATTTGAGCATAAGCTTTCATGAGCTAACAGTGCTCAGCATTGCCATGTAACAACAGGTTCTGCTGTTAACAAACTAACAAATATAATAATTGTATTTTTATTGTGGTAGTGTCTACAGCCCCCAATTAGGATCAGGATCTCCTTGTGCTAGGTGCTGTCTATTCAAATAATGAACAGTCAGTCACTGACCCAAAGACATTATAGTCTAGGAAGTGTCAGAGTAGCAGCCGTGTTAGTCTGTATTCGCAAAAAAGAAAAGGAGAACTTGTGGCACCTTAGAGACTAACAAATTTAATTGAGCATAAGCTTTCGTGAGCTACAGATCACTTCATGCATCCGATGAAGTGAGCTGTAGCTCATGAAAGCTTATGCTCAAATAAATTTGTTAGTCTCTAAGGTGCCACAAGTACTCCTAGTCTAGGAAGTGTTTACTATCTAAGTGCAATCCTTCACATTCATGCTTCATCCTGCTCCCATTGAAATCAATGGCAAAACTTCTACTGACTAAACGAGAGTTTCTTCAGGTCCATAATGACAGGTTTCAGAGTAGCAGCCGTGTTAGTCTGTATTCGCAAAAAGAAAAGGAGTACTTGTGGCACCTTAGAGACTAACAAATTTATTTGAGCATAAGCTTTCGTGAGCTACAGCTCACTTCATCCGATGAAAAGGAGTACTTGTGGCACCTTAGAGACTAACAAATTTATTTGAGCATAAGCTTTCGTGAGCTACAGCTCACTTCATCCACATGTGCTTCCTTGGTTTTCACTAATACAGTTTTCTGCATTGCCTCTTCAATGTAAAGACTGAGTAGCTATAATAACATAAAACAGTCCTATAGAAACTTGTTTATAAAATTCAATTAACATTACATTTCTCTC
Source organism: Dermochelys coriacea (assembly GCF_009764565.3). Taxonomy (NCBI): domain Eukaryota; kingdom Metazoa; phylum Chordata; order Testudines; family Dermochelyidae; genus Dermochelys; species Dermochelys coriacea. The sequence continues at coordinate 103,464,780 of NC_050070.1, forward strand.
AATAGATGTCTTAGAATAAGCACTAAAATAGCTTTTATACAGTCCATAAGGCCAAAAAACAAATGCAACTCTGCACATTTTTGTACAGAGAGTTCCATAAGTGCAAGGCATAAGTGTGGCCAGAAACCATAAGCAAAAGCATTGTGTTAAAACTTTGCATGTCTTGATGCCAAAAAACTACTTAAGATTAATCTCAAATCTCAACAGAATTATGAATTAAATGACAACAATCAAAACAAAAGCACAGAACACAATACATCACACAACTTTACTTTTAATAATTTGCATGGATGCACATATATATATATATATATATATATAATTGAATATGTATTTGAATATCTGTTATGATTTAAGATATGAATCCTACATGTGTGTGCGTGTCAGCATGAGAAAATATTATCTGGATACGGAGTTCTCTTCGTATCCTTAGAATTGGTATAACTCTAGCAGCATGGCTTTATCAGTGTAACTGAGCCTATTCTGGATGGGCCTCCTCTAGTGGTGAGATGGGAGTTCACTCTCTATCACCATTCAATCCCTGGTTTCCCTGCTGAGACTGCGAATAAGGATGCTAATACATGCCATATTTAGTGATGGTATTGTGATGGGGCCATAATTTGTACAGATTCTCATGTGTAGCATAGGGCCACTTCTATATCATTCCTTTCATCCAATAGCATTATATATATTACAATTTTTGCAGCTTCTAAAAGTGACCTGAAACAGCTTTCCATGCATGTACAAATCCTATCTGACCCTGAAGGGTCATGAAATATCATAACTTAAACCTGAGGCAGATGAGATTAAGTAGTAGTATTATTCACATTTGAAAAAAGAGCAATTGAAGGCCTAGAAAATTTAGAGCAGTTTTGCAGCGGTGGGAGCTCTGCACTTCTGCAAATCTGGCCCGAAGTATTTTATGTAACTGTTCCCTTTCCTTCCTGGGTTACTCAGAAGCAGGCAACACCCACTTGTGTGCTCAGGCACCTGATACTGTTGACAGTAAAGGAGTCCCTAAGTATCCCGGTGGCAAAGCTGGATAGGTGGGAATCCTCTAGTCACCTCTCTGCTGCAATCCTTTTATATATAAGTAAATACATTTTCGCAGTGCCTCCACTTGGCGGGGCCCTGTGCATCCACACACAGGTGTTCCTTGGGAGCCTGCAAAAATAAACCTCAGTTAATCTATGCAATGGGTCTAACCCCAAAGTAACAATTATAAACTCTATACAAACAATATACTCTGAGATTAGAGTTAACACACCTTTACTTAACAATTTAGAAAAAAATGATATAACATTGATATTAATTAAAATGTCACAACCACTTTAAGTCAGCAGGGGCACTTCAAAAATCAATTAATAAATGCAGTTTACAGTAGTAAATAAAACAGCTGATTTACATTCATACTGCCATCAGTTACCCATGCCTGAATGTGCACCCCTCTTCATTTCAGCGTTCTAGACCATGATGGGGTATACAAACCCCACCTTGGGCCTGAAGGGATTAAAGGACAATCCTGGGCCCAGGCAGCCCCACCCCTCCAGACCTGGAGGGGAATCTTAAAGGGAGCAACTCATCTTAGACTAGGGAGGAAGACACACCTATCCTGAGGGCTCCTGGATAAGGGTGCTGAAGAAGCTTCCTTGCGAGCAACAGGACTGTGGGCTGAGCACAGATGAGCTGAAGGCTTAGTTGTCTTTTCTTTTGTTACTTTATATTGGCTTTGGAGCTCTAGAAAGACAGGCAATAGGAAGTGACCCAGGGAAGGTAACTCTGAGGGCACTCCAGGGTGCCAGATGCTCTTGACCCTCATAAGGCCCTAGGTTGGAGCTCAGTGGAGTGGGAGAGCCTATGCTCTCCTAGCAACTGCACCAGCTGCAGAAGGGACATAAGCCACATCCAATCTCACTCTCCCTGTGATAAGTAGAGGGCGAAGACATTGCAAACCTGGGGTGAAGCTAAACCCATCTTCAGGTGAGGGACTGGACTGAAAGGACATCTCGCTGAGTGATGATACTGAGTGTACTACCCACTAGACCAGCTGGCCCTCTGAGGGTTCTGTTACACAGATGCTCATGTGGGTATGCTTGAAGATCTTGAAGCTGGGGACAGCACTCTGCTAGTCCAGTAAAGAAGTCCAGCCAAGGCAACAAGGGGCAGAATAAGTGCAACTTGGGATCATTCCAAGCTACACAACCCCTCTGAAGATAGGAGTTGTTACAACCACAGGTCAGTAACCCTGGATCCTGGTTAGCCAATGAGATCATGTCTTCTCTTTTCAGACTCAAGAAAACCCCTCAAAGTCTCTTTACTATTCCCATTCTTCCTAATAGCACATTCCTAACAAAGAAGGTTGTGATTACTCACACAACTTTCACTGCATGCCAACCTGTGATAAGGTGACTACCCCCACTCACCCTGCAGGGTTTAATGCAGGCCAAATGGGCCAATTAACTCATTAGGCAGCTATAAAGGAGACTCAACTGGTGGGGCCTTTAAAGGCCAGGAGCTGAAAGGAGAAGAGGCAGCTGGGAAAAGGCAGACACTCCCAGGAGAAAGAGTGGAGACTTCTGGGAGCTGGTAGGCCCAGGAAGAAAAGGGGAATGAGTAGTAGAAAGAGCAGTGAGGCCAGAGGGAGAAGGCCCAGACTGCTGAGCTGAGGGTCCCTGGGCTGGAACCCGGAGAAGAGGACAGGCCCTGGTTCCCCTACCAGACACTGGGCGAGTGGCACCCAGGCAGTGAGTGAGATGACTGCCTAGGACTATTGAGGAACTAAACTCCCCCGGAAGGGGAGAACGTGGACAGTGACGTAGGGCCGAGCAATGAAGAGGATTCTGCGGCCCCTGAGGCTGTAGGAGGAGCTGCAGACTGACAGAGTAATAGTGTGCAAACCACAGATGGGGAGGCATCAGCCTTGAGCTAATCCCCAGAGTACCAGGGGGAAGTGCCAGGCTGGAGGTGAGTGGTGCACCCTGTGACACAACCTCAGTCAGTTGTGGACACAGCAATGGTCTCTGCCCTGGCTGCAGTGAAGCCCAGCAATAGCCTCCTTGGCTCCATGCTTGGTCAAAACCAAAGCAGTTTCTTAGCAGCCGCTCCGGGCTTGGACAGAGCTCCACAAAGCAATCTCCCATCCCCCACCAGGACCTCAGCTCCCCTCACTCCTAGAAGTCGAAATCTCTTTTCCCCAAGGCATCATGGGAGTTGTAGTCTCCAAGACTGGATTGCAGCGCTTAGTATCTTCCTGTCTGGAACACCCCCAGTTAAATTCAGAGGCTCCTCTAATAGGGGGTGCCTACACTTATGCTGGGCAACCAGAAATGAGGAATGCACAATTTGTGACCACCTGTGACAAGTTTGATGGAAGTGAATTGTGCAGCATCACATGACAACCCTGCGGCAGAGGGAGAAACAAAATCCAGTTCTCCAGGACAACATTCAACTGCATTAACCATGAGGCCTTTCTCCTCCTACAGTCCCTGTCCTCATTCACTACGCACATTCCAACTTCTGCAACAAATGAAGCAATGGTCCTACAGACAAGCAGCCTCTAACTACACAGCCCTGATTCATCCCTAGAGTAGGTCCATCCTGTGCACTGAATGAGGCAAAAAAGTATGTGATCATATAATTGACTGAATCCGAATGTGTATACATAAGGGGACCAAATTACGATTGCTCAGCCAACTATAATTCTGGCATTTTCTAACTCTTGCATGCTTGGCTTTGCAACCTTAATATTGTTTTAAAGTTGGTTTGTTGCTTTTTTAATAAAATTTCCTAATTTAAATATAACCCTAGAAAATCTCCCAGAAATTCCATCATGTGGAACGTATTGACCCCCATCTCTATTTATTACCAGGGTTTGGACCTTTAGATCCACAGCACAGACCTCTATCATTTGAGATAACAGAGTAAATGATAACCATAGTAGACTGTTATCCCAGACAAGCCAGTGGGTTTCAGAACTATTTGTTGACAGCAGAGGAATGTAGAGACTCAGGCCTCCTGGATTCAATTCCAGGTTCTGGAGGGGAGTGTTCTCCAGTAGCTGTAGAACTTACTGCCCCTGTGCTCCCTGCCTATGTGTCTCCCTCTCTGCTTTGCTCCTGCCCCTAGCTCTTGACCTCTGTTCCTATCCAGCCTCCTGGTACTTCCCCCTCCCCCTTATCCAAGCCCCTGTCTCCGAAACCATGCCTACCTCCTGCTCTGAACCTATATTTGTTAGAAATAAGGATTAAGGGCGTGCTCCAAAGTTCCATGTAGTCAACAGGAAAAACAAAAATCTCATTAGTTTCAATGGGCTTTTTGACCAGGTCTGGAATGCATGAAAGAAAAGCAACACTTGTGTTAATTTTTTCCTTCCTTTGAACAATGCTGGTGAAGTTGGCACTGGCTCAGTAGACTGGTGAAACATGGAGGGGCGGAGAGGATGAACAAAATTGGTATGTATAAGAAGGAATGATCGCGCACATGTGCTGTAAATTCTTCATCTTAGATTAATGTTTTCCTGTGAATATAATTGGCTGCCTTCTGGTTTAGGCCAGATGACCAGTTATATTTCAGCTCAGCTATAAAGTTGAATCTAGATGAAATATTTGGACAATGGGAGCCAATGTCTGTGAGCTATTCCAGAAAATTATTAAATAAACAAAAAACACTGGAACCTCTAACAGCAGAACATAATAATAATAATTACTTTTCATTCACATATAATATTTAAATTCTACTGCGTCATCTTGACTGACAAAAATAAACAAACCACTCCATTGTGCTGAAAAAAAGCAGGTTACCATAGCATCACCTTCACGTGTATGGCAACATAATATTTCTCAATGAAAAGTCTATCATCATTAATAAGGGCACCAACAGATTGTCATGGCAAAATAACTCAAATTTGTTTGCTGCTTAAATGTTCCCATCCTGCATTTTCAGTCAAATATCAGTAAGAGAAGGAAGGAGCTAAATTCTAGTCCTATTGTAGTCAATGGGCCTTTTATTATTGACTTATTGGACCAGGGTTTGGACCTGTGGATCAGATTCTGAGCTCATTTACACTAATGTAAATCAGGAGTAATTGAATTGAAAGTCCAGTTTACAGTTATGTAAGTGGCATCAGCATCTGGCCTATGGGTTTAGCCCTATAAATCAGATTATCTTCCCCTATTCTGGTCACTTTCCACCTCTACATGGTACAAAGCAGTCAGAGACTGGTCATAACTAGGTAGCTGAGAATTCATCACATACATAGGGAGAATCTCTCAGTGGGCATAAAGCCAACATAACTGGGTCCTATGCCAACTACCCTCTCCTGCTCTGATGTAAGGTGCATAGCAATGTGTGTTTGTGCTCCACCAGTTCTGCACTACCATATGGTGTGGTCCCCAGTGGAACAGAGTCAGCTGGTGTTAATTGGATTTTAATATACACTGGGGTAGGAGCAATTTAGGAATCAGAGAATTGCAACCGTCTCCCTGACTGCCCTTCTGCCCCCTGTCTTGCACTCGGCAGATGTCAAAACAGAAGAGAATCTGGGCCTATGTATTTAGGCAATGCATAAGTAAGACTAAGAACCAGAAGGGGTAATAAAGTGATACTCATTGCTGCATTTCAGTAGACTCACTGCCTTCTATGTTCTATTCCTGGGTGTACATCTTGATTTTAGGTACTCAGTAAGGGCCCAATCCTAGTAAGTGGAAAGGCTGACATTGCCTGAAACAGATGTGGGATCAGGGCTAAATCTGGTTTTGAAATCTCGTCTTTAATTTTTCCTATTCTTCTGTGGCGTGCCTCAAATTTGTCAACATTTCTTTCAGGTATTAAACTGATCAACGAACTGAGGCTTATGAAATGCATTGCCGTGCCTTTATTCATATCCCCTTCAAACTAGCATTGCTTTACTCAGTGCTAATTGGTTTCCATCATACAACATCAAGATTTTCTTTTGAACAGAATTGTAATGAACCTGGGGTTCATTGCTGGCTACCTCCTCTTCATCCCAGAAGGGCTGGAGAGCAAGGATGTAGCCAGTGAAGTGTACTGTTACTCACTTCAACCTCCAATCAATAGAGGGCTGAATAATTAAGAGTACAGAAAGATGAGGTACTATCCTATGGTCACAGATGGGACCAGGTACAGTAGACAGCTTGGAGTTGTGTGAGAGCAGGAACAGCTGGCAGCAAGAACCCCAGAACCGTTGTAGAAGTGGGGTGGCCAAGGCCAAAATGCCCCTTCCCTCCCTGGTAGAATCTATTATTCTGCAGGGTGGAGGGAATCTGCAGGGGACATGAATTCTGTACTTGCGCAGTGTCACAGAATTCCCCCAGGAGTACATAGTGCATCTTGGCCTTTAGCAGCATAATCATGTTTTTCCCACAGCACATATGTTTCTTTTGTTAAAAAGTGGGGGTCATGGCCACCTTTCCCCCTACCCCCCCCCCCCCCAGTTCTGGTGCCAGTGGCTGGCAAGTTGATCCCTGGTTGTGGAGAGAAGGCCAGGAAGCTTGAGAATGAATAAATAAATACATTAAATAATATTTTATCCTTTAATAGGAGGGAAGGACTCTTGGAACTGAAAAGTTCAACATGGATTGTGACTGGGCAATTGGAGACAGAATATCTGAAGAGAAGGTGGGTTACTGACAGCCAGACATCCTCTCTGAAGTAGAACTACAGGGAAAAGTCAGTAAGAATAAATTAATCAGAAGCAAGGTAAAGTGTGTGGACTTGATTCTTCCAGATACTGAGCAGCAGTCAATTACATGCTTAGATGCTTTGCTGGATCAGGGTCAAAGTATTGAGCACCTTGCAGAAGTTCAGGGCCAGAGTGTTTAACACTTTGCCCTAACAGAAGAACATTGTGAGGAAAGTGATGGTGACATGAAGAAAATATCTCTAATAATATCACTGGAAGTACTACAAATATTTGGCACCCTTCATAAATGGATCTCAAAGCAATTACCAACTTTAATTAGTTTACACTCTATACATTATATAGCTCAATATGGCAAAATGTGATAGCAAGCTATATCTTGGGGTTTGACAATAGCTGGATCTTCTTTATGGGCCAAATATTACAGTTCTAACTCCGTCAAGTCAGTAGGAGCAATGGGTGCTTAACACCTCTAAAAATCAGGCCACTTCTTTTTAGAAACCTAACTATGCATGTAGGCGCCTAACTTTAGGAATTCTAGGGTGGGATTCTCAAAAGTACCTAAGAAAATTGAAAAGGAGTACTTGTGGCACCTTTAGAGACTAACAAATTTATTTGAGCATAAGCTTTCGTGAGCTACAGCTCAAGGAAATTGAATTGCAATAGGAATTTGAAAATCCCATCCTTACGTTTGAAATCCTAGCCAGTTATAACAGTTTTTATCCAGAAAGATGATAATATACCATAATTCAGTTCCTCAAATAAGGTTTTAAATTATTCATTATTTATTCAGTCTGTATTTCTGTTTGAGAGGTAGGTCGACTGAAATCATTTGTACACAAAACGTATGTACATAAAACACAGCCTCAGTTTCTACTCTGAGTTTGTATTTTTTTTTTAAGTTCAGTATGTGTGGTTTCATGCCTAACTCCTATTCCATTTCAGTTTGCTTTCAAACATGGCCAAAGAAAGGAGAGGAGAAAATGAATTGATATTGCAAGGTGAAATAAAATGTATAATGAAAGAAATCAAACAATGTTTGTGCATCAAGTCTGGCAGAACTTCTTCCTAGGAATGTATCTTATCAGTGATCAGACTGAGCAATGATCTGTTTCATTTTACTTTACCCTATTTGTCAGTGGCAGAAGAAAACAAACAACCAGCAATCCTGATAATTGTAAGAAGCTGGTGTAATCATTCAGTGCAAATGAATTCTAATAAGCCTGTTCTAACATCACTGTAGCCTGAAATCTCCTCCTCCTTTTCATTTAAAGCCTTATCACAATGATTTTCTGGGTTGCTCCTTATTATCCAATGTAATTTGCAAAAAACATATATTTGTAAGTTCCCTGAGAACATAGAGCACTAAGTTTAGTTTTGGCTTTTGTAGAACCTTAGAAACTGGTGAATTATGTAAATTATTAATTTAATTTTTGCGTTTTGCTGCCATGAATTAGCATATCCCCATATATTTTCTAAATAAAAAGCTTGCGTATGTCTTCACAAAACTTTAAAAATACTGGAACATTAAGGGCAATGAGAAGACTGAGTGTCCCATCCTGCTAATCCCTCTGACCCTTATCTTTCCATCTTCACTGACAAACACACATCTTGGGTGACATTCTGTGCTACACCTCTAACAGGCGTAGCTCAGAACTTGCAGCCAAGGGGGAGAGGGAGCTAGGGTGGCTTTAAGTCACATATTTGCCCTCGTGATCCTGGGCTGCTCCAGGGGCTGGAAAGGCCCCCAATATAGTTTATATAGCTCTAGGAGCCAGTCTAAGTTACAGAAGCCTCCCTGGGTTGCTGTATAGGCTTCAGCACTGCCCCAAATATCCACAGCACTGCTTGCTGTGCTCCTGTTACCCATGCACGACCCTGGCTACATTCCGGAAGACATTCTGGATGTCTTCAACAGTGCCTGCACTGGGGGAAATCCACCCTATTCAGAAGTGGGGCTTTTAGGGCTCTTTCCACTGGTGCACCACCCAATATAAAGAGACAGGAGCAGGCCCTTGTGTTTCTTATTTATGGCCTGATCTTTCAATAGCTTTGGTATTGACTTCTATGGGGCCAAGTCAGGCCCTTAAAGCACATCTACCCCACAATTTAACAAGAGGGTGAAAGTAAATGCAAAAATGGTAAAACAGGTTTCCTCCACTTTGGGGACTTTATTCTAACCTTCCTGCATGTAGGTAATTCTCATTGTGCCCAACTCTGAAGACCTCATAAAAATTAAATGCCCACTGATGTCAATGGCAGTTTTGTCTGGTAAGGAGTGCAGGTTTGGGCTCATTAATACAAGTGGGAGGTGTGCCCGCAAATGAATCCTGGATGTGATTTGTGCCCATTAGAGAGATCCCTTTATGTTAGGGACTGCACAAACAAATAGTAAGAGATGGTACCTACCCCACGGGAGTTATAGTTTAAATAGACAGGAAAGCTAGAGTGGGAGAAAAGGAATATTATCCCCTGTCCCAGTGCAGTCCCTAGACACAAGGAACACTCTTGATCTCACACATTCAATGGCAATACAGGTATTTGGTATTGAATCTCTCAGACTATTCCATAGGACCACAGGAAGTGCCATTCCATGTCATGGGAGCCTTACCATTTACTTCAGAGGCATAGTAGATTCAAGCACATAGTCTGGTACTCTGTCTCTGATTGTGACCGGTATCTTAGGTGTCAAAGGAACGGGGGAAATTACTCATAATGTATCTAGCCAATTATATGGGAACAAGAGGGAATTTCCTTCCTCAGCCTCAATAGAGATCATTTTATGCCATAAAATAGGAGGTTTGGTTACCCTTATCATAATTTTAGTTTGCATAGTTACAGATGTTGCTGACAGTCATAAAATTATCTAGGTCCTTTAAAAATCCAGCCACAATATGTTATCCTAATGACTGTCTATGGCAATGAACTCCACATATTAACTAAATACTGAGAAAAGTGGGAATTTCCTTTTACTTGTTCTAAATTTACTGCCCTTTAATTTTATGGGGAAGCGATATACTTTTCACAGTTTAGATTACATGATGGGGTATGTCTCAGTTCTTTGCTGGATCAAGAATAGTTTCAGAAACCACCAATGCAGTTTGATTTTTATCGCAGCAACTACTATCCTCATTTGCAAAAGCACAAACCAGGATGAGGCTTAAAGCTCTTCATCTGTTGGTGGCCTCCTGGGATGGACTCGCTCTTCTTCTCCGCTTTGTCTGCACTAAGCTGTGCCCAATTATTCCCCTTTTAGGGCTATCAAAGGAGATTTATTTTCAGAATAACCTAATAATGTCAAAAACAACACTGTTATGCTCTGTCACCCACCAGGATGCTACAGAGGGAGACGAGAATGATTGTATCAACTCGCTTTGCCTTGCACATTTCACGTGACTTCTCTGATGAATTGTCTGACCAATTTAGGAATCTATGTAGGTTATCATAAATAACTCCCTCACACTCCCTCACGCTTTCTAATAAGGTTACTGCAGAACAGTAACAACACCGTGATCCACCTCCTATTTCTGAAATAATTATTTTTTCACACCACTCCAAGTCTGCTTGGAAGGCATTATATAAGCTGACTCATGTTTTATGCCATTGAAGCAATTAAGCAGAGCTTTAAAAATCGTTTCCTTGCCCCCTGAAGGTTCTGTTAACAACTATTTGGGTTTTTGCACAAATATTTCTTCTTACAAAGAGCTAGACTGAGCCTTGGTTCTACCACCTGTATAAAGGCAGTGTGTTGCTCACTGTACCTCCCGAGCAGAACCTCTAGGAAGGAACTGTGACTTGCAGAGACAGAATTCCTTCTCTACTTCCCATTTACTCTCAAGGGGAAATAATGTGCACCACTCCCTTACCTGGCATGGATTAATCCCTCCACCCTGCTTCCAGTCCCTTACTCTGCCAAATCCAATGGCTAGGTGGACTGGTGGAGCAAAACCAAGAATAGCAATTGCCCTTCCCTCATCCATTTCCCACCTGGGGTGGGGCAGAGCAGGGAGAGGGGGGACCAGGAATATTAGGTGTGCAGCCCCATTTTACCCATATACACACACGTACACCATGCTAAGATGTGGACAGGTCACAAAGGGGGAGGAGGATGAGGGGCATTACTCCCATTATGTGTGGCTGCATTAGGGCCAGGCAAGCTCTGGCCCAAAGATACTTGGTACTTTTACCGAATACTGTAGCTGCATATAAGAAAGGGTTGGGTGATTTTAGAATCACTAACACCATTTGTGTAGGTGAGGTAAGATTACAATATGGGAAATTAACTCTCATGCTTCAATGAATAAATTGGCCACCTGCTGGAGACAGGAAGGAATCTACCCTATGTACATCACTGCACAATAAACTTGGTCCATTATGGTCGGGTGGGTCCCAGAAGCAAGCTTCAGGATTAGATAGACAAATTCCTGTGTTCAGTGATTTATATAGGTGGGATAATAGGAGGTAATAGGGATAATTTAGTTATAAAACATGCATAAATATTTGTATTTACATTTTGTTCTCAATAAGAGAGAGATCACAGAAAAAAATATCTTATTTGTGCCCATATATTCAATGGGGGCTCTTTATTCCATGGAGTTTTGCTACTGACTCAGTACGAGCAAGATCAGCCCTTAATAGCCCACATTTTTACTATGATTTTCCTGTAACTTATGCAATATATTGTGTAAAAAATGGAAGATACCTTCTTAAGAAGTGAAAAAGGCTTCTGGCACATTATACAAGAGTTTGAATGACAACTCCGTAGAGCAGTAAACTTCCTTCCTTAAATTGTACTGAGGCCTAAGTTGCAGGTCATCTTGCAAAAATTTCTTTAATCACATGAACATTTGTATCTTTCCCTTTTGTGTGACCTGTTTTTTTAAATTAAAGAACATGAAAAGCAAACAAAAAGTAAATTACTGTATTTGTTTCCTTCATGCGAAAGCAGTACAAAAGTAGGCTTGCTTAGGGCTTGTTTACATGGTGTGATCATGCACACCAGCAGGATGTAAATTCTAAAACATACAAGTGTGTTGTGCACTAACTGGTCTGGGTAGACTCTGCTAGTGCAAACTAAACGTTTCCTAGTGTGCATTGATAAAGTAGTGTTTCAACTATGTTAACATGCACGATGGACTTTTAGTGCATTCCAGTAGCATCCACATGGCCAGGTAGTGTGCAACACATTGGTACACAGTAGAATTCACTCCCCTCTGGTGTTCATTGCTGGACCATGTAGACAAGCCCTTAGACATAAACTCAAATGAAGTCCAGTAATAAAGACCTGTGACAAGTCTTTGTTAAGGCAAAGTATTTTTTCTTCTTATGTTTAATTTAATTTCACATAGTCACATCATTTTCCATGGTTTTGTATACCGGAACTATATTAACCTGCTGTATTTATTTAAGGGAACGTGTTTCTAAGTAAAGAAGTTGTGATGTATTGCAAAGTTTAATGAAAAATGGGCAGCTCAATGAATGTGTGTTCATTTTATATCCTTTTTTGGATCTATAATTTATATGCCACCTGTTAGAACAAGTAAAGAACAAAAGGCAAACCACTGATCTAAACCAAGTTAGCAATTATTATATCAAATATATTAGGAATAATATATTGCAAAAGAACCTGCATAATTAAAATGAAAATAGAATTAAAATATAAATCAGATAAGAGTTCCTGACAGCATTTCTATTACGACATTTAATTTTTTATTGTGATGACGTTACTCCCAAAATAAAATATCAGGAATGATCATATGATCGTCGTGTTACTTCAAACCTGTGTTTGGTATTTCTAAATGGAACCCGAATTGTACGTTAGCATAGGAGGAGTTCTGTACAGCATTTTGAATAGAACCTTCTTATTTAAGGCCAGATTCTGATGCCCTCGCTCAAGTTTGGTAGTACTTTACTCCATAAATAGTCTCTTTGACTTCATTGGGTCTTCACATGGAGTATGGGACTGAGTGAGAGAAGGGTGTTAAAATTTGGCCCCAATAAACACTTGCAGTCTGGTTAAATTACAGTAAAGCTCTCCTAAACAAAGTCTGGCTACGGATCTGCCTAGCAGCCTGATAACCTGACAAATTATGAAGTGAAACCTCCACAAAGTAAGGGGAAAACAGAAGAAACGTGTAAGCTAGCAATCACCAAGCCTATTAAAGTGCTCCCAAATCTCACCCAGAGGATTCACAATAATTCCTGATGTTTTGGCTTGGCCAAAAGGCAGGTTGGTGAGGCAAGAAGGGCGGGGGGTAAGGGGGAGAGATGACCCTGGAAACAAAATATTGGTTTTACACCACAGGATATCTGTTACAGGGGAATTTCCTCTGGCGCCAGCAGGTATTTGAGCACAGCTGGATGGATCCCAAAGGGGATGGGGGAGGAGAAGAAATGGAGATGGAAGTTTGTGGGGGGGGATCAAGGCATTAAACCTTAAAACTGTTTGCAAGACCTGTGATGATTAGTCCACAAGGTTTTGGGCATGTGATGTGTTTTTCCCATCTGAGAGGGTAGAGGAGCAATCATGAAGAAATGCCAGATTCCCCCCCTAAACACTAATGTGTAAAATCTTCAGACTTATAGCAAGCCTCTAGTTTATGGCATGCTTTGTTCATGTGCACTGGATTGTTTGATCATGCAACTGATCTGAGACCTGCTAGCCACTCTTAGGGGTTCCAATAGCCTCTCTAAAGCAGCGCTGCACAGTGAACCCCCATTCTTTGGCAGACTGGTCCCGTTGTTTGTGACATTGCCAAGTAGCAATCATGCAATATCATATAGCGGATCAATAAAGTTTCACCCTAAAAGCCACCTTTTAGCAAATGTTTTCTCCCCGTGGGCTTGGAAAAGGGGATCTTCCTTGGAGGTCTGACGGCTGATTCATTAAACCAGAGCTGTCCACTGAAGTGCTCAGTAAAAGTGACTCTGATTTATTTGGATTTGTCACTATAAAGGTCTTTGGAGACAGCTATTTATCCAATGGGATTCTTGACAAATTGGCCTAGTGATCTGGGTAGTGCACAGGGAGGACAGTCTCCTATGACCCTTCACATGGGCTGAGATGAGAACAGGTAACAACTTCTCAGATTAGAAACATGCACAGAGATCATGTCATCTGTAAAGCCTGCTCTGCCCACCTAGGAGCTAGTCACCCCCAGTTCAGCAAAACAGTTAAGCATGGGCTTCAATCCAATGGGACTTACGCACATGCTTAACTTTAAGTATGCATTTAAGTGCTTTGTTAAATAGGGATGGACTTAACCACATAATCAAATAGACTGTTGAACTGGAACCTTACAAAAACATTTGTCCAATGGTGTCAGAATTTATAAAATGCCTGGATAAAATGTGGTGGATTCTCCATCACTGGAAATTTTAATATCAAGACAGGATGCTTTTGTAAAAGATTTGCTCTTATTCAAGCAGGAATAAGTTTAGGAAAGTTCTATGTCCTGTGTTATACAGGTGATCAGACTTGATGATCACAGTTGTACCTTCTGTCTTTATAATCTATAATTTTATAATCTATAACTGTTAGGATCAACTTGAAATTGAATTTTATTGGTAGTATACTTTAACCCTCTCCCTCCACCTCCTGTCTTCTTTAGCTAGCCACATTAACTCCTGCGCCCACACTGAGAAAAGAGGGTTAGAATCTGCTGCTACTTTCTTAATTCACCACTTATATAAATCTCATTAAAATCTCTAGTTTTGATATCTCCCTCTTATTATCAGCTAGCCTATAGCAGAACAGTTGTCTGAGCACTTGGCCACTGCTGGTGTGTTACAGATACTGTACTGAGCCTCTCTTTTTCTAGCACACTCGTTTATCTGACCTGCCCTCTGCTCACCTCCACTGGATTTCATTAAACAAATAAATAATACTCAATTTGGGTCCAAAAGTGCTAATTCCAGTGAGAAAGAGTAAAGATTAAAAATATGCTAATAAGGATAAATAGAAAGATACTCCAAATGAATAACAGCCCTTCTAGGAATTAGGTTGCCATTTTGTGAGGTTTTTAGCTTTATATGGCCCCATTCTTCTCTCAGTAACATCAGTATAAATCAGGAGTAGTTGACAGATTTCAATGGAATAAGTTTGGTACAAAACTGATGCAATTGAGAGAAGAATCAGGCTCAGTGATATCTAAAGCAGAGCTGTGCAAAGAACTGATTTCTCAGATTGGGGGCCAAACCGAAAAATCAAAAATCAAATTTATTTGGGGTCTATCTGAATTGAATGTTCTTGGGTGGGGGGATGTTTGTTCTTTTTTGGGGGGGGAGGCGCGTTGGCAAACTGAAAAAGTTGAAAAAAATCATTCCAGGTCAGACAAAATGTTTTGTCTGAGCCAAAATGAAATGTATCGTTTTGCTTTCAATGTATTTTTTTACCATTATAACAAATTAATAAAATTAAAGCGAAATTTGAAACATAAAGGCATTTTGACTTCAATTTGCAAAATATTTCAGTTGACGCAAATCTGCAATAGTGAGTGAAAAAAGTTTAGTCTGAAAAACTTCACCCAGCTCTAATCTAAAGTAATATGCCAAGAGGCACATTACTTTTGGGCCCCAGCCTACCTCTTTTATTCAGGGTGAGTAATAATTTACCCTTCAAGTAGTCTTACTCTTAGTTGTGGATTAAAGCACTAAGTGTGAATAGCAGAATCTGGCCCTAAATGAATCACTTCATTTTACCTTTAATTTAGCAAACCCAGGATTTTAAATGCCGTGCTAATGTTTTTAGAGTCAGTGGGAAAAAAACCAGAATCTTAACGGGAGCTGGAGCTAGTGTGAGCTATGAGAGTGCAACTGCAATGGTCTTTTCACCCTGCTTGGTGGTTGGATGATTTCAGCCTGGGGGTTTTGCATGGCAATCTGTCTTGCTAAATGTCAGGGTAAGATAAACTGTACTCTGTCTCTGATTTCTTCAAGAAAGAAAACAATTGAACGACTGATCATTCATCACTGTACTTCCCCTCTCCCTCCCCAACACCTCCATGTATCCCAACATGTATTCCAGAGCTATTTTGCTTTCCTTATCCATTTTTTAAACTGAAAACAAAGAGTTTAGAGTAGTTTGTGTGTATTTTACAATTTATCTTTAACAAAAACTGTTGGAGAGAATTAATAATGCATTTTGGTAATACTTCATAAAGCACTTTGAGATTCACTAAAGAAGAGCACCAGATAAATAACATTATTATTGTTGTTATATTTGCCATCTATACTTACATGCCCACTACATAAAAGTAACATTAATATTAAAGAGCTACATTTGCAAAATCAGCCTCTCAAATTGTGCCCAAAGGTATTCACAGCTACATATTTGTATACACAGAAAATCAAACCTACATGCACAAATGCAGTTTATGGACATGCAAATTTGAGTTTTTCACATTTAATTGTGAAAAGTTGTGAGTATAATTTTACAACTCATGTAGAAACCCCTTTGAAAATGTGGACTCATATCAGTTGTTAACATCACTAAGAAAACCACTGGAAGACAGATTAGAAAGCTCAGAAAGGCAGATCTGTTAAGAGATGCTGCAGATTGAGAAGAAAAAGATAGGATGGAAGCAAAGGAGGATGAAGAAGAATGGAAGAATGTGGAATTTATGTGGAGAAGAAAGGAAGTGTATATGGAGCTATCCAAACTAGAAAACAGAAATAACTAGGTTTCCCTTGATGAGTTAAAGTTGTTTATACTTATTCTATTATCACTTCTGCTGTAAAAGCCAATACAGCTACAGCAGTCATTATATTGAACTCATACTTGTCCTGTGTCTTGATAATTGCTGTTTGATTATCTGCAATGGACAAGTGTCCTTCTATGATGTACAAAGTACTTCACTTGTGGGCCCGATCCTGCTACTGCAGGAACTGAATGCCTCCTGTGAGGTGCTGAGCATGCTCATTTCCCACAGTAGCATTGTACTATAAGAACTGAAGGTGTGCTGAGGACCTCAAAGACCAGGCCCTCAAGCAAAAACTTCCTGGGTCAGAGTCTCAAAAGAGCTCAGTTCCCCTATGGGATAGGCTGCATGTTCAAAAGGGCTAGTCATCCAACAGCTCCTGTCAGAGCTGCTGAGCACTGAACTCATTGGAAAGGCGGGGTATTCATTTTGGTGTGTGTGTAAAACCCACTGGTGTCAGAGTGTGTGTTACGTGTATCCCTCTGGGTTTGTGTGTTACAGTTCTCAAATCCAAGTCCTTGCTTTTTAATGGAAGCTGTAGCAATTCATGCTTTTAGCTCTGTCAGTCTCTGGTTCAATCCCTAATGGGTCAGCCAAATCTGTTGGTGATAATATGGCCCTTGTGATCATCACAATTGTTCAGCTCATGGATTGTTTAAACCAGGATGTCTTAATATTTATTTGGAATGTAAATGTTCATTATTTTCTTTTTAATTTAAGCTGTTGGCCTCAGATGGACCCATTAAATGAAACTTTTTTTACATATAAAAAAATAAAAAGGTTCCTATTTATTATGTGTGAAACTGATGGGTTTTGAAAACAGACTGAGGCAAACAAGGTTTGATTCTCTGCACATCTCTAGCATGTCATGTGTCAGCATAAGCTGTTCAAGGCTAAAATACTGTGTAGATGCTTTTTAAAAATGCTCAGAAAATAAATCATTTTGGAGGATAATGGTTAATAAAGGTAATCTTTAAACAATGAGGGTTGAAATCCTCACCCACTGAAGTCAATGGGAGTTTTGCCATTGATTTCAATAGGGCCATCATTTCACCCTGAGCAGATGAATTAGTTATTTATTCAACAGAAGTGGCCTGGAGTAAGACTCTTTATAGAAGGGAATTAGGGCTACAAAGGGTGTAAGGAACATTTATAAATGTCTTTAGATCTCCCAAGGGAATCCTGTGTCATCAATGAGAGAGAATTACAGGAAACTTTGAGCAACACTTTATTTTCTTTTCTGGAGAGCTTGGGAACTTGAGTAATTTAGGCTAAGATCACTTGCTACTATGCTATAATGTTACCAACAATGGCCTTCTTGGTTTTACTGTTAAATCCTGAGGTCACCATTAAAATGATCAAAGTTAGCATTTTTCTTCCTACAGAATCTGTTTTTCCAGTTCTTATTCTTGTTGGGATACCAGTGCTCTTATCAAAAATAATATAAATTGACAAATCAAAATGTCTTAAAGTCAGTAAAGCATCCTGCTTGTGAGCAGGACACATGGGTATAAAAATGTACCATCTTAATTGGGGTTTCAAGAAATAAGATGAGATCAAAGATTCAAAACTTTCATCATATTTCTATTGTTCTGACATTAATCATTACCTTCCAATTATCTATCAGTCTATTTATCCTAGGCATTGATATGGTCCCTGTTGCTATAGGGACTGAGCACCAAACAATAGGCCTGTGATGTAGATAAGTATTATTATCCTTGTTTCACAGAGGGGGAAACTGAGGCACTGAGACACTTGCCCAAGGTCAGAGCAAGAAATTGTATGTGGATATCCAAAATTCCAGACTAGCACCTTAACAACTGGACTATTCTTTCTCATTTGCCTTAGCCTACTTTGTATTATATTATCTTCACACTGTAGACTTTATACACTAGAATGTGTAACTTTTACTCATGGGGAGGGTCCCTTACATACATGAATAGTCCCATTGTCTTCAGGGACTGCACCTGGCTAGTACCCAAAAAGGGGCACCAATCACCTCAAAAGGGACAATGAGAGGTACAGAGAAGACTGTGTGATCCCTCCCACATGACAGCCAGAAGAACAAGAAAGCAGAAGAAAGGAGAACACACTGCACACTGCTGAACGAGGGGGGGGGGGAGGTATACTAGGGAGAATTGCCTGGGGTATTTACACAGCAGTTCTTATATAGGCTGATACCTTAAAGGTAGACTATGGCTGTAGGGTTGGGATTTTCAAAGGGGCCTGTCCTGGGGTCTGCTATTTACTCTTTGGCAGCACCTCCTCATGGCCATCTGGGGAATTAACTCATCACCGTCCACACCCCATCCTGTAGTACTCAGATTGTTACCTCAGTCACCTGCTCTGCAGCTCCTCTCTTTCTAATCCAGAGTTGCAGCACCTCACCTTTGTAGCTTAGCCCTCCAGCCAAGTCACAGTCACCTTCCCCTTCCCGGATCCCATCAGACTCTCTCAGGCAGGCTCCCTACCACTACACTGACTGTGCCACTCCCACAGCAGCAGGTAGGAGAACCTGGGCCCAGTCTCTACTTGAGGTTCCAGTCCAAGGATCCTCAAACCAGTAATTCAGGTCTATATGGTTTCAAACTTTACTGCTCCTTCCCTGGACTGCTTCCTACATTCCTATTACAGGCTCCCCCTTATATCAGGACATGTGACTGGAGGTTTCCTCACTACTCTATTGCCAGCTCCCGGCTTTATAGAAGCCCTGCCTGTTTCTGCCCATGTGAGCTTCATCCCCAATTAAGCATCATTGCATCCTAGTTCCCCTCCAGGTGCAGCTTATGACTAATTGGCCTCTCTTGCCTCCAAGGCTAGTTTGGGTAAAACACTCCATCACAGGGCCTTGGAGATTAAGATGCTCAATGGAAGTCCAAAGAAATTGATCACTTAACTCCCTTTGAAAATCCTGTCCTAGAAGGGTAGCTGTACAGTACCATGTAAGTCTTGGTGTTACCTGTATAAATCTGGAGTGTGAATTCACTTACAGTGGTGAATAGGAAGGGCTTGGATGCAAAACTACATGTTTGTTAATTTTATGTTCACCTTCCGACTTTGGGGTGAATCTCTGCAATAGGGTTTGCCAACAGTATGGGTGTGTTGTTGTCACAGTTTCAAGGTAACTGCAACTTTGTCTCCCTCTCAATGGTCCACTCTAGGAGTGCCTAGTCAGGTCTCAAGTCTCTAGCCATCCCCTGTCTCTGGGCAGGGACCTTGTCCCACTCCCTTCTGACCAGAGGGCTTAAGGGTGGTCAGCTCCCAACTTTACACTATGATCTCCAGCAAGCCAGTCTGCCTAAAGGTGAGCACCTGTGTGCTGCTTTCTCTCCAAGGGCTATGAACTGTGTATTGCCAGCAGTTTTCAGTTGCCACACAGTTCTTTCTGAGCAAGCACATTTATTCTTTATGTATGAACATTACAGAGAAAACATATAAAACCAATAGAAGTTCCTATATGCATACTAAAAGCTCACCAGATGTCACCCATCAGTCTTATGTGGCCCTAGTAGTCCAGCCTTTCTAACCCTTCTGCAAGAATTGGGCCCCCTTTGGACAGAAGATCCTGTCCAATTGCTGGACCAGAAAGGAGGACCTGAGGCAGTTTAACTGCAGCTTTTTTATGTCAAATGCCCTTTCTTTGTCTGTTGGTCTCCAAAAATCCCAGTTTGAACGAGTCTATGCAAGCCCTCTCGGGGGTGCTACCTCTCTGAATGAACTCACACAGAAAAATGATAAAAGACAAAAACACCATATCACCCATGGGTGAACACTTTTCACCTCTCAGTCCTCGTCCTCAAATAAAACCTGCACAACACCTTCACAAGATGAGTCTGGGAGTTTAAATTTGTCACTTTACTAGACACTAAAAATCATGTTCTCAATAAAGACATTGGATTTATGGCTTATTACAACAATCCGTAACCCACTAGCCTCACGTTTTTGTCCTAAGCCTTTTAATAGGCAACTTCACTTATGATATGTGTGAACTATTTATGCTAAACAACCTGTTCCACCTTGTATATAGCAGTGACACTCTGAATACCTTTCCCAGACCTGGAGAAAATCTCTATGTAGCTCAAAAGCTTGTCTCTTTCATCAACAGAAATTGATCCAATAAAAGATATTACCTCACCCACCTTGTCTCTTTACAAACTATATGATTCACCTTAATCATCTCCCACTATATTTGGTTCCTGAAGGAGTTGTGGTAACCATTCCAATGGAGTTGCATACGATCTGTGCCCCACAGAGATATATGAACTTAATGCAATATGGTCCCCAAAGATATTGCATGGGATTGCAATATCTTCCACAATGATCACATTTATCTCTTTATTCAGTTCAAAAACAGTTGGATCAGGATTTTCCCCCTAACAAACATGTACATTTGCAGCATAGTACAATTTGCCTCAATGTCATATGATTTCAAGCTTTACCAAAATGGCCCTTGATTATGGGTGCTATTCTATCCTATCTAAATTCTCATCATAAATTACAATAAAAGAAGTTCAGATGTAAATGTAAGATTTACCATTAGCTTGTCTTAGAGATGACAGAACAAATTAAAATATGTTAAACCCATATGAATTTATGGGATAAAAATATACAGCAAGAATTAAAACTTTTAAAAGGCATCATTTGAAATACATAAATAAAATGCATCTCAAATAAAATAAAATGCATCTCAACCCATACCACCTTGGGCTGTTATCTCAGCAGATCTTCCAAGATAAGCAAGTCCAGGTCTGGGACCTAATCCTTCCTTGGGATATGCTAGCAAAGACCACTCTGTTAACCCATATGTCCTGGACAAATTCCTGTAGTTTGGGGATAACCTGGGATGAAAGGCAACCTAACTATAAGATAATATTATTTAAGATGCAATGGTGTGCCCCCAAATAATCCCCAGAAGAGTAGAGAAGTATTTCTTCTACTCTACCCAGTGAGAGACTTCTGAGGAAAAAGGTTTATTATTTGTAGAAGATAGCAGCCTCAAAGAGTACGACTCACACGAGGAAAGGGCAAGAACAACAGTTGTAGAGGACAATAAATGGAAATTGGTAGCAGGATGCTTGTGAGTATTATTTTCCATACTAGCCACCTAGAAAATAGTTTAAAAAAATCTGTGGCCCAGCTCTTTTGAAGTGACTAGTGATTTTGCATTCCTCAGTTCTGGGGCACCCAACTTGATACACCTTAAAGGGGCCTGATTTTCAGAAAGGGGGTGCCCGTTCTAAAAATTAGGCCTCTTTAAGGGGTCTCAAGTTGGACACCTAAAGCAGAGGCATTCAGATCTCTAGTTTATTTGGAAAATCTTGGCTTCTATATCTATACCATCTGTACCTAGCTATACCTACGGAGTAGTAATCTGGGGGAAGAAAGAGATCTCCTTTCCACTTTGTGATTTTTGTCATCTTTTCCTCTCACTTCTCCTGTAATTTTAGTTCTTCAGTCCTTTCTCAACCATGCTAAATTCCCCTTCATTGTGCACGCGCACACACATACATACACACACACATACACCCACCACACACACGTGTTTCTGGTCTTCTTTGTATTCCCTTCCCCATTTTGTTTTTAAAAACTGTTTTTCTCTAAATTATATACATTGAGTTTTATTATGTGCTTTTGCAACACTGCTTTCTAAAACAACCATGCTTTCTATATGTATTACAGCTCTCCATCCATTAATCGCATCATAAAACCAAAGGGCTGGATTGTGGCAAACAGCCATGACCCCACTTTGGGGGTGTGCCAGGAGCTAGGAGAGTCATTGTTTGTGAGACATGTACAAGGCCTGTCAGAGCTTAAAGGAGTGCAGGGTGACTGTGGTCTCTGCACCCCCTAGGAGATGCATCATTTCTTTCCTCTGCGTACCCCCAGGGCCAGCTCCATTTGTTCTGGCTAATTGTTCCCAGCTCAGAGCCATGCACACACACACACATCTCCAAGAAACTACTGAGTTGAGCAGATCCATGTCCCTGCATGCAATCACGTATGTGTGTGTATGTAGGTGACTAGTTTTCTGGTTTGTTGTAGTACCATTTTCAGCTGAATACTGGCTTTGATGGGCATGGAGCTCCCATTGATTCCAGCCTCTGAAGGCTTAATGTGGCCCCATATCAGGTGTGGAAAAGTGGCATCCCATATGCCCAATGGAACCCATGGAGCCAGTGCAATTTGTGGTCAACTCTGCCTGTAAGAGAGAAATGCAGCCCATGGAGACAATGGGTCCCAGCATGTGATGCTTAATTTGGGTGTAGATGGAGGACATAGAATGACCCACTCTATTAAGGGTGAGGGCAGTAGCTGCAATCTGTTGCATTTTATACCACATACCTGTGTCCCTTGACATCTTGGAAAGTTGCCACTGCAGTCCCAATCTTGGCAAAAGATGAGTATTCTTGGAGCCTGATTTTAGGAAGTTCAAGTCAATAGGAGCTTCAGATGCTCAACCCCTCTGAAAATCAGGGTGTGTGTGTGTGTGTGTGTGTGTGTTTCTTGCCAAAGAAACAAAAACCACCTAAATTGTTGTGATTCCTCCTCTCACACACACCCCAGCAGTGACAACAAGTTCTGGGCATTTGCAGCCTGCTTTTCCATTTTTTCAGGAAGCTGAAACCATCTGTCCAAGGTACTAACTATTGGAAGACAAAAGAGGGAAATTATTTCTTATCAACAAACTTCATCATGTTTTAAAACCACAAAAATGCAAAGAATTAGCCAACATAGAAACAGTATGAAAAGAAATATTCAAAATAAAAACAGTTATGTCTGCTCTTTAATCCTTCCGTGATAATTTTTCATGAAATATATTGCTTCTTGCATACTTCTCTTTTGAGTATTTGGTAGAGGGACCTGTGACTTATAATGTCAACTATGTGGCAATGTTTCCGAGATGCATCCTATAAGCATTAGATAATATACTTTGTAGCACAGTTGGGCGGATACCACACATCATTGTCTGTGAGTTCTTGCTTGCATTTTAAAATACATGTGCATCAGCCGTGCTCATACCCTTTTTGTGTTTGGTTTCTACAAACGTTGGAGAGATCAAGGCTTATTTGTGTGCATGGTTGTGAAAATCAAATTGTAAGTGTGTTCATTTGCTCATGGACGATGGCACAAATGGTAACTTATGATGATAAACTTATGATGGTGATAATATTGGGACTATTTGTTTGTGTGTGCCTATAACTGTAACGTGTCTCTTGAAGGAAAAATGTATCTGTCTTCTGCTGTTATAAATATGCCTCTACATTTTGTGCTGTTCATCAGTAAAGGTAATTAATAGATCCCATACAAACTTAACACCGAGAAAGGCAAGAGGATTCCCAGTATTCCTTATCTGAGACCTGTCACAGAGGCAGGAAATGAGTCACACAGGCACTTGACTGCAGCCTTCATAACTAGGGCCACAAATGCACACACACTTGCTTTGTTTCCAGCTTCTGTCTTGAACATTAATATCACCTGAAGTCAACACTGTTCATACTGAGTCAGATTCTGCCACTCTTTTTCATGTAGTATCACTTTGTGGGCAGTTTTGTTGATTTCAATGGGACTGCATAACTAGTAAGATGCTAGTGATCGTTCCCCTCTATTCGACACTGGTGAGGCCTCATCTGGAGTACTGTGTCCAGTTCTGGGCCCCACACTACAGGAAGGATGTGGATAAATTGGAAAGAGTACAACGAAGGGCAACGAAAATGATTAGGGGTCTAGAGCACATGACTTATGAGGAGAGGCTGAGGGAGCTGGGATTGTTTAGTCTGCAGAAGAGAAGAATGAGGGGGGATTTGATAGCTGCTTTCAACTACCTGAAAGGGGGTTTCAAAGAGGATGGCTCTAGACTGTTCTCAATGGTAGCAGATGACAGAACGAGGAGTAATGGTCTCAAGTTGCAATGGGGGAGGTTTAGATTGGATATTAGGAAAAACTTTTTCACTAAGAGGGTGGTGAAACACTGGAATGCGTTACCTAGGGAGGTGGTAGAATCTCCTTCCTTAGAGGTTTTTAAGGTCAGGCTTGACAAAGCCCTGGCTGGGATGATTTAACTGGGACTTGGTCCTGCTTTGAGCAGGGGGTTGGACTAGATGACCTTCTGGGGTCCCTTCCAACCCTGATATTCTATGATTCTATGATTCTATGCTACTCTACATGAGTAAGAGTAGCAGAATCCAGACAATTAGAGATGATGACCTATAGATAAGGTTGCATGACAGTGACCATTATAAAACCCTGTTTTCATTTGCTTATAATTTTGGCAAATTTTAACAATTCTATCTGAAATTTTCCATGGTGGCTTGAGCTGTTTTTCTTTCTTTTTGTTTGTTTGTTGTTTTTTAATTCAGCATAAATGGTTCAGCTATTTTACAGGATGAGGTTAGGGAAAAAATATGTTGTATGGTCCATGATAAACAACTCTTACAGCCATTTTGTTGAAAAGCCCTACCATCTCCATGCTTTGGAGCAGGAGCTTAAAATTTGTCAGGGGAATCACTCTTGTGTCATGGATGTGCTTTTTGCACCAATTCTCCAGGACATCATTCGGTTGCCTTAGAAACAAGAGCATCCTTTCTCTTCCTGCAGTTTCCTGTCTCATTCACTAGACACCTTCCAACTTCTACAGCAAATGTGGCAGAGTCCTACAGACAACAGCCTCCTTCACTACACAACTCTGATTAATTTCCTATGCACTGAATGAGGCAGGGGTCCTGTAGAAAAAAATAGCATGTGATCATGTAATTAAAGACTGTATCATAAGGCGTAAGCACAAAAGGAGTCAAATTAGTGTTGCAAGGACAACCTTAATTCCAGCATTTCATAACTTTTGATTGATTGACTTTGTGAACCTAATGTTCTTTTAATGTAGCTTTTTGTATGTAATTATTATCATGATGATAGCTATTTAAAATTAGCATTGTATGGGGGGGGGGGGGTTGGGTCATTCTACTCTCTCAGATTTAGCTTTCAGCTAAGACCAAACACACCTGTGTGGTATGTCAGCCCAAAAAGATTTTTTTGTGAAAATTATAAAATGAAAATAGGAACTGCACAAGGTAACTAGAAACGTGGGGTCCTGTCTCACCTGCGCTCTCAATGGTTCCCTTCTGAGGCCCAGGCAGTATTGAGGAGAAAGGTGCCTGATGCACATGCAGAGAGGACAAGAGGCACATGGAGTGGTGGGGAGAAGGAGTACATTGGGATAAGGAGCCTAATGGAAGCGGGGAGACAGCAACTGGAAGCTGATGCGGGGGATAGAGAGAGAGAAACGGGGACTGAGAGCTAAGGCAGAGCGACAGAGGGGCTGGGCAAGAAGATGGAGATGGGAATGGAGGAGACAAAGACTGAGAGCTGAGGGACACTGGATTGCTTGCATAAGGAGACTGGGACTGAGTGGCTAGGAGGGAGATGCTTGGAGTGTCTGGGTAAGGAGACTGGGACAGAGAGCTGGGGAGAGATGAGGGCTGAGAGCAGGGTGAGGAGAAAGGGGAAGCTGGGACTGATTGGACAAGGAGACTGGGAGCCAGGAAGGGAAACAAGGAGGGAAGACTGGGAGCCTGTTGGGGGCAAAGAGCTGAGACTGGGTATTGGGGGCAACTGGGAATGGCTGGACAAGGAGACTGGGACTGAGAACCAGCAGGGGTGAACAGAGCTATGGGAAGACAAGACATATCTGGCAGGGAGCCAGGGTTCAAGGGGAGAACTGTGACTGGCTGGGCAAACACACTGAGACAAGGAGCTAGAGAAGGTGTGGGGAGAGACTGAGATGGGATGAGGGGCCCAGTGCAGGATACTTGGACTGGCTGGGCAAAGAGTCTGGGACAGAGATGAGAAGCTGAGGATGGATGGGGAGCTGAGCCACAGCGGCCCAGATCCTCAAAGGTATTTCGGTATTTAATTTCAATGGAAGTTGGGATCCTAAATACCTCTGAGGATCTGGGCCAGAGAGATTAAAGTCAAATGTGACCACTAATTTGGGGTGCCCAACCTGAGTCTCTTAAGACCTGCTTCTTCACAGTATTTAACTTTCTCTAGCACTTGCTATGTGCAAAGCATAGCCCCCACTGACTTCAGTTGCAGCCGCGAGTGTTCAGCTCTTCTGCAAAACAGATCTCAGGGTCTCAAGTTGGGTACCCAGAAAATACGGAACAGACAATTAGTGACCACTTTTGAAAAGTTTGGTTTCATGACTTGCCCAGCATCCCATGAGAACTCTGTGGCAGAAATTGGGATAGAATCCAATTCTGCAGGGCAGCATTCATCTGTCATAAGCCTGAGGACCCCCACCACTACCATCACCACTACCACCACCCCTCTAATATGTTATGTCTATGAAGTATTGTCTGCTTTTGTAATGTCTGGCCTTGTGGCTTTGATCAGTTGTAAAACAGCATAATTGTCTAATTCTATTGGATATCCTGTGAAATGTGTGAGATTTGGAAACATATACAAGCTGTAAATCATTTAACTTTTTGTACTTTTCATTGTCTATTTCTCAGTGAAGACTATTACAAAATTAATCACACCCACACAAAAAAGCATGTATATATATATACACTCCATATGTATCTATATTAAAAATATGATCTAGATTATTCTGATTTTCAGAGTATATGTGCATGTGTATGCATGTATACACACACATCCTCTGTATCTATTTTTATAAAAAAAATACAATCTATTGGTTTGATTTTCAGAAGTGCTGAGGACTCAAAACGCTATTTGAAGACAATGAAAGCCAGAGATGCACACTGCCTCTAAAATTCAGATTCATACTGTATGTGTGTGAAGTTGCATTTTATAATGTATTTATTAGCATGTGTTTTAGATGTTTTCATAAAATCTGAAAATTATTTTTGCTTTCCCATCTAGTCAAGACTTTGAGAAATTTATAGGATGCAGTTAAAAGTCACTTAACTGAAAGCCTATGTAGACATGCTGCTTGATATCCTTTTACTATTTTCTGGGCTTTTTCTTGTGTTTTGCATATTGCACTCTGTGGTCACTTGTGCTCAAAGAAACAAGCACCTTCAACTTGATATTTCTGTCATCCCTGTTCTGAGAAGAATCCTGTTGCTGGTTAATAACATCAATCACTTGGGCCATAAATCTTTGCAGTGGATATGGTCATTTAAATCTCCACCTGCACAAACAACAAGCAGGCACAGAAAATAAGAAAGCTCATAAATCTCCATGCTGGTGATTAGTAATTTTTGGATCTTTAACAAGGATGTTATAAAGAAAGAAATCCTAATTCATTAATTAGAGCTGATATGCTGACAATTTGTTTAGTTTATAGCACAGAGAAAACACAAACAGGGCACAGTTAACATAACATGACGTTAGAGGTTAGTGAATTCCCAACAGATCCCAGAGCTTGAAGATATGATATCTTAATGTACTTATCCTATTCTGAGGAGGGGGTGTTATCTTGCAGCCAATTGGCAAGGACTGGTTTAAAGTTTAGATCTGCACTTCTTTTTCTGGCTTATACAACTAAGGGAAAATATAAATGGATGAAAAGGTAAGAGATACTTTCATTGCTTATTAAAATCTATATTCAATAATATTTTGTTCATCTATAAAAACTCTCATCGGAAGATCTCATACCACTATACCACCATTTACTAAGTTAGCATCACCATATCCCCTAAATGTTATGTTGGTTTGGGAGGAGGGTTTTAGGAGTGTGGACAAAGGGCCTGATGCAGTGCCCACAAAAGCTAATGGGAGCCTTTCTCTTGGTTTCAAGGAGCTTTCAATCAGGCCTGGTGCAATTAAGTTACACATTGTGATTAAGTCTCTTAAGTAATTGTTTTCCCTGGGGACCAGATTGTACGTTCCGCATATACACAGAGGGCACCACCCATATGTGGATCTGCTTCCCTGTAGTCCTGTTCTCTCCTCCCACACATATGTACAACCCAATCTCCAGAGAGATTTATTTTTGGTCCAAGATCTATGTATGGGGAGGGGACAAGATAGGGAAGGAAATACAACACGCTGCATTTACTTTTCTATGGCCCTCCCGCTACACTTGGTTCCAGGGGCAGAGGCATTTAACCATTGACTTCAGTGGAAGCAGAGTTAGGCCAACGATGGGAACTTTTGAAAACTCTACTATATATATTTCAGAAAAAGCTTTACATGGGTCTTAATAACCTACCAGATTACATTTACACATTATGGTTGGGATTATGAAAACACTCAGTATTGACCTAACTCTGCACTCATTAAAAACAGTGGTAAAATTCCTATTGACTTCAATGGCAGCAGAATTAGGCCAAAGCTGAGTTCTTTTGAAATTCCTACTCTATGGGCCACTCCATGCTGTATTTACTCAGACAAACCTCGCAGCCGGTCTTTGGTAATGGATCATGCAGTAAACTGAATATAGACAAATAGACATATTTTTAGAATATAAATGAACAAAATAAATATTAACATAAGTTCCAAAATCTTTGAAATAAATATATGTATTTAAACTGATGTTTTATTTAAAGACAACTTTTTATGCAAACTTTGCAACATTTGGTAAATATTTTTCCTGATTTCATTTCAATTTGCAGGTATATATTTTTATTCTATTTGTTATCTATTTATTCTATTTGTTAAGTGCTTTGCAGATGAAATAAGTTGCACAACATACCTGAGAATTAGGGAAGAATTAATTATTAATTATATTTATTATTGTTGTTATTAGTATAGTATTACTATTATTGTTGTTGTTGTTGTTATTCCCATTTACAGATGGGTAAACTCAAACACAGAGAAATTAAGGTGCTTAGCCAAAGGTCACACAGGAAGCCTATAACTGAATTCAGATCTCCTGGGTTCAATCTCTGTGCTTTCACGAGGGGAGCCAGCTTCTGTGTTTCAGAGTATATCCTAATAGGATGCATTCTCAAACCATCATCCACAAATTTCTTTCAGATGAGCTTACAGGACACAGTTCAGAAGCTATGTGTTAAAAATCCATGGTCAAGTCGGCTGCCTGGTAGATCGGCTGGGCACCCTGATCAGGAGGCATTTTAGCTTTCATCAGGAGTCATGGACAAGGATGACACCAGACGCCTGGGTCATCTAGCAGGCAGGAGGAAGGGCCATGCAGAGTTCCAAGGGGCAGAGGAGGGGGGAGTTGCCTTGCTCCCGTTGGGAAGATTTAACTTACAAGGTTGAGATCACTGGAACTCTTCTTTGGTGCCTGTTTTCCCCTCCTGCTCTTGAGCAGAGGTTTGTGAATGTGGTGAGCAGCAGCAGGCAGTGGCCGGACAGGGCCCCTCCCCTGGGCTGCAGCTGGATCCGCCTCTCTATTCCCCAGATAAATTACTAGTGTCCTCAACAAATTCCTCAGCTTTCTCTCTCACTCAAACACGGGCAACAAGCGGGGGTGGGGAGGGGATCCTCTGTTGACTGCAAACCTATCACACCCCAGGGCGAGGGGAAACGTCTTCTCAACCTGAGCTATTCACCCAACGCCTGCCCCTGAGGAAGCTTTGATCCCTGTGCATCTCTCAGACCATGTCCACTGGCTCGCTCAGCGATGTGGAAGACCTTCAGGAGGTGGAAATGCTGGAATGCGATGGCCTGAAAATGGATTCTAACAAAGAGTTTGGGACGTCGAACGAGAGCAACGAAGAGGGCTCCAATTGCGAGAACGCGTCCCCCCAAAAGGGGAGAGGCGCCTCAGGCAAGAGGAAAAAGGCTCCCACCAAAAAGAACCCTTTAAATGGAGTGAGCCAGGAGGGGAAGCAAGTCCAGAGAAACGCTGCCAATGCCCGGGAGAGAGCGAGGATGAGGGTACTCAGCAAAGCTTTCTCGAGGCTTAAGACCACTTTGCCCTGGGTACCTCCAGACACCAAGCTTTCCAAACTGGACACCTTGAGGCTGGCATCCAGCTACATTGCTCACCTGAGACAGATCCTGGCCAATGACAAGTACGAAAATGGTTACATTCACCCAGTCAATCTGGTAAGTTCCAGCCTGGGCGCGTTTAATAGTTCATCAATACACTTGATGACTGAGGTGAAGGGAGGGGGAAATCAACATGTGTTGTACCCTTCAGACAAGACTGCTGGCAGATCCACTGAGAGTATTTGGGGCGTTGAGTTATTGCGTTTATTAGAATAAAACAGACGCCTTCCGAGTCACCTCCCTCCCCAAACGCTGTTAGTTGAAATCTTAAAAGATCTTAACATTATAATGGCACTAGCTTTTTCTGTGTTCATCTGCTCGAAAGAGGGTGACAGGTCAAAAGCGCTGCAACTGTGCAAATCGATTCAGTACCATCTTTTACACACACCCTGTTGGGAGAGAGACGACGTCCCTAAAAAACCTGTGTAACAAGTTCATTATACACGCAGTATTTATACAAACAGGGTTTCTCGTTCAATGAAGTACTTTAACGTTGTGCAGTATATAGGAACAGGTCCGATTTCTTAACGAATGAGTCAGTCTTCATGTCTTCTTTATTTTCTGGTGTTTACTGATGTAAAATAGCACACACACACACACACAAAACCCCTTGCTTTTTAAAAACATCACCATAGATCTATTCTTTCATTACCTCGGATTTACTGGTCTCGGGATGTTTCTTTTATAAATGAGAACTTTAGAGTAGAAAAAACCCCTCTAAATCCTAGGCGAGAGTCCTCTAATTTCACCACGGATTTAAAAGATGTATTAGGTAATTGTAGCTATTACTTTAGAGTTGGAAGTACAGTAAAGATAAGTGAAACACAAGTTCTCCCTCATATATATGTTTGTGTAATTCATTCTTGCTGTACTGCCAACCGTATCCATAATAGTAATAATTCAAACCACTACAAGGATTGAATACATTTTCCAAAATCGGTGGTTAAAATAGATCATTCTTACTCTTCATTTAGCGTTTAAATTTTAATACATGTTTGGACATTGCATGATAAATGAATTTCATAAAACACTGCGGCTGTTCAATGGGGTGATCTTCTTTTGAGCTGCTTTTCAAACGTTTGGACTCAGCAGGAAAAGAGCCGGCAGTTTGCTATGCACGAGGTGATTTGATAAGGGCTTGAGCTATTTATTTTTTAAATAATTGCATCTTCACTCGTGGGTAGACACAGCAAGCTAACAAGCGGGCAGACTGCAGTCTGAGGGCAACCCTTTTGTACTCCTTGCCAAATGTTTTCGGGGATGCAGCTTTTTATTGCTAAGGCTATGGAAGGAGGCTGCTCTTCCTGCAGCGGCAAAACGAGGGGAAAATAATAATAAAATTTAAATTATGGGTCTAACCCGGCACTCTTTACTCAGCTAAACCTCCCCTTAACCTCAGTGTGACTTTTACCTGAGTAAGAACAGCAGGAGTTGGCCTTCTAATAGAATTACAGTAATCGGTCGGTACAGAATGCTGAGACAGCAAATGGATTTCATTTTAAAAACAAAGGAGCAACATATGAGAGCGGTGCCTTGACATTACCCAGTTTAGGAAGACCGGTGTTGATCTGTCTTCACTCGTACTAATTATGTGCTCATGAAAACGCTATCCCTTATCTAAAAAGCGACAGAGAGTGGTTTCTGGGATGGCTAGAACACGATTCATCACTCGGAGGGCTATATATAATCACAAGGGAGAGAGACGAATGGCTTTGGGAGGTTAAGCGTTTTTATGTGCGTTGCCCCTGAGTACAATCCAATCGCTGGAAATGGCTAACCCAGCACCTGGTTGCCTAGCTCAACCGCTTTTTATTGCTGGTAAACATTTGGAGAGGCTATTCTGCTCGTGTGTTCTGGTGTACCACAGTCGCACTAGACACTTGTAATATCACAGTGATAACCCCATTTTTTTTATCCCCTTGCCCATCCCATGTCATTTCCTGCTACAGACTTGGCCTTTTATGGTGGCTGGCAAACCAGAGAGTGACCTGAAAGAAGTGGTGAACACAAATCGCCTGTGTGGACCTACAGCATCCTGACCAACCTCAAGCCTAGGAGACCATCTTCAGTGTGTGTGTAAGGCGGGGGAGATGGAGAGGGAAGCTGGAGACTCCCCGCTAAGGAACACTTTATAGAGACGAGGAGATTCAGCCTCACTAAAGAGGAGACCAAATGTACATCAGTAAAGACTCCACCCCAAAGATCCCATATATTTAACTTTATTAACGCGTGTACAGTTGGTTGTCCTGCAAAGCAGCCTTGCTGGTTCAAGTGCTAATAGCGAGGAAGATCAAACACAACGTACCAAAATGTGTATCTTTTGTATGATACATTGTGACATATGTAGATTCATAGAATAATTGACTTTGATAGTCACATCTATAAAGTAATTCACGTTAAAGATATATAGATATATTTTCTTCAAACAGGTTTTGCTATATTTCTGTGAATAAATCTTCCTTTCTATTGAAAATAAATACAGAGCGGTCTAATTTTCATTTCAGCGCTGGAGCGTTTTGTGGAATGACACCACGTTCTCGGTTCTCCTGAAAGCAACCACATTTATGTGGGATGATAGATCCGGGAACAAAACTCTTTGACCCCAGATTATAAAGTGTTTATTTTCCTAATTAAGAAGATTTAGACCATATCCTTTGGGGGTCGGGGGATGATGGTGTTTGGGGCCTGATTGCCAGTTCGCACTTCTTTATATTTTGTGGAGAAAGAGAATTACTTCTGAAGTGCGATAATAACCTGGCAGATTGGGGATTCCAGCATTTCTAAAGCAGCCTCCTGCAATTTGAAACTGACCAGCAACAAAATTCGTAGCCTGCTGCTCCATATGTGGTGCTAGAGTTTTCATAGCACGGCCTTATTGCGAAGTACACATTAATATCGATTGTCAAGGCTAACTCCTTATTCTAACTTTAAAAAGACTAACTTTTAGTAACTACGGGGGGAGGAAAATCCAAGGCCTGATCAATTCTGGAAGCAGTTTTCCTCCCCTACAATTTAATTTCGGGGGGAAGGAGTGTTACTTAATGAGTTTCAGAGTAGCAGCCGTGTTAGTCTGTATTCGCAAAAAGAAAAGGAGGACTTGTGGCACCTTAGAGACTAACAAATTTATGTGAGCTCACGAAAGCTTATGCTCAAATAAATTTGTTAGTCTCCAAGGTGCCACAAGTCCTCCTTTTCTTTTTAATGAGTTAGTTATTGATGAAGTGCAGCTAGAGAAAGGATTCCCCCTGGGCCCAGGTTCGTGGTGCCTAGAATTTTTAATTTAAACATCTTCCTCTCTATTGATCAGATAGTCTGTGGGAGATTAAAGTTGAGATAAACAGAGCCCGCCGGGCTCTTTCCCCTGCGCCAGCGGAGTCCACAGGCAGCTGATGTGCCAGATCCCACCGAACTGTTTAATGTTTCAGGGTTATGACCGCACTGTTTACAAGATGTCTTCGGTTATTTATACTGTTATTATTAGCAGAGGGGCTTTAAATTTCCGCTTCACTTGCTATTTCAATATTTTTTTCAGTTCAATTTGATACCTGGCTATTTTCTTTTTTCTTTACGAAAATAGACAATATTGGCTTTCTGGTCGCTGCCTTGTACTGTCTCTGTCTCCGCCAGGAAGAGTTTACCAGGAAACGGGAAATGCACAAGAACAAAAATCAAATCAAAACAAAACAACAACCGCTGTAATGCAAGTTAACGGTCTCATGGGAACCTTAAGGGTTTGGTTTGAGGGAGTCAGGGGAAGACAAGACCGCGCAGAAATATAGCTGATTTACACTAGAGGCTAGGTGGTGATCCGATTCGATATCACTGGGAAGACGGCTAAAAAAATCTAGGGCCAGAACTTTCAGAGTTAGTGGTTTAAAATTAGGCACCTACATTCATATTTCTGGCCTGATCTTGCATGCACGTTTGCCCCTGACTAACTTTGTGCATTCCAAGGCCAGTGAGACCCCTGGACTAAGTCAAGTTAGGTGCAAAAGTTTTTGTAGGACCGGGTTTTCAGCTATCTAATGACCTAATTTTCATCTACAAGCCAATTGAAGTCAATGGGAGCTGCGGACGCTCCGAACCTGTGGGAAACAGACTACTTCTTTCAGTGCCAAACATTAGTTACCTAAGGTTCAATCCTGAACCCTTTAAGTCAACGGCAAAACTCCCCTTGACATCAGACATCTACATCGGTTCATTTTGGTCAAGATAAATAAATTAGATAGTAGCCAATAGAAGTTTTGCTCCAGTGAGGACTGCGAGATTGGGGCCCAGGTATATATTTCTGATTTTGTATCTCCAAACCCTGCGCACTTTCTTCTTTTTCTAGTGATGTTTTGTTAACGTTTCTTCTCTTTGCTCTAGGCTCCATCACACTGTCATTTCCTCCATTTCATTTCTGATGTCTCCGTGTAAGTCTGATCTACGATCCTTATTCAGACAAAATCCCTCTTGAAGAAAGGCGGGTAGGATCCTGCCCTGTTTTACATAAACACAATCCGGACTCAAATGGGAAGGAGTGGTGAGGTCACAGACTCTGTATTATTAGATGAATGCTAATAATAACTTAGGATAATAGCTTTTTGCAGATCGGTTTCCTGATTTGTCCAATATATCAGTGTAGCGAGTTACTGATTATATTTTTATTTTACTAACTTCTGATTTAATTTTACATTTAGATTCACAAATTATTTAGTCTCTCAAGTTTCAGAGTAGCAGCCGTGTTAGTCTGTATTCGCAAAAAGAAAAGGAGTACTTGTGGCACCTTAGAGACTAACAAATTTATTAGAGCATAAGCTTTCGTGAGCTACAGCTCACTTCATCGGATGATGAAGTGAGCTGTAGCTCACGAAAGCTTATGCTCTAATAAATTTGTTAGTCTCTAAGGTGCCACAAGTACTCCTTTTCTTTTAGTCTCTCAAGTGACTCAAATCCACAAATCCAGATTACAAGAGAACTGTGATCTAGTAAATTCATGTAACTAACACTAAACTGATAAACACATTATGGTCTCATAAATACAGCTAAAGAAAATAACTACTTATAACATGTTTCAGAGTAGCAGCCGTGTTAGTATGTATTCGCAAAAAGAAAAGGAGTACTTGTGGCACCTTAGAGACTAACAAATTTATTAGAGCATAAGCTTTCGTGAGCTACAGCTCACTTCATCGGATGCTTATGCTCTAATAAATTTGTTAGTCTCTAAGGTGCCACAAGTACTCCTTTTCTTTTTGCGAATACTGACTAACACGGCTGCTACTCTGAAACCTGTCATTATGCAAGGCACTGAATTTAGCCATATAGAGTGGAAATCTGTCAACTTCATGAAAAAACTCGTAGGCATCCGATGAAGTGAGCTGTAGCTCACGAAAGCTTATGCTCTAATAAATTTGTTAGTCTCTAAGGTGCCACAAGTACTCCTTTTCTTTTTACTTATATATGTTTGTGTAGGATATATATGTATATATATAACCTCACTGTGTGTGTGAATTTAAAGTAATTGTTCTAATACTTTTTAATCATAGTGCTATTTAATTTAACTTTCTTCACATCTTTAACTTAACAGTTGGTGAAATTAAAAACCCAGAGACACATCCCCATCTGGGGCAAACTAACAATCTCCTTGTCTTCAGTGGAGCTATGCCACTTTAAAACACCTGAAGATCTGGTCCTGAATATTTTACTTATTATAGGGTAATTATAAATTGGTCAATCCTGAAGTTTTTGCACACCTAAAGATGATGGGAACCTTGCCTGAATAAAAATTGCAGAACCAGAGGCATGCTCTTACTTCCACAGAATCAACTGGAGTTTTACCATTCCCTTCAAGAGGAACAGAATCAGGTCCCATGACCTTAAACTAGGTGTACTTTATAATCAAGGATCCCTTGAGAGTCACATTTTTATGTTACTGAATGAAACAGAAAAATAATTTTATTGATACTTAAAATCATTAATTGGGTCAATATTAACTACTGCTTGCTAAAGAATTGAAACCAAGTGCTGTTCTCTTTTCACATCTTGAAGTCAATGGGAGTTTTGGGTGTACAAAAAATGCAGGATTGGACCCCAGATTTCCTACATAAACAGGTTCCATTTTTTTACCACTCCAGTTCTCAACAATGACTAAATTCAGTCAATACTTTTCTGCTCCTTTTTTAATCTGGTGATATTAATAGTTCATTAGGCATCAGACATCTACATCGGATCAAAGCTAGGATTTCAAGGGATATTTGCCACTTTAAATATACAAGAATAGGGTGGTGAAAAAGGAAATAATCTCAAATGGAAATATGAGAAATGTAATTGCAATCATGGATAAAAGCCTGCATTGAAAACAAAGTGGAGACTTCACAGACACATAGTAGATACAAGGAGACAGATTCTGCCACCTTTACTTTCTTTGGGTAACACCTTATTCTGCAAGTAGTCCCATTCAAGGCTACTTGTGAAGTAAGGTACTTCTCAAAATGAGTAAAGGCACTGGAATGTGGCCCAGTGAGACCAATTGTGCAGCAAACAAAAAAGCAAATGGTTTTACTTAGATTGAAAAAAATGAACAAAATGTTTTTCTTTACATGTATTTAAGAGATAACGGTTGACATTTTCAAAAACTTCTAAGTGACTTGCAAGTCTGAGTCCCATTTTCAAAAGTGACTCAAGCACTTAAGAGTCTAATTCCCATTAACTCTCACTGAATTGTGGAGTCCTGAGTGCCAAAGTCTCCTTTGAAAATGGGATTTAGGATCCTAAATCTAGTCTTCAACTATTGAACCAGTCCTCAGCCATGCTGCAGGGCTTCGTGTTCAGAGTGTATTTGCCAGCAGCAGTATTTGCCTTCATGAAGCAAGGAGGACTGGACAGCAAATGCTTGTCTTCATTTAAGCCTATGCTGTCATCTCTGTTACTCTGTATGATGGAACCACCAGCCCACAAAACACCAGTAGTATTGTTGCTAGCATACATGGGCAGGGAAGCCACAAATGGTGGCTGCATTACTTCCCCTATGGAAAGGAAGACAGATAGCCTATTGCAGCACAGTCTGTTATTCCAGGTTAGAGCCTGAATTAAGTTTTCTGCAGTGGGACACCTGCGGTTCACAGCTGCAGAGCAAGGAGGTATAAAGGAGTGGGGTTTGAGACAGAAAACATCTCTCTCCACCCAAGGTCAGTCCATTTTTCCTTCTGCAGTCAGGTGCACTTGCTTGCTGTATAGTGCAATCCACAGATGTGTAATGAATATGGAGTTGTGTTTATTCCATGTAAACCCATTGACTTGGAAGCACTGCCTTCTTTTGGAAATTGCACAGCAGCCATTGCCATACATCTCAGGAACAAAGTGGGATAATTTGAACCATTAAACATCACAGAAATTATGTATCTCAATCTTCCAAACCCCCAATACTATTATTGTATTTTTCTGCTATAAAAATATTTCCCCTCACCCTTCTGCCCTACCTGATTTCCCTTTCATCATTCATATCCTTCATGAAAACATGCTTCTTCTGTGGAGCCTTTGTACTGTAGTCTAGACTCAATAATCCAGATGTTTATTAAAACATACGGAGCAGTCTTATTAGACTGTACCCTCAACCTATGCATCACGTGTGTGAAATTTGCTATCTATATCTGAATTAGACTGAGAACTGAGGATAGGGACTGTGTTTTTACAGCACTGATAATCAATAACACCAATGAGATCTAAGGACCAGGTTTTTTTCTTTTTGGAAAATAGGTATTATAAAGAATATGACAGCAATGGCATTGGTGAAGTCACATGCAAGCACATGTTCCTAGGCAGTCAGTCACAAGTGTGGGATCAAAAATGTTCATGCTTCAAACAAATACAATATTTTGCAGTGTCTGATCACAGTATATTGGTTTCACATGGTCCTTTCCCACAGATGAAAAACCTTAGGCCTGGTCTGCACAGTTTTTGTACTGATTTAATTATGGCATTCAGAGGTGTGATTTTTCCACTGAAATAGTTAAATCAATGCAACCCCTCTGTGGATGCAGTTATACCCAAATGAAGGTGCCCATACATTTACAAGAGCAAGCTATATCTGCATAACTATGACCACACAAGGGGTGCACCACTTTAACTATACAGGTTTCAAATGGATATAGCTAAAGCAGTCCAAAAACTCCTTGTGACGAAGCCCTTACTGTCAGAACAGTCTTGAAATTAGGCATTCTTGTGACTTGTAGTTTTGTTCTGAAATTTGAACTTCTAAACTTACTAAAGAAACATTAATACGTGTGTGATGTGTGTACAAATAGGCACAGGCACCAACTGAGGAATTTGAAGTGTCCCTGGTGAGAAAGACATTTGAAAACTATCCCTCCTGATTCCTTAAAGTATGTGAGGTAATTTTCACCAAAAGAGTGACAAAGACAAGCAGATCTGTAGGACACTACACTCTTTTGCATAAACCGTAACCAAGTCCATTTCCCAGCTATAAATATGGATTAACTGTTTACTAGATTCATAGGTTACTAGACCAGAATGGACCACTGTGACCATCTAAACTGACTGGCTGTATAGCACATGCTATAGAACTCCCTCAAAATAATTCCTAAGGCATATCTTTTAGAAAAGTCCTTTTTGGGTTATTTGGCTGTTGTTTAGAACAATGTAGGTGAGGTAATATCTTTTATTGGACTAACAGAAGTTGTTCCAATAAAAAAATATTACCCCATTCACCTTGTCTCTCTAGAATCCTGGGACCAACATGGTTACAACAACACTGCAAACAACGTCATTCCAGATCAGAGAGGCTGGGAGAGGTAGCAAGTTAGCTCCCAGAAGGAGCCTCTGATTGTGTAGCTACCCAAAGAGGAGTCAACAGTAAAGTTGAATGAACAGCCATAGAATGATCTCTCTTCCTCCAGCTACTGCTCAGTCCTTCAAAAGGGAGGGGGAGGAAACATCAGCATCTAGATCACAAAAGGGCGGAGTCAGACCACCAAAGAGAAAGGAAACTTAGCTGAGTGAGCCTGAGAACTGCCGCTGCCTTTGTCTACTCCGGGAAGAACATCTGTGAAATTCTGGACTACAGCAGCAAGGAAGAGGAGGAGGCAGAGACAATGCACGTTCCCAGGGATGGAGCACACACACAGAGATAACTGTTCAACTGGACGGCAGCCCAGATTGCTACAGCTATATACCTCTAACCCTTCAAACATATATGAGACAAAAGCCAGTGTATGACAAACGACCAGAATGACTGTGTTACCCCTGGCTTTTGGGTTTGTGCCTATTGTGACATATTTAATCATCAAGGCAATATTTTTCTTCATTGAAACAACAACAATAATATGCAGTGTCTTTTATACAAACAAAATAAGAGATTGCAGAATAACACCACCACCACTTACATATAGTGCTTTTCACGTTTCTTCTATACTTAATGTTCTCCCAGAGGCAAGATAAAACATTAGTTAACAATGCTTGTTGGGTGAAAATTAATGTAGAAATAGAAAAACACAGTCAGCAACCCATCTACACTAGGGCTCCCAACATTGCTAACACTGGTGGAACGGAACTGGTAATAGCAATTAAAACATTTGTACAATTTCCTTAGTGAGGACAAGGCTTTTGTATTTTCAGAGGAGTACAGCCATTGGGAGTTGAGAGTATTCAGCACCTCTGTGCAAAAAGAATTCAGCATTTGCAGGATCAGGCCCTGGAGAAACTGATGATAGAAATACAGAATCTGAAACTGAGTGAGTGATTCTGAAGAATATAGGAAGAAACTAGAAAAAAACAGAAACATAATCATTTCCCTTTTTCTCCATTTTATCCCACACCACAATCCAGCCACTTTATCAGTGGAAAGCAGAAGCCAAATCTGTGACAATTTAGTGTGCTCAGCATCTCACAAGAGTCATTCAACACCTCTTATGTTCTAGGCCCTGGTTAATATTCTGTTGCTCTTTTAATTTTATTATTCATCTCTTTATTTCCTTGGAATTGCCAACAGAGTCTTTTTGTGCTAAGGATATGATCTGAATGTTTGATTCAAACCCAGCCTGCTGTAAAGTTACTAAAGGAGAATCTTGTCGATAGCTCTTTATTTTTTCCATTTTCTTTTTGGTATAGCACTTCTCTACATTTTTTTCCTGCATAAGGTTGTAAAATAACCTTTTGTTTGCTTGAGTATAAATGGCACTGTTGAGCTGTTTTTACTATTTACACCAGACATATAATCATATGATTGAATACACCGAATGAGAGTTATCATACGGCACATAAAGGAATATCTATCTCAGAAGCATATGAGTATACTGAAGGCAAGGGCAGCAGATAAGCCAGAGTGTTTATACTATTTACAATAGCTATACTCAACAACCAGTGGGTGCCTTCACTTACAAGCCTCTTCCCAGGTGTGTCTTTCTCCCTAGTGGCTGCTGCCTTCTGAGAGCTCCTCAACAATCCCTGAGACACTCAATATAAGCAAAAAGAAAAGGAGGACTTGCGGCACCTTAGAGACTAACAAATTTATTTGAGCATAAGCTTTCGTGAGCTACAGCTCACTTCATCGGATGCATGCGAATACAGACTAACATGGCTGCTACTCTGAAACTCAATATAAGCTCTCTCTTGATGATGATCTCCCCAATAAGACGTTGTTGCCTCCACTTTAAGATTTGGTGCAGGATCTGATTGTCTCTAGATAACTATTATTAAAACAGAGTGCTCACTAGCTCTTTCAGCATAGTCTGGGATACTTAGTTAACTAGCAAGTCCATTATGAAACAAAAAAGAACTGGAGGTGCTTAGGTCTCAATTATAATTATTTTCATTATCATAGCACCTAGGGGCCAAATTTGAGAACAGGGCCCTATTGTACTGTACAAACATAGTAAGAGACTGCCCCACCCCCCAAAAGCTTACCATCTAATAGACAACACAAATGGTGGAAGAGGAAACAGAGGCAGAGAGATTGAAGTGACTTGTCCAAAGTCACACAGCTGATCAATGATAGAGGCAGGAATAGGAACCAGGTCTCCCAAGTTGCAATTCAGGGCACTATCCACTGGATCAAAAAGATAGCAATAGCTAGCCCATGCACTAGATCTTCAAAGGAAAGTGAGAGGGAGCATACAACCTATAGAGAATTACAGGGAGGCAGGAAAGAATTAGTTGTGTGTTGGAAGAAGAAGCAGCCACAGTCCAATTTAGAATGCTGTAGGCGAGCGCAAGTGATCCAAGGTCTTGTAGAGAAGAAACAGGGAAAGATGGCTGTGGGAGAGCATAGGGAAGAGTTTCAAGATATCTGGTTAAACATCTAAACTTTTTACCTAGTTTCTAATTGTGTGCAAGCATTTGCTTACACAACTGCCAAATTTGCATGCAAACTTATCAATCACAGAATTTGTATGCACAATTGTCTGTTTGCACATGCAAATACAATAGCTGTATATGCACCTGCCTGAGTATACTTATGTGGACAAGTAGAGACCGTGTCTTGAAAATACAGCCCAGTATGAATGAGGAACAAGTGGTAAACAGATAGTTGTAAGCTCAAAATAGTATGGGATTAATTTCTTTAAAATACAAAAATATGTTTATAACATCAGGATCATGACTAAGCATCTGTATGGAAGTAACACTAGAAGAAGTAAGGACTTGAAAAAGTAACAGTAGGTTTGTGGAAAATAAATACATTTACAGAGACACTGTTTGTAACACCGGGCATTTAATAACATGCTAAAAAGCAGGGCATTAAAGCCAAAAGTTTAGCTAAAGTGCACTTTATCTTTTTTTCATAACATGAATGCCTAGTTACTCACAAATGGACCACAGATCTCCAGAGATCCTCAGGCATCCTTTGGGATGGTATATATAGCATCCCAGAGGAACTGCCAAGTTCCACAGGAGCACTATAGGAATCTGTTTAATGGCTAAGAGATCTTTTGTAACATCTGAGGTGACTTAGCAGACCACAGACAAGGAATGAAAAGTAACATGATGCACCCCAGAAAACTGCTAGAGATTCCCTGGGGTGTCACTCAATTACAGGATATGAGCGGTTGCTCTAAACTTATAAGAATTCCTTCTTTCAAAGAGTTTCTTCAATTTACTGTGTTTCTTTCATGTACGTTTCTTGCAGTTGCATCCGATGAAGTGAGCTGTAGCTCACGAAAGCTTATGCTCTAATAAATTTGTTAGTCTCTAAGGTGCCACGGGTACTCCTTTTCTTTTTGCGAATACAGACTAACACGGCTTCTACTCTGAAACCTGTTTCTTGCAGTGTGATTGTAGCCATGTTGGTTCCAGGATATTAAAGAGACAAGGTTGGTGAGCTACTATTTTTACTGAA
The DNA here is from genome assembly GCF_009764565.3 of Dermochelys coriacea. Classification (NCBI taxonomy): domain Eukaryota; kingdom Metazoa; phylum Chordata; order Testudines; family Dermochelyidae; genus Dermochelys; species Dermochelys coriacea. The sequence goes on from NC_050070.1 coordinate 103,507,390, forward strand.
CCAACTTCTGTTGGTGAGAGAGACATTCTTTTGAGCTATACAGAGCTCTTCTTCAGTAATGGGAAAGATACTCTGTCTTTCATCAAAGGCAATTCGTCCAATAACAGATATCTCCTCACCTCCCTCTTTAAGCCCTACGCTACCAGCACTCCCACCTATCTTTGAGACTTCACTGACTTCCTGAGGAAACTATAATCCATCGGTGATCTTCCTGAAAACACCATCCTAGCCTCTATGGATGTAGAAGCCCTCTACACCAACATTCCACATGAAGATGGACTACAAGCCATCAGGAACAGTATCCCCGATAATGTCACACTAAACCTGATGGCTGAACTTTGTGACTTTGTCCTCACTCATAACTATTTCACACTTGGGGACAATATATACCTTCAAATCAGGGTCAGTGCTATGGGTACTCGCATGGCCCCACAGTATGCCAACATCTTTATGGCTGACTTAGAACAACGCTTCCTCAGCTCTCATCTCCTAATGCTCCTACTCTACTTGAGCTACATTGATGACATCTTCATCATTTGGACCCATGGAAAAGAAGCCCTTGAGGAATTCCACCATGATTTCAACAATTTCCATCCCTCCATCAATCTCAGCCTGGACCAGTCCACACAAGAGATCCACTTCCTGGACACTATGGTGCTAATAAGCGATGGTCACATAACCACCACCATGTACCGGAAACCTCCTGACCACTATGCCTACCTACATGCCTCCAGCTTTCATCCAGACCACATCACACGATCCATTGGCTACAGCCAAACTCTACAATACAACCGCATTTGCTCCAACCCCTCAGACAGAGACAAACACCTACAGGACCTCTATCAAGTGTTCTTACAACTACAATACCCACCTGCTGAAGTGAAGAAACAGATTGACAGAGCCATAAGAGTACCCAGAAGTCACCTACTACAGGACAGGCCCAAAAAAGAAAATAACAGAAACGCCACTAGCCATCACCTTCAGCCCCCAACTGAAACCTCTCCAATGCATCATCAAAGCTCTACAACCTATCCTGAAGGACGACCCATGACTCTCACAGATCTTGGAAGACAGGCCAGTCCTTGCTTACAGACAGCCCCCCAACCTGAAGCAAATACTCACCAGCAACCGCACACCACACAACAAAACCACTAACCCAGGAACCTATCCTTGCAACAAAGCCCGTTGCCAACTGTATCCACATATCTATTCGGGGACACCATCATGGGGCCGAATCACATCAGCCACACTATCAGAGGCTCGTTCACCTGCACATCTACCAATGTGATATATGCCATCATGTGCCAGAAATGCCCCTCTGCCATGTACATTGGTCAAACTGGACAGTCTCTACATAAAAGAATAAATGGACATAAATTAGACGTCAAGAATTATAACATTTAAAAACCAGTCGGCGAACACTTCAATCTCATTGGTCACTCGATTACAGACCTAAAAGTGGCAATTCTTCAACAAAAAAAACTTCAAAAACAGACTCCAATGAGAGACTGCTGAATTGGAATTAATTTGCAAACTGGATACAATTAACTTAGGCTTGAATAAAGAATGGGAGTGGATGTGTCATTACACGACATAAAACTATTTCCCCATGTTTATTTCCCCCCCCATACTGTTCCTCACATGTTCTTGTCAACTGCTGGAAATGGCCCACCTTGATTATCACTACAAAAGGTTCCCCTCCCCCTGCTCTCCTGCTGGTAATAGCTCACCTTACCTGATCACTTTTGTTACAGTGTGCACAGTAACACACATTCTTTCATGTTCTCTGTGTATATAAATCTCCCCACTGTATTTTCCACTGAATGCATCCGATGAAGTGAGCTGTAGCTCACGAAAGCTTATGCTCAAATAAATTTGGTAGTCTCCAAGGTGCCACAAGTACTCCTTTTCTTTTCACCTCACCTTATGTAAGTTTCTGTCCATTTCATGAGCCACAAGGTGGCAGTCCTGTTGCACATAAGCATTAAGACAGGGCAGAAGATGTAATGTTTCCAATGCTGCAAAAAAGTAAAAATTGCTATAAGAAGCAGTGCTATTCTTAATATTCTCCTAGAGGCTAGAGAAAATATTTGAAGTGGGGAAATCTGCAAAAATTGCTCCTAATCAATTCCTATTTTTGGGGTGAAAATTAATGTGGATGTAGAAAAAGTTGTCCCAATGCTGAAAGAGTTTTTAAAGTAACAATGTTAAATCAGTTTCACTTGTCCTATACACAATCAGTACTCGCAAAAAGAAAAGGAGTAATTGTGGCACCTTAGAGACTAACAAATTTATTAGAGCATAAGCTTTCGTGAGCTAGCTGTAGCTCACGAAAGCTTATGCTCTAATAAATTTGTTAGTCTCTAAGGTGCCACAAGTACTCCTTTTCTTTTTGCGAATACAGACTAACACGGCTGCTACTCTGAAAACAATCAGTACTATTTCACTTAATTTCTTACATAAAAAGTACTAATTTATAGAACAAAAGCTTCAGAAAACCTTAAATAAGAGCAATACATTGCACTGTATAGTACCTTTCAGACAAGGTTCTCGACTCCGCTATGAAGTAGTATCATCTCCGTATTATGAGGAGGTAATTTAAGATACAGAGAGGCTAAGTGATTTTTTTGCCAGGCTCACATTTCAAGTCCGTATCAGAACTAGGAACAAAATCCAGGAGTCTTGACTCCCAAGTTTTCTAACCACTACACCTTAATCACATGTAGCCCCCTGCCAACAGACATTATTGTAATGCTCCTATTAATCTAGTTTTTCTGCTATTACATGTTCTTAAATTATATTTGAAAGAGCAATGTATGGGACTGAAACTGTATGTTTTGGGAGACTGCATATTGAATATAGCGCAATCACACTCTTTATGTGCATAGGACCACAGGACCATTTCTTTCACAATAGTGAAGCCTGTCAGGCTGTAAGCAGTAACATTTTCTGCTAGCTGCAGTCACCTGTAGACCTCTTAGAAGTTCCACTTTCCAGATGCTTTTCTTGACCAGATAAACTTAAAAACAAACAAAATAAAATATAATCCAGTCTCTTCTTTATCCTCTCTCTCATGTTACTTTGGTGTCAATCTAAACCAGATCTGGAAGTCAGAGAGACAGGGTGGGTGAGGTAATATATTTCATTGGACCAACTTCCGGTGAGAGACCAGCTTTTGAGCTTGACCTGATGAAGGGCTCTGAGTGGCTCAAAAGCTGGTCTCTCTCACCAACAGAAGTTGGTCCAATAAAAGATATTCCCTCACCCACCTTGTCTCTCTAATATCCTGGGACCAACAACGCAGCATACAAATTTGGAAATGACCCTGAAGTTAAAAGGGCAGTGGCAAACCCGTTGGACAAAACCACTTTGCAAAATACCTGGAACAAGCAAAGGCAGCGGGTGGCCAGGCTGGGACAGATGCAGCCCGCCAGACTATAACCCAGCTGGGGGGGAGCAAACAGCTGCACCCCAAGTGACTTGCACTGCATTGCCCTCGCAGGCTGCTGAGCAGCGCGTGGAGCCTGGGGGCTCGCCCGGGCCGCCACTAGCAACCCAGGGGCAGCTCAGGCCGCAGAAGGGGGTAAAGAGGCTCGAGCCCGCCCTGTCCCGAACCCCGCAGCGTCCCCACGCGCAGCCGGCTCTGGGCAGTTTAGCGCGACGGGAAGGGAGGAGGAGGAGAGAAAAACCGGAAGCGCGCGCACAGCGCGGCCCTCGTGGCACTTCCGCCGGCCGTTCTATCCGGAGCCGCCTCTATGGCCGCCGCGTTTTGCGATGTTTATTGTCGCGGGGACAGGGCCCGGGACCCGGAACAACAAAGAGCGAGAGCGACGGGGCGCGTAGCAACCGGGCCGCGCGCGGCGGAGCCGGGGACACTCAACCGCCGGCCCACGCGGTAACTGCAGCCGCCGCCGCCCACCCGCGGCGCTGGCCGGGGAGGGGAGGGCGCCGGGGGGCAGGGGCGCGGCGGGGGGCCGGGCAGGCAGGCAGGTGCGGGACGGGGGACCCGGTCGCTCCGAGACCCCTTCCCCGCCCCACAGTCTGGGCCCGATCCCGCAAGAGCGAGCGCTGAGCCGCCCGCGGCCTCTCTGTCGCCCCCCACCCTAATAAAGGCGCCTCTGGGCGCTGGCGCGGGGCTCGGGCTTCTCAGCCCCGTGGCGCTCCCGCCCCTGCTCTCGCCGACTGGTTCCTTCCTGGGCGGTGTGGGGCAGAGATCAGAGCAATGTGTGGGCCCTGCCCTCCCCTCCCCTCGTCCCAGCAGCTAGTGTGCTGCGGAAATAACGGTGTGTGCACAGGACGGTGTGTGTTCAAGCCCTTGGCCAACCTCCCCCCCGCCCTCTCCCTGTCCCTTTCCATGGGAAGGGGAAAGTGAGGAGGAGGAGAACGAGACAAGAACAGCCTCCATGGGAAACGCTGTTTCCTGGCAACCAGTAGAGACTCCTCAAGATGGCAAATACTTAACCAACCCTTCTTCCCCCCCGCCCCCCACTTCCCCCAAAGGATGATTTTTGTAAGTTCCTAAAATAACATTTGTTGGTTAGATTAACCCTGGGTGGTGGCATGTTAAATGAGATACAGAATCTATCCCAGGTGATCCGCGTTGTGAAATGGAAACTGTCAAATGATTTAGGCCTGAATGCTTTGTAGTTTAACAAAAGTTCAGTAAAAATCTAACATGCATGTTTCCATGAAAAGATTTTGGCTAAGTTTTTAAAAAACAAATCATTGCTAAAAACATTGTTTACTTTTGTCTATTTATGTTGTTCATTTGTGTTTTGTACTTCATTCAATTTGTTCCAAAACACGATCTAGTTAGTTTTATTTTTTGGTTCTGATGCAGCAGCATAATCCAACCTAGACGTTGCCGCAACTACTGCAAAGGAATGTTTAACACAACTTTTATAAAAGGCTTTCAAAGCTATTTTGTATATATTTAATGAAAATATTTCTATAAATATTAGGTTTTATAAAGCCTCCTTTCCCTCCAAAACCTAGAGTGGGGCTCTAAAGTGCCTGACAGTGTCCCTAAGAAGAATATCAATGGAACATGTTAACAATTTTGTGCTGCTAAGTAAGTGCTCCGTAAAAGGGAAAATTAACCTCCGAGCAAGTGGTCTCGGATGCAGTGAGTTTCCTAAAGTGTGAACCTGTAGAGAATCACCAGCTGAAAAGAGGAAATACACTGGACTCTCACTAGAACATGGGATTTGAGATCCATGTGCATTAATATGGGGGCCACGTTAAAATGAATTGCAATTACAGTAATTAAATTTGGGATCCATGGCTGCGACTACGTTATATGCGAATTCGCGCTATGTAGACGCGCATTCTAGTGCGGGTCCAGTGTACTTTCTTGACAGTGGATACAAGCAATAATAGTTATATGCAGCAGCACTTAAAGGCCTCAGTAGGAACCAATGCCCCTGTGTGGTAGGTGCTGTACAAATACACAGGCTTTGCCCTAAAAGCTTACAATCTATAAAAAACAAAAATCTAAATAAACACAACACACCAAACACAAGGGGGGGAAATGAGATACAGTGCAAACAAAATATTGCTTTAGGCATTATAATGGCCATCTTTGATCAGGGGGAAAAATTTTCCTCTGCCCAGTTTGACAGCCATATCACGTGATGGTTATGATATTGAGAGACAACATATCTATCATCTGGTATCCTAAGGTAAGGGTGGTACTTTCTTCCTGGCTGACTGACAGTCATCTAATTCGGAAACTAAGAGGAACCTCTGCATGACGACTCTCTCTCTCTCTCTCTCTCTGTGTGAGTGAGAGAGATTGAGATATACAGATTACATATACGTGCACAAAAACATACATCAGACCCAGCAGACAACCAATCAGGTGAAGGGAAAGGTTCATCCTCTTCTTCTAAAGTCTGTTTTTAGTGTTCAAGAAATTGGACTCTTAAATCCTCTCCCCACTGAGACTATAGAAGCATTACACAAGTGCTACTGGAAGTTCTAGGAGTAGGGCCCTACCAAATTCATGGTCTGTTTTGGTCAATATAATGGACGTAAGATTTTAAAAATCGTAAATTTCATGATTTCAGCTATTTAAATCTGAAATTTCACAGTGTTGTAATTGTAGGGGTCCTGACCCAAAAAGGAGTTGTGCAAAGTGTCACAAAGTTATTGTAGGGGGGGTTCCGGTACTGCTACTGTTACTTCTGCGCTGCTGCTGGTGGGGTGCTGCCTTCAGAGCAGTGTGCTTGGCCAACAGCTGTTGCCTTGAGGCCACCCAGCTCTGAAGTCAGCACTGAAGTAAGGGCGGGAAACCAGGACATGCCCCCCCCAAACCTCCCGCCTCCCCCAACAACCTTGTAACTTCCCTGTAACTCCCTTTCGGGTCTGGACCACCAATTTGAGAAGCGCTGGTCTCCCCCATGAAATCTGTATAGTATAGGGTAAAAGCATACAAAAGACCAGATTTCACAGGCGAGACCAGATTTCATGGTCTGACGCATTTTTCATGGCCGTGAATTTGGTAGGGCCCTACCTATGAGCTACGCAGCATTGGTGAGGGATTGATGTTTCCTAAGATTTGAGAGCTGCAAGCTTACTAGTTGGTTGGGAAGCTCTCTGCCCAGAGTAGCTTCCCAACTTTCTGCTACAGAGCTAGAGGTTTAGGGAGTTTATGTGGGTTTTTTTCTTGTGGCAAGCTAACCTTTCCTTTAAATAAAACAGACTATTGTGAAGTCAACATCTGCATCCCCCAAGGCTTACTGAGGTCAGGAATGTTTTCTGTTGAATTCAGACCATCAATTATGTTTTAAGGAACACCTCAGCATTTAGGTAAAATAGTGTCCAAGTAGAGCTTAAGTCTTTGTTTACAAAAGAAAGCAAACATAAAGCATTCTATTACAGCTTTATTTCTATCATACAAAATAAGTGTTGTAGTTTTAATCATTTCATCACATGGATGTTGATACAATAGAATGGCAGTACCACTATTAGCTAACAGCATATGAAGGCCCTAGTTCTGCAGTCAGAGCTGCATGGGTGAACTTTGCAACTACACAGTGGTCTTCCCACACAGATCCAATTGTGGGACTGAGGCCAAAGTGGTTTGCAGAGCAAGACTAGTATCTCCATAAAAGTAAGCGTATGCCATTAAGTCTTTCATTAAAAGACTCTGGTAACACCATAAACCATGAGTAGTTATTCCCTTACATCAGCTAATTCCCTCGCAGTACTTTATAGCATCAAGATTCAGATGCCGAAAGACCTTAAGGCTCATAATCAGTAAACCTATGACAGGTTCCATGTATTACAGACTGGTTTGAACTTTTATTAATTAATTGTTTCTAGCTATCTTAAGGTAGTAGCTTTATCAGTTAAAATGACATGTCAGGTTAAATATTATTTAAAATGTTTCTATGCATGTGCTACTAATATTTTAGGTTATTAAAAGTGAAAAACATAATATCGAATTTGCTTCCCCCCAGATAGGCTGTTTACCTTTGGCATTTTTCTAAGCTAGGACAATAAAAAGCACACTAACTAGTGCTTCTCAAGCACTGGCACAATGTTGCAATACTCTTTAAGTTGACAAAAAGAAAAGGAGTACTTGCGGCACCTTAGAGACTAACAAATTTATTTGAGCATAAGCTTTCATGAGCTACAGCTCACTTCATCGGATGCATTCATGAAGTGATCTGTAGCTCACAAAAGCTTATGCTCAAATAAATTTGTTAGTCTCTAAGGTGCCACAAATGCTCCTTTTCTTTTTGCGAATACAGACTAACACGGCTGCTACTCTGAAACCTTTAAGTTGACAGTATCTTTTTAATACTTTTAGGTCGGAAAGTTCATGAACAAAACTAATCAACAAAATCTAGTGGAGTCTAATAGGGTAGATTTAGGAATTTGGCCTGTTATTATAATAATAATAATTAATTAATAATAAATGCACAATTTATAAAGAACTGGAAACTTTTTCATTCTTGTCCCATTGCTTTACAAGTATAGTTCCTACATCTGAAGTGATAGTAGTGAGCCCTATAAATCTATTTGTTGAGTGATCTCAAAAAGTGCTTTACCAAAGGTACATAAGCACTTTTATCCTCCATTTTAAAGACAGAAAAGCTGAGGTACAGTGATTAAGTGATTTGCCCAAGGTCATATAGCAAATCAGTGGCAGAGTTAGAGTTAGATAGTAGAGGTGAATCATTGACTTCACTGGGGCCAGGATTTTACTCTATCGTGTCCTGCCCCATGTCAGTACCATGTTCACTGGACCATGCTGCCTTGCAAATATGTTATATATAATTTAAAGAACAGTTATATATAAACTCTGAATATATTTTTGCATCTTTCCTCTTGTTAATATTGTTGATTTGCCCTTTTGTTAAAAAGGAATAACCATGAAGCTGAATCTGTATTTCTATCTTGAAGGACGGTGGCCTACCACACTTCATTTCCCCGGAATCTTTTCATTGTTCTAAGTATAATGTTATACTGTACTAAAATGAATGTCTGAAGATTTTGTTTTAGATTTCCTCCTTTATCCAACTTCTTGGACTGTTACTAAGACAATGACAGCTCTCCCCCCCACGCTTTTTACACCACAAAAGGGAACTCCCTTGTTTTATTCAATGTCATTAGATCATGTAATGAAAGACGTTATTATTATGCATATGTAAGAAAGGGTGAACAAGAACTCCAACTATGAAATTCCTGTCTCTTGTGGCTTCATATTCTGAAAGAACACTAAAGTAATAATGTTTTGTATTAAATAGATTGTTCAACATGCTGTTGTTAATGAGGAAACTTAAATCAGTATTATACATCTGAAGTAGTTTACTGTGTAAACACTCAACATTGAAATATTAAATGTTCAAGTTTGTTTGTTTTTTCAACCAGTGGAAGGTGGTTTTAGTCTTTTACATTGAGCTCAGATATTGCTTGTATAACAAATGTCACTTTTTACCAAGTAACTGTCACAAGCTGTAGACTACAATTATAAAGTTATAGTTAAAATTCATTTTCAAATTTCCAGTTATGTGCTTTACATCATCTGAACTTTCAGATTATTACTGATGAAAATAGGTGCATTACTGTTACAATATAAAACTTCAGCTTGCCAAAATCTGCACATTTAAATTGTTCTTGATAATATTCTTGTGGATGAAATCACTCTGACTGGGCCCCACAGTATATTAGTGGTGTTACTGGTAATTTTCAGCTCCCACATTGAGCTTGTGGGATTGTTTGTTTTTGTGATCTCGCCACCTTGTATCCACTGTTCTTAACCACTTCTATTGTATAGCTGGCATTTATCTCTAAAAGATGGGTGTTTTGTGATAAAAAGTTGGAGGCATCTCCCAGGAAAGCAGTTATATTATTTAACAGCTGCTGTGGTGTGGTTAAGTAAGCATTATACTGTAATAGGCCATCAAAAACAGACATGATAGGGCATTAGGAAGCTTAGGGATATGTATAGTTCTCAGTAGAAAAATATTAGTTACCATTTTTCTTCTCCACATCCTATATCATCTTCTGTGCTTTCTCACTATTCTTTTGACTTCGCTTTGATTCTTTTACTCTCTCTCCTCTGCCTCCTTTTGCCTCTGTCTGACAAGCCAAGAGCTATGACATAATGTTTCAGATATGGAGCCAGCTGCAGAGTGAAATAGACAATGATCACACAGCAGCCAGTTCCATATGTAAAACACATCTGTATTTCAATGTGTCACTACTATATGATGGTTGCTGCTTCTCTTTTAGAAAAGAAGTACTTGTGGCACCTTAGAGACTAACAAATTTGTCTGAGCATAAGCTTTCGTGAGCTACAGCTCACTTCAGGTGCCACAAGTACTCCTTTTCTTTTTGCAGATACAGACTAACACAGCTGCTACTCTGAAACCTGCTTCTCTTTTGTTATCCAGCTGTAGTCCTCCATTCAAGGTGTGTCTGAGAAGACTATTGGTCAGAAGTTTGTGGCAGGGTGCCATGCGATAGGAGGCCAAGAATGCATGCCAAATTAACATTAAAAGTGCTTAGGTGAAAAGTTGATACTAACAATCTTGGTTTCCTTCTTGCTTATTTCTCATAAATATTTTGATCTTGCCTCTGTAGTTCATTTAGCAAGGGAATATATGTGATGGGCTTCTTTTGCATGTGGCAGTTTCTTGTCTCCTGGCCGCCTGCTTTTTTGATAACATGAATCAGTGTAGAGAATTTATCTTAAGGCTGACAGCTTTTCTTTCATTATACTCTTTGCTGTTTGTTGTGTTCATTCAGTATGGGGTGTTACTGGATTTTCAGCTAATGAATCAACAGTGTTTGATGTACTATGGCTAAGGCTTACAAGTCTGTCGAGGAGGTCACGGATTCCGTGATTTTTTCGTTACCGCCGCAACTTCAGGACTTGGGCTATCAGTCCCCGGTGGTGAGGCTCAGTCTGTCATCTCTGTGCTGGAAGGCTCCAGCTTCCATGAATTCTTGTTTATTGCCTGTGACCTGTATGTGACTTTTGCTAAAAATAACCTTGACAAAATCTTAACCTTAACTGTGTCCTCCATCTCTTGAGTTGTGGTCCACTTTAGCTTTTGAATCTTTCCTTGCCAAATTCTTGCCCATTTTGCCAGCCAGTAATTTTTCAAGGATTTTCCTAACAAGCAGCATTAAAATTTTTACTTTTCTATATTTTCTGGGAAAAAGTTACGAAAATAAATTGCAGTGCTTCAGTGAGACCCTTAGTGTGCGTCTACACTGCAGCTGGGGGCATGCTTCCCAGCCTTGATAGACAAAGATGTGCTAGCTCCACTCAAGCTAGCACACTGACTAGCAGTGCAGACTTTGTGACAGTGACTGTCACCCAAGCTCAGACACTCCTGATCTCCTGAGTCTGAGTTCAGTGGATAGCATGCTAAAAATAGCAGTGGAGACATCGTTGTGGCACTGGCTAGTCACCTGACCTTGGACCTGAAGGATTAGGCATGCCTAGGCTCAGGTGGTTAGCCGATGCCATAGTGGCAACACCGCAATTATTAGCAGGCTAGCTGAAGTGGAGCTAGCTCTTATCTGTCTACTGAGACTGGAAGGTATGGTCCCAAATACAGTGTAGATATACCCTTAGATATATATCTTCTCTCTTCCTTCCCCTGCCTCCTCTCTGCTTCAAAAAACAAAACTAAAAACACCCCCACAAAACCAAAGGAGCTGACTTTCCTATCCAGTTTTAGGGAGGAGGGTGTATGCTGGTAAAAATGACAAAAAACATCGAAGCTGTTATTACATAGTTCTATTTGAATTTTAATTGTTAGTGGCAATATTGTGTTGAAATAATTTGTTTTAAAAAAACAAATCTGAAGTGGGGAGTGAAAGTTCAGTGTATTACTAGTAGAGCACTTGAACTCAGGGATGTTTCAGAGTCAATTTATTTTAGTTGTGTTGATCTGATTTTTCACAAATGAGAAACTGAACAATCCTTAAGTATGACAGAAGTTGGTCTAATAAAAGATGTTATCTCACTCACATTATCCAATATGCCAGTATTTGGTGTTTGTAGGAGAGAAGAATTCTGAAGTAGTTTCTGGCATATAACTGGAACTACTTTTAACCATCAAATGGTGAAAGTTTCTTTTTATATTGTAGACCAGGGGTGGGCAAACTACGGCCCACGAACCACAGCCGGCCCATCCAACCATTTAATCTGGTCCTCAGCTCCCGCCAGGGAGTGGGGTCATGGGGTTGCCCCACTCCGGCCGGGGAGTAGGGTTGGGGGCTTGCTCTGCTCCACGCGGCTCCCAGGAAGCAGTCGGCATATCCCCCCTCCGGCTCCTATGTAGTACGCGGAGGTTTGGCCAGGCAGTTCTACGCGCTGCCCCATCCACAGGCGCTGCCCCCACAGCTCCCATTGGCTGTGGTTCCTGGCCAATGGGAGCTGCAGGGTTAGCGCCTGCGGACGGGGCAGTGCGCAGAGCCGCCTGGCCACACCTTGGAGCCGGAGGGGGGACTTGATTCTGGGAGCAGCTTGCAGTAAGTGGCAACTGGAGCCTACACCCCGAGCCCCTCCCCCCCGTGCCCCAATCTCCTGCCACAGCCCTATTTCCCCTCCCACCCTCTGTACCCCTCAATCCCAGCCCAGAGCCCCCTCTTGTACCCCAAGTCCCCCAGCCCCATCCCAGAGCCCGCACCCCCAGCCAGAGCCTTCATCCACGCCCCAGTGCCCCAATATCTTGCCCCATCCCTGATCCCCCTCCTGCCCTCTGAACCCATTGGTCCCAGCCCAGAGCACCCTCCTGCACCCCAAACCCCTATTGCGGCCACACCCCAGAACCCATTGGTCCCAGCCCGGAGTACCCTCCTGAACCCCAAACCCCTAATCCCAGCCCCACCCTAGCTGGAGCCCTCACACTCCTCCCCTGTACCCCAAACCTGTGTCCCAGCCCTGATCCCTCTCCCATCCTCCAAACCCCTCGGTCCCAGCCTGGAGCCCCCTCCTTCACCCCAAACCCCTCATTCCCAGCCCTTCTCAGTCCTCACCCCCCCCACACACACACACCCCAACCCGGAGCCTCCTCCTGCACCCTGAACTCCTCATTTCTGGTCCCACCCCAGAGCCCTCACCCCATTCCGCAACCCTACCCCCAATTTTGTGAGCATTCATGGCCCGCCGTACAATTTCCATACCCCGATGTGGTCCTCAGGCCAAAAAGTTTGCCCACCCATGTTGTAGTCTTACATTATACTGAAACACAATGTTAAGAATATAATAGAATGGCATAGTGTAAGCGAGTGCCTCTCCTCCGAGTTCATTCATAGCATTAACTATACACAGGAAAACTAATTTAAGGATAAAAAATACTTTTCAAAGTCAGTTTATTCTTTTAATGTATTCATGTTTTGTGCATATCTTACAGTTTCAAAGACAATGAGAAGGCTTATAGTTCCAAAGCATAAACTTTGGCAAATATTTGATCCTTATATTTGGAATTAAATTTCATCCGTGTAATCATCATTAACCAAAACAGTCAAGAGAAACAAATTTTTCCTTATGTTTAATTTTATCCTGCACTGACTTGAGGAAGGAATTGAGGAAAGATTATCATTTATAGGTGCTATAAAGCTTTTCCTTTGTTTCATAGAAATACTAATCCATCTTCATATTCAGCTTTTAAAAATATTTTTGTTGAATGAACAGCATAGTATAATTAAGGTATCTTATTCCTTTAATTTTTTTCCCAGTTTTATATCTAATTAGTTCTTTCATGACAATTTCTGACAATTATAAGTTGGTTTCACTGTATTGAAATATCAGTGTTAATAAGCAATAGGTTTCCTGTTTCCTGAGAGACAGGATGCAAAACTTCGTGGTTAACACAGACCATAAATGAGTTAGAATGGCATACAATTTATTCTTCAGTTCCAGATTCTAAAACTGTCTCAATTAAGGAACTAAGGTACATGAAAGGGATGGTTTTAGACAACTGTGTGACATAGTATTTTTAATTGTACCGTTTTCTTTTTCAGAATGTGATCTTCTTCATGATATGCTGGTGGGGAATCTGAGTTTTCAACCACCCCAATGGATGCAGACGGTGATGTTGCATTGGACATTTTAATCACAAATGTAGTATGTGTTTTTAGAACAAGATGTCATTTAAACTTGAGGAAGATTGCATTAGAGGGAGCAAATGTAATCTACAAGCGTGATGTTGGGGTAAGAAATTTAATGTATCTCAAATGCCAAACTAGACTAACTTTTATACATGTTTATCAAACTAGAGCTCTGTCAATATCCATATGTTGGATATAGTTGGTAGTGTGAATTCCAAATCAATGTAGCAGAACTGTGTTTAGAATGACTGGATTCTCATCTCTTTCACTTCTTCCAGTTTCTTTCTTGTTCAGGTTTGCCAGGCTTGTATCTGTTCTTGGATACAAATTTGAGGAGACAAATATTGCAGTACTTTGAAGCCATAAGAAATGTTGTGAAATTAAATCTATGCAGTTTGTTTCTGGTGCATTCTTGCCCAATATTAAAGTAAACAGGGAGAAAGTCTTGTTCATCTAGTCCATTGTTTCTCAAATTTTTTGATCCCAGGGACCAGCTTGCTGCCTTTCTATATTGTGTCAATGAAGTTTCAGGGACAGGCACAAGTCCATGGACTGGTCGTTGAGAAGATCTAGATCTAGATCCACTGATCTAGTCCATCTTCCTGTCCATGCAGGGTTAGTTGGGTTGGCGAGAAAAATACCCGTTCTGACATGCCAAAAATTTGGCTTGAATCTTATTTATTTATATAGCCCCCTATTGTAGATGTGCACATATCTGTGCAGGAATAAAGTAAGACTCAGATCACTGCCTTGAGAAACTTAATCTAATGTGTACAGCTAGCTCCAATGTATAGAGGAACACCTTGTTAGAAAGGTATTATACAATCTTGTGTTTATTAATTCTGGCATGGTCGAGCATGAGTGGTAGCAGGAAAGTGCCCAAGTGGTGATCAATGTTGAATGCTAGTCAAAGAACAAGTTTTGAGGTGGGATTTTGAAGCAAGATAGGGAGGTTGCTAGGTATACTGGAGTAGGGAAGCTATTCCAGGTATAAGTGATGGTGTGAAAGTATGGGCAGCTTCACAGGGTAGAGAAGGAGACAAACACAGTGAGAAATCAAGAGGGAATTAGCAGAAGAAGGATGCTTGGGGAAGCAAAAGAAAATGAGATCTGAAATGTAGACAAAGTGAAGTTGTGTAAAACTTTGCAGATGAGATCAAAGAGTTTGAATTTGTGCAGAAGGAGACAGTGGAAAGAATCAGAACAGTGATGTAGTCCTAGTGACAGGCAAAGATGATGATAGCACAATACTACCAGCCTTAAAAAAGTTTATTTAAATAATTTCTGTTCACTTGAGCCACCAGCCAGCCTGTTACTTTAATACTTGCTCATTGGCTAAGATACGTCAGATTTATTTTGCTCTTTTCAGGAGTTGATATTGATTTAACTTCGGAAGGCAAGGAAGGAAGTCCTCAAGGCTAAAATAGAATAAAAGGATTTTATTAGTATAACACTTGTTTTTTCTGTATCAGATCGCACATATACTAAAACCTATTTTTCTTCTAATTCTTTCAGAAAGTATTAATGAAGCTTAGGAAACCTAGGATTACGGCCACGATTTGGTCCTCAGGAAAAGTTATTTGCACAGGAGCCACAAGGTAAATTCCTTCTTTTGAAGGAGAGGGAAAAAATTGTTCCTGGATGAAACTCTTGTATACGACATTGGAAAATTCCACTTATTGTCATGAAATCTATTGCATATATCATTGGCAGTTCCGGTACAACTACCTATTATGAAGGTTGCATGACAGTTCCCATTATAAGAGCCTGTTTACAGTTGCTTATAATTTTGCCAAACTTTAACCCTTTGGGCAGAATTTTTTGTGCTGAATGTCTGCTTCAGGCTGAATTTTTTTGAAAATTTCAACTAAAACAGTTCAACCATTATTTCTGAGAATGACACTAGGGAAAAATACATTGTTTTACCCACATTTAAAAAAAAAAAAAAGAGAGTCTGGCAACCTTTTCTTTGAAATACTCTAGCATCTCCATGCTTTGGAGCAATGACTTGAAATTGGAGTGTGGAGAAGTGGGGTACTTTGTGTCAGGGAAGTATTCTTTGCTGTCCCTGTGAAAATCCATCCCAGTTTGGTCAAGTTCTAAACCCTGGGGGGGGGAAAAAATCTCCATTTGCACATTCTCAATAGAGCCTTTTTCAATTTTAGCAGCTACATTCCCTGAAGAGTTGGTCTCCACTTGGCATACTCCAGCTCAGAACTGAGCAGGACTTTCCCTGCAATTGCTGGGTTGCTGTGGGCTGTGCCAGGTCTGGGTCCTGGCACCTGAACTGGGAGCCTGTCTCTCTTGTGTTTTCCATGACCACCTGCAGCGTGGAGCAGGTTGCTGCATGGCTGCAACGCAGAGGGGACAAGGGACTAGATTGGGACAAAGAGTCAGAGGGAGGGTGGGAGGGAGAGTGGAACTGCAGGCTGGTGGAGGGGAGGGGTGGAATCTGGGTCTTGGGACAGGGAGGATAGACTGGCTGAAGAAGGGGACTGAAATGAAGCAGGGTTCTACAGACAACAGTCCCCTTCAATACACAACCCAGATTTATCCCCAGAGCAGGTCCATTCTGTGAACTGAATGAAGCAAGGGTCTTGTGGAAAACATAGTACTGATCGTGTAATTGAAGACTGTAACATAATACAGTGGTTCCCAGACTTTTTACTAAGGCAACCCATCAAATGCATTTTGTCTTTTTGGGGGACCTACCATTACCCCCTCACCTCCCTTTCTCAGCCCTCCAACTTCCTACTCCCCCCCTCCCTCCAGCCTCTTGCTCAGCTCCCTCTTGTTCCCTTGCTCTTGCTTTCCCTGCCTTGCCCCATCCTGCAGCCCCAGCTGGTCCCTCTCTCCCTCGGCTGGGCCGTGATCACTGATGATGATGGGCGTTCGCTCGTTACCAAGTATGATCATCTTCCATGGGAATTATGGATCCTCAAATGACTAATAAGGCCTGTCCTTGAATCACAAATTCTGTTACAATGAAGACAGATGTTTTTGGGCTCGGCAGGAGGCTGTTGACCATGACTGGAAGCCAGTCTCTCCTTCCTCCTGCGCCTCTCGTCTTCAGCTTGTCAGCGAGCAAGTTCAAACTGCAGGAGACCAGCATGTAGGACTTCACTCCATTTTAAGCGATCCTGGGCAAGTGTCTCCCAAGTATCAATGTCAATATTACACTTTTTTAGGTTGTCCTTCAGCAAGTCCTTATAACACTTCTGTTGTCCACCCACGTTACGGTACTCTTCTTTCAGCTGAGAGAACAGGACCTTTTTTGGGAGGCAATGATCTGGCATCCGGACAGTGTGACCAGGAATTGTTAACGGATGATCATTGCCTCGATACTGGTGGTCTTTGCCTCTTCTAGAACACTAATATTGGTGCTCCTGTCTTCCCCTTTGATCTTCAGAATCATACGCAGGCAGCATTGATGGTGCCTCTCAAGGACTTTCAAGTGGTGTCTATAGGTTGTCCAAGTTTCGGATCCATACAACAGTGTTGGGAGAATAACGGCTTGATTAAATAAGAAGCTTGGTGTCTGTTCGAATGTCGTGATTTTCAAAATCCCTGTGCCGTAAATGAAAAAAATCTACGCTGGCACAGCTCAGGTGATGTTGAATTTCTGCATCAATATTTGCCTTTGCTGAAAGATGACTTCCAAGGTAGAGGAAATGATCGACATTCTCCAGGGCCACTCCCTTGATTTTGATAGATGGAGCAGGTAATACCTCATTTGGAGAGGGCTGATAGAGCACTTTAGTCTTCTTGATATTAAGAGTGAAACCAAGACAAGAGTAAGCATCGGCAAACACATTCAAGATAGTTTGAAGATCTTTCTCAGAGTGGGCAAAGATTGCGTTGTCATCAGCATACTGAAGTTCCATAATAGATGTTATGGAAATCTTATTCTTGGCTTTCAGCCTGCTAAGCCTCAACAGCTTTCCATCCATTCTGTAAATGGATTTCAATGCCAGGTGTAAACTTCCCAGCAATTAGGTAAAGAATGATGGCAATAAAAACCGCAGACATGGTTGGAGCGATGATACAGCCCTGTTTGACTTCTATTTGTACTCTGAAAGATTCGCTTTGGTAGCCAGTGCTGCTCAGAACATCGCTTTCATGTTATCATGAAGCAATTTTAGGACATTAATGTATTTATCAGGACATCCAGTCTTAGAAAGTACAGTCCAGAGGGCACGGTGATTCACTGAATCAAAGGCTTTAGTTAGATCAATAAAAGCCATGTGCAGTGGTTGGTTTTGCTCCTGATACTTTTCTTGCAGCTGCTGTGCTGTGAAGATCATATCCACAGTTCCACGACATGGTCGAAACCACTCTGTGACTCTGGTAAAATTTCTTCTGACGGGCAGAAGGCGGGTTGCAAGGATCCACGCCAGAACTTTGCCTGCAATGGCTAGGAGGGAGATACCACAACAATTTCCACAATCCACTTTATCCCCTTTTTAAGAGGGTGACAATCAGGGAATCCCTCATTTCACTGGGCATCTCCTCCTTTATCCAGATTTTAAGGGTAAGCAGGTAAAGCTGCCAAATTAGCTCTGGTCCACCGTCTTTGAAGATTTCAGTGGGGATTCCATCTAGACCTGCTGCCTTGTTCTTCTTCATCTACTTGGTGGCATTGTGTACCTCATAAAAATTGGGAGGGTCTCAGAGCTCATCCCTAAATAGTCATTGAGGGATTTGCTCAAGGACTTCATCTGCAACCATTGAATTATAGTTAAGGAGATCTTCAAAACGTTCTTTCCAGTGAGAATTGATGGCTTCGTTGTCCTTCAGAAATGTGGTTCCGTCCTTAGAGTAAAGAGGATTCATACCATGATGAATTGGTCCATAAACAGCTTTGGTGGCACTAAAGAAACCACATGTATTGTGCATGTCCAAGAGATGTTGGAGTTCTTGTGCTTTCTCAGTCCACCATTTGTTCTTGAGTTCTTTGGTTTTATGTTGGACTTCCGGTCTCGCCTTGGGATGGGCTTCTCTCTTTGTATTATGATTTATGTCGTTCTGCCAAGCATGAAATTTCATTCTCTTCTCATTGATGAGTTGCTCAATTTCAGCATAATTATCGTCAAACCAGTCCTGAAGTTTTCTGGTTTGGTAGCCTATGGTTTCCTCACAGGCATTGATGATTACTGCTTTCAACTGGCTCCAGTGTTCCTCAGTTTCTTCTGGAAACTCTGATGGGAGCTTTTCTTCTAAGACTGCTTGGAGGTGGTCACGTTTAATAGAGTCCTTTAAATCTTGAACCTTCAACTTGCACCTGACCTGCTTCTTTCGCAGCCTCCATTTGGGAGCGATCTTTATTTTCATTTTGGATCAAATAAGGGTATGATCAGTCCAACAGTCATCAGCAGTTGTCATTGCTCTTGTGCGAAGTACATTACTACGATCTCGGGCACGAACTATGACGTAGTTGAGGAGATGCCAGTGCTTTGACCGTGGGTGTCTCCAAGATGTTTTGAACTTTTCCTTGTGTCAGAAAACAGTGTTCATAATAATAATTTCATGTTCAACACACTTGGTCAAGAGCAGAATTCCATTTGAATTGCTTTTGCCAACTCCTTCTTTCCCGATTGTTCCTTTCCACAGGTCTGAGTCTCATCCAACACTTGCATTGAAATCCCCCAGAAGGATGATCTTATCTTCTGTAGGGGTCTCCAATAAAATGGTTTCCAACTGAGAATAAAAATCTTCCTTTACATTCTCATTGTTGGTGCACAGGCGCTCGCAATAGTTGCCTGTTGATTTTTGGTGAGATTCAATCCGAGTGTCATAAACTGCTCATTGATGCCAATTGGTACCTCAGAGAGGCACCTTACGAGTTTGTTCTTTATAGCAAAGCCCACTTCATGAAATCGGGGTTCATCTATAGATTTTCCCTTCCAGAAGTAGGTGTATCCTCCTTTTTCCTCTCTCACCTGTCCTTCATCAGCTCTTCTCGTTTCGGACAAAGCAGCAATATCAATGTTAAACCGACTCAATTCACGAGCAATAATGGCTGTACGTTACTCTGGTCGGTCGCTGTTTGAATTGTCCATCAAGGGACGTATGTTCCAAGTCCCAAAGTTGAAAAGTTTCTTACGTTTTCGACGGCTGAGGTGGTGATCCTGCTGGATGCGGCTGTCCAACCAGGAAAAAACAGAGGCAAGACTATTTTTAGGGTACCTTTTCTAACCCCCCTCCGCATGTGGGGTGAGCAGAGTGGATTCGAAAAAGGACTGCTCAGTTGTGGGTGCAGCTGCAGAGATGCTCAACTCACCTCAGTCCTCAAGCAAGATGACTGTATCACACACCCACTGCCTGTGTGTCAATCTGTGAGCAGGAACATCCAGATTTCACTGTCCTGTTCCCATCACCACTCGCCGATTGCGACTGGACTTTTGACTTGTGCAATGTTTTCCCAAAAGCTGGAAGATGCCTGTGCGGGACTTCCTTTAAGATGGGGAGACTGGTGCACAACAATCACCACACTATCCTTGACAGATAGAGGACTTGAAATCAATGGCATGGACACCATGACGATTGGAGATTCTCTGTCTGCTGCAGCCTTCATCCACCTTCACAGCCATTGTAACATTACACAACAGTTTCACCTCCATTACACAACAGTTACACCTCCGTCTGCTCTGCTGTTAGGGACTTCTTGGATCATACTTTGTCTGGAACCTCGCCCTTGACAGTTCTGCATGGGTGACCATGACTCCAGGCAGCATCGCTCTCGGGGTCATTCAGACACGCAAGCCTTTCCATGACTATAAGGGTGCTGACTGTACAATCACACAATCACTACCAGGCTGCTGACTGTCCAATTCTGGCTTCAGCTGCTTCCTCCCTGCTGCTGCTGCCCAAATCCCTCTCACTACATTGCTGCCTTCCAGGGGAAGTGAGATTGCAGGTGGGGAGAGCACCTCTGGGCCACAAGTGACCCACCTAGATGCTTTCCAAGACTCACTGGTGGGTCAGGACCTGCTGTTTGGAAAACACTGTCATAATGCATATGCTCAAGGGGACTGATTTCATATGTACAGGCTATCTTAATGCTGGCACTTCTTCACTTGATTTTGTATTTTAATGTTCTTTTAATATAGTTTTTGGTGTGATTACATATGTAAGTATGTGAACGTGTGTATGTATACATCTTAAAATTTTAGTTTTATTGCAGTAACTATTTGTAAAGCTAGTCGCTTATCATCTCTCTCCTTTAAATTATAGTGAAGAAGAAGCTAAATTTGGTGCCAGACGATTAGCTCGTACTTTGCAGAAACTAGGTTTTCAGGTAATGATCCTTTTGATAATAACCTTCTCTTTTAGGGGTGAACAATAGTGTATGTATGTATTGTTATTGATAGGGAATAGCATGTTTGGACCTTTCAGAACTGATGGTCAGCAGAAGAGGTGCTATAAGAATTTCATAACCAGCATTTTCTCACTCAAATTCTCATTGTGTAGCAATGCAAGTTATCTGGATCTGATTTACCTAGATTTCAGTAAGGCATTTGATACCGTGCCACATGGGGAATTATTAGTTAAATTGGAGAAGATGGGGATCAATATGAACATCAAAAGGTGGATAAGGAATTGGTTAAAGGGGAGACTGCAACGGGTCCTACTGAAAGGCGAACTGTTAGGCTGGAGGGAGGTTACCAGTGGAGTTCCTCAGGGATCGGTTTTGGGACAAATCTTATTTAATCTTTTTATTACTGACCTTGGCACAAAAAGTGGGAGTGTGCTAATAAAGTTTGCAGATGATACAAAGCTGGGAGGTATTGCCAATTCGGAGAAGGATCGGGATATTATACAGGAGGATCTGGATGACCTTGTAAACTGGAGTAATAGTAATAGGATGAAATTTAATAGTGAGAAGTGTAAGGTTATGCATTTATTGATTAATAAGAATTTTAGTTATAAATTGGGGACGCATCAATTAGAAGTAACGGAAGAGGAGAAGGACCTTGGAGTATTGGTTGATCATAGGATGACTATGAGCTGCCAATGTGATATGGCTGTGAAAAAAGCTAATGCGGTTTTGGGATGCATCAGGAGAGGCATTTCCAGTAGGGATAAGGAGGTTTTAGTACCGTTATACAAGGCACTGGTGAGACCTCACCTAGAATACTGTGTGCAGTTCTGGTCTCCCATGTTTAAAAAGGATGAATTCAAGCTGGAGCAGGTACAGAGAAGGGCTACTAGGTTGATCCGAGGAATGGAAAACTTGTCTTATGAAAGGAGACTTAAGGAGCTTGGCTTGTTTAGCCTAACTAAAAGAAGGTTGAGGGGAGATATGATTGCTCTCTATAAATATATCAGAGGGATAAATACAGGAGAGGGAGAGGAATTATTCAGCTCAGCACCAATGTGGACACAAGAACAAATGGGTATAAACTGGCCACCAGGAAGTTTAGACTTGAAATCAGACGAAGGTTTTTAACCATCAGAGGAGTGAAGTTTTGGAATAGCCTTCCAAGGGAAGCAGTGGGGGCAAAAGATCTATCTGGTTTTAAGATTCTACTCGATAAGTTTATGGAGGAGATGGTATGATGGGATAATGGGATTTTGGTAAGTAATTGATCTTTAAATATTCAGGGTAAATAGGTCAAATCCCCTGAGATGGGATATTAGATGGATGGGATCTGAGTTACCCAGGAAAGAATTTTCTGCAGTATGTGGCTGGTGAATGTTGCCCATATGCTCAGGGTTTAGCTGATCGCCATATTTGGGGTCGGGAAGGAATTTTCCTCCAGGGCAGATTGGAGAGGTCCTGGAGGTTTTTCGCCTTCCTCTGTAGCATGGGGCATGGTTGACTTGAGGGAGGCTTCTCTGCTCCTTGAAGTCTTTAAACCATGATTTAAGGACTTCAACAGCTCAGACATGGGTGAGGTTTTTCATAGGAGTGGGTGGGTGAGATTCTGTGGCCTGCACTGTGCAGGAGGTCGGACTAGATGATCAGAATGGTCCCTTCTGACCTTAGTATCTATGAATCTTGCAATTGTATTTATTTTAGTGTATTTGGGGCTCTCACTTGGTAGTTCAGCACCATGCTTCCTTATCAGCTAATGAACAGAAATTTGTTTCAGGAGGTTGGGTAAATTAACCACCTGCATATATAAATATACAATATATAATGCCCTCCTTATACTCAAAATCTCTAAAAGGATTGCATTGAAGAAAAGTAGAAATTTGCCCCATCCATTTGTAAAATATTCTGAATGGCATAAATATGGTTGTCATACAAACAGACACATTTTCCCAATGGATCTTGTTTTAGGATAGTCATTATGGTAAACAATTCCTAACTGCTACAAGTTTGATTTTTTTTTTTAAATTAAACTAAAGCAAGTTGCTATAGTCTAGTTAGCCAGACTGCACTGCAACCAGGATTTACTCCTAAACTAGAACTTAAAAAGTGGAACTCCTCCTTGCCTGAGCTTGGATCAGTTGCATCTACCAGTAAGTTGCAAGGTCTGCTCCTGTAAATGACTTAGATGTGGCTGATAGAACCATTCAGTTTGGTGTTTGTTCCTTGAGCAGAAGGGCATATAATGACATTTTAGAACTATCATGCAAGCAATTGCTCTAATTTAATTAAATAAACCATACATTTACTATCAGGCAAGTAGCTAGACATCAGAGTGATGATATGAAAGTAAGAATGGCCTACTTCCAAGGTTGTTTAACATATAAAATGACCACCAAATTTTAGAGGTGGGCAACCAGCCCACAGCAACTCTTACTATCCTGAGTGCATTAAATCAAACTGAAAAACTGAGTGATGGGGCTATTAAATACTGGATATCATGTAAAAGTGAAAATGATGGAGCAGAATGTTAAATTAAGTCAGATGAAATGTATACCCTGGTAAAGCTTTAGTAATGGCTTTATAGGATAAAAACTGGTTCATTTAGGTGCAGAAACAGATTAATGTGGCCTAACTTTATTGTAAGAGTGAACGTTATAGGCAGAGCACATGTTGATGTCTAATTAATATTGCACAAGCATTTCCATTCTAAGGGGTCATTTTCATCTGCTTGTAATTTAACTGTTCAAACTGAAATTTGGTAGACTCATTCTCAGGCTGCAAATTATTTTTTTTTTAAGTTTGTGCAAAAATGGGTCTTCATTGGCCATGTCTGTGTTAACAGCTTCAGAAAATCTCCCACCATTGCATTGACTTTGCTGGTAATTCGCCACAAGCATTTTACCACCATATTGTAGCATTTTGTGGCTGTGGATAAAAGGCTATTGGAAGCCAGCAGTTTAGCTTTTTGTTTCAAAAAGAGAAAGGAAATGGCTTTCTGTGAACTAGCTACTGGAGAAAAAACAAACAAGCAGTTTTCTCTCATTTTCTTTTTTATTCTTAACTCTGGGAGCAATTGTTAAATAAAATAATGATAAGCTGTTAATATGAACTGATTATGTAACACCTTGGTGGGGTCTAGTGACACTACAAACCAAGCTTTCTTCATGTCATTCATTTTGGTGTTTCATGAATAATTTGGTTTAGTTAATTTTTAACTTATTTACACATGCTTAGTACAGTAATATAGACCATATATGTTCATTCTAAATGTAATTGAATCTACATGAGAAGGCAATTGTGTGTTTGGTTGGTTTTTTTTGCTAGACAAGTTATTGGATTACAAATATAGTTCAGAACTAAGTTAGGTATTTAAAAATCTACCCTAGTTCTGTTTGGATTCCTACTCTTATCAGCTTTGTGTTAAACACAAGGTTTTATTGATTGAAATAATCAAATTATTGTCAGAAGATATCTTTTTCATATCAGATATCATAACCTTTCTTATTCTTGTTCTCTTTCTCTCCCCAAAAGGTAATTTTCACAGATTTTAAGGTTGTCAATGTTTTAGCAGTATGCAACATGCCCTTTGAAATCAGATTGCCAGAATTTACGAAGAATAATAGACCTCATGCTAGGTAAGTAGGTCTTAAGAGAATTCTTATCTTTTTCTTCAGTGTATCAGCTTTTTATTAGCAAATATAGAAGTATCTTTGACAATCTTTTCTGTTTTCTAGTTATGAACCAGAGCTTCATCCTGCAGTGTGCTACAGAATAAAACCTCTCAGAGCTACCTTACAGATTTTTTCAACAGGAAGTATCACAGTAACGGGTACTTTATGATGCCAAAATAAATATTTAACTTACTTTTTTTCATGGGAATTCAGTTAGACTTTCAAAGCAACAGAGAGACAGGCATGTGAGATTTCATTTGTACTTAATGCTGCCAGATAATTTGTCTTTCAGTGAAAATACTTGAATAACTGTGGGAGAATGCAACAAAATACCTTTGTTTTATACACGTGGACGTAGTCAGTTTCTGGGGAGATGAGGCATATGAGGAAACTGAGCTAAATACCAGAGACTGAGAATATTTGCTTGTTTAATTACAAATTGTAAAACTTTAACCTTCCTTCTCATTTTTCTTCTGTTCAGTCCCATAAACTACTGCTGTTTAAGCAATAGTTACTATCGCAGGCATGCACCTTGAGACGAGAGAGGCACAGCCAGTATAACATGGCAACATCATCCTTTGACCAACAACTAGGAGGTGTTAGAGATTGCCCTATTTCAGGTTTTAGTTCTAGTCTGTCAAATGCTTGGGTAAACTTCCTCTTGCCCCTTTTGGATGGAAAAATTACACACAACCTTGGCTGGAAACTTAAAATGAAACAAACAATTAAAACAGTTGTGGGGAAACCTCTTCCTAGATACCAGACATCTAATGGATTTCCTCAGTGATTGGAACTTTTTTGTTGACTTTGGTCCTGAAATAAAATAAATGTATATGTATGTATATGTGTATTGTGACGGGGCAAGGCCAGATGGCTATAGAAA
The DNA here is from genome assembly GCF_009764565.3 of Dermochelys coriacea. Taxonomy (NCBI): domain Eukaryota; kingdom Metazoa; phylum Chordata; order Testudines; family Dermochelyidae; genus Dermochelys; species Dermochelys coriacea. The sequence continues at coordinate 103,532,843 of NC_050070.1, forward strand.
CGTAGTGGGAGATAGATATATTAGCTCCAGGCTAAACAAATCCCTGGTACCATGTTAAGTGAAATGGAAGCTGCTCCAGGTCAATTAAGACACCTGGGACCAATTAAGTACTTTCCAGAAGGCAGGGAGAAGGCTAAGTTGATTGGGACACCTGACGCCAATCAGGGGCTGGCTGAAACTAGTTAAAAGCCTCCCAGTCAGTCAGGTGGGGGTGCATGTCGGGAGCTGTGGGAAGAAGTTGCGCTGTCGGAGAGGCTGAGTAATACACACCATATCAGGCACAAGGAAGGAGGCCCTGAGGAAGTGAGGGCTGCTGTGGGGGAAGTAGCCCAGGGAATTGTACATATCATGTTTCTAAAAGGTCAGCTACCATAGCTAATACTATTAGGGTCCCTGGGCTGGAGCCTGGAGTAGAGGGTGGGCCCAGGCTCCATCCCCTACCTTTGCCCCCTGTTTAATCACTGAGACTGTGCAAGGAAGGATAACTTCTCCTCACCTCCCTCGCTGGCTTATGATGAAAATGGCTCAGACTGTGACCCTTGTCTCTAGAGAAAGAAGGGTGACGTGGTGGGCCACAGTGAGCCTCTGAGGCTAGCGAAATCCGCCAGGAAACGCGAGACCCACGGAGGCAAGGACAGAGCTTTGTCACAGTACATATATCTTTTCTTGGAGGCTTTGTGCCACCTTTCCCACTCCCCTTTATTCCTACTCAGCATCCTCTGCCCCGTATCTCAAGAAGGACTTTACCATGTTTCCCAGATAAGCACAAACATCAGCTGAGAGCAAATACACCACCTGCTAAAATGGGGAAAAACATGAATAAAAAAGATTCAAAAACTGTGGGAAATTAAAATAGAACTCCAACACACATGATCTGGAATTAGCCCATGCTAAATTTCTGTTGATTGGAAATGACAGACAAGATCATGCTTAGGGACACTTGTATTCGGGACGGGGGGAGGATATGGGATCCTTACAAATACCTAACATTTTATACAATACATTTTTTTAACTGCAATAATTATAGCTAAAACCCACAAACATCCAAAATGGAAACCTACCAAAAATGTAAATGTTCCTGAAAGCTAATTTGAACTAGTGGCAGCCAAAGATAGAAGAAAAATTACTTTTCAAATAAATGAGAAGCTTGAATGTTCCCCAGAAATGCAGCCAACTTATTGAACTGTGATTTAACTATTTATATTTTGTAACTAAAAATCTCTATTAAAATTCAGGAGAAATACTTTTTTTTAAAAAATGACGTGTGTGGGGAGAGTTACAGGCTTGATGAAGAGAGAAAAAGAAATGAGGAAGCTGATGGCAGTGTCATCAACTCCAGCTTTCCTTCCCCTAAAATGCGTGTTAGGTTTCCTCAACTTCTGTGTCTCTCTCTCTCTCTCTCTCCCTGTGCTAACCTCCACAATCCTCTGTCTTGCTGTGGAGGTTCCCCTCCAGGTCTTCAACCTTGGGAGAATCACTACTATCCTTGCAAGACCCATGTACCTACTCATGCTCTTTCTGCTTTCCACAGCCTGCTGGATGTTACTGGGCGTTGCTCTCTAGAACTTATCATTTCTGTGGTAGCAGACAAATTGGAGGGAGGTGCAGTGCATTCAGTAGTGCCTGCCTGGAAAGCAGAGCATGTTGACTGATAGGCCTCGTATAATCCTCACAAGATTTGAAAATATGAGAAGGATCCTCTTCCTGGTCCATTTTCTTATTTTCATAAATGTACAAAAAAGCACTAAAATTATGTTTCCTGAAATTTGCATATAAATAGAATATACAATGATTTGTGATCTCTTTAAAGATCACTACATTAGGAAGAAACTTCTGAAGTCCTCTTCTCCTTCCTGGTGGAAACCATTAGTTCATTAAGTCTGGTATCCTGTCTCTGACAGTGGTCAATAGCTGGTGCTTTACAAGAAGGCAGAAAGCCCTCCCCAAATTCACACAACCAAACTGGCAGTGTTATCCATGAGGCAGAGAGGGACCACAGCAGTAATCAGTGTATGCCATGAAACATGTGACTTGGTTACCCTTGTCCTAGTTTTCATTTATACAAATTTTGTAAATGGTTTTTAAATTATGCAGGCCATTAAAAATCCAATTGTGATATTTGATACTGACTTTGAGAGGCAGTGAATTATATAAATTGTCTGAAATATTATTGTACTTATCTTTATTTTGCCTAAAAATACTGGCTTTTTTCATTGGGTGACCCAGAAGGCTTTATGGGTTGCAAAATTTTGAATAAATTAATGAATTCCTTTCTAACTCTTTTCTCTTCTGGGGTACGTAATCCTAGTTTTTCCATCTACATGATCCAAAATACCTTTAGGAAGGGATAAAGGGCAGGCATCATCTTAACTGAGAAAGTCCACAGACACAGTCTCAGGTCACCAAAAGTTGGCAGTACTATAAATGGGGGCATGCTAGCATTTGATACAATTTTAGTTGTATTTTCTGCATTTTCTACACTTTTTAAAAACACTGCTGCAAATTAGGCAGACCCTTTTTACTGAGCCTCCAAAGTAGTTTTCCTCAGAGGAAATCACAAGTTCACACACTATCAGTATGGATGAAAAGTTGACTATTTTGGTCAATACATCACTATACTCCAAGATTAATTTTGTCATTCTGCTCAGTCATTTCAACCTTCATAATTTGTTACACAGTGACTTAGTGCCACCAGCAGACACCACCGACTCACTCTCCATTTCTGTCTCCAAAGCAAAAGTAAATTAGTTTAGATCAGTGGTTCTTAACCTTTACTGCAGCCTGCATGCCTTTGGTTCTCAAAATATGTTCTCGCACCCCTTATAAAAAATCGTTGAAGTAGGTCAGTTCTTTAAACCTAGATATATTTTTGTTTGTATATTACAATAATTGTTAAAAAATGTATAATGTTAATAAACACATAGGTTTGATGAAACAAAGTAGTTGTACTTATGTGCCTGTGCTTAATTTGTGTTTTCGATGATTTACCTTCTAAAAAAATCTGGCATGTCTCGCACCCCCAGGGGGTGCGTGCACCCGAAGTTAAGAACCACTGGTTTAGATGATAATTTGAGGATTCTTCACGTTTGAGGAGATAACTGTTAGCCCAAAATCTGGTTGTGTCCTGAGATTGATGGCAGAGGTATTAAATAAGCCAAACTACAAAGTTACAGACCCATCAAGTTTTTGTTATACTGAACTATCGAATAACTATGAGACAGAAGTTAAAATCCATCACTTACAAATAGTTTCCTTGGTTAGCTCAATGAAATGAGAAATTGAAGTGGCCATCCTTTGCTGTGGGTATACAGGTTCTGAGGACAGTAGCAAATCAGAAAGCAAATGGTATGCTTTCTAACCCCATTCTTGCTGGGATTCTTCTATTCCAGTGTACTAGACAGTATATAATTTCTTATGAGATAAAAGTGACAGATGTAGAGTTATTATTTTCTAATCTAGTCGACAACCAGTTCAAATGTCATTACGGGCACTAGAAGTTGCATATTATTTTCTTCCTCTAAGTACTTAGTAGCTTTCTTGAATATGAAAAAAGTTGTGTCTACAGTATAAAGTTGTGCTAGCTAATATACTCTGAATGGTTTTTGAGGTACTGTTACATTCTTGCTTTTTTAATGCCCTGACTTTTTCTCCCTCTTCTCTCTATTTTTTTTAAACGTCTCAGGGCCAAACGTAAAGGCTGTTGCCAGTGCTGTGGAACAGATTTATCCATTCGTGTTTGAAAGCAGGAAAGAAATTTTATAATTCACCACTTAATGGTTAGGTTCCCTAACCAAGCACCTTTAAAGACTGCTGCACATTGGACTAAAAGCAAAAAATGGAAAACTGGACCAACAATAGCTGAGGAAATACAGACTCTTTTACTTGTTCATGGCCACAGTGTAAACTCCAGTCCCTTTGGATTTTATTTTGAACAGTGCTGTATTGTAAAAACGAAAGTTTACAAGATATGAAATTGCTGCTTTTAAAAAGACGTTCTATTTATTTTTGCAGTAATTTCTGTGTATTCATAAGCAAACCTGTCACGATGTGCACTACCTTTCAAACATTTTTTTAGTTTGAGCTTGTGTTTTATTTTGTGAATAGTCTTTTACATTTTTGTATGCTGAATATTGGGCACCAAAGAAGCTGTAAAAGTTATCTTTTTCACTTGATGAATGTGCACAAATAAAAATTTGGAAAATATCTCTCAATACCTGTTGTTATATTCCTTTCCCCTTTTTCTATTGCAATTAAAATTGTATAGTTGCAGATTAATTTGGAAACAATGTAAGTGTAGCCTTTTGCTGATATTTTTGTTCCTACTTGTAGTGTGTGGGTCTAAAGTAATATGCAGAGGGCTAGACTGAAATCAGTGGTAGTTGCATACGTGTATCAGAGGGTAGAATTTGGTTTGTTATACTCTTAGTTTTCAACTAAATGCCAGATTTTAACAGTTTTCTTGCTGTCGTGTTGAAGAGAATATGCTTCGAAGCATAATGGCCGATGAGCTTTCATCTTTTGGTGACGGAAAAAGCTTACATTCGAAGAAACCTCAGTAGAAAAAACAAGGAGCCCTTGTCTACTGGGTGGATGTGAAAAAGGAGCCTTCACATGGGCTTGTTCCTGGTGACTGACCATGAGGGAAAGATCATCTTCTTGGAGATGAAGTGAAGCAATGTAATTACCATGCTAAGCCAGTCCTAGGCTATTTCTGAAGGACTAACCAAGTCCTGTGTCATATTGGTACTGTATAATAGTATTATCCTGACAAGAACTGCCAACAAGCAACAAAGCTTGGCTCTAGCATGTAATTTCATTGGTATTAATTTTGGACTTGAAAGCCAGTATTAGTCCTGTTAATACATGCACGTGTGGAACACAGGAGGGGTGAATACTTTAAGTAAATGAAAATGTTACTTTTAAAAGTTACAATAAATATGTATATATGGTCTATTTCCCCCTGTCTGAACCCTCAGAAATTAACACAAAGTGCATATTCGGTGCCGCAGGTCGTGTACAACCTTAACTTAAGTCATAAAAAATATATACTGTGAACTTCCATAGTACATGAAATCCATAAATGTGAACAAAAATAGAGCACCCTAAAGAAATCCTAGCTAACACACAGCAGCCTACCCTTTATCCTGCATGTGGGGAAGAAATGGAGGGAGTTGGGAACAGCCACTGTGTCTTCATGTGGAAATGGTAGAGGAAGGGAAACAAACAGTAAATATAAAGTCAAGGTTGGTAGAGGAAAAGAATATCCAGCTGTCAAAAGGCAGAATGAATTACTGGTGGCCAAAAGCATTAAGTGAAATAAGAATAGTTTTTATAGTTGTATCAAGGAAAGTGTGTGTGAGGATAGAGAGCATGTCTGGCCTTCAATAAATGTGGGAAACTAAACTGAGTCTAAAAATCACAGAAATGTTTTTTTTTAAAATGTATCTTTAAGCAAATGAAAAGAGAAATATGTCTGTACAGATGTTGATTAAAAGGAAGTTAAAGGAATACTTGCTAATACAAATTGGCATGTTTGTATAATATCTTATGATTCTAGAGTGTCCTGAACCACTGCGAATTATTTGAAAAATCATGGAGAACAACAGCGGTAACAAAATAAGGGAGGAAGGGGGAAGCAAATGTGGTAGCCAGTCTTGTTCGTTACTGTTAAGTCAATGTGCCTAATAAAATTATGTATCTGTCTTAAGTATTTATATTGAATTTATCATATTAAGAAATTAAGCAGCTCTATATCTGTCTGAAGTACTTACCTGGTCCCCAACACCATAAGCATTTGAGTGCCTCACAATTCTTACTTATCTTCACAACACCCCTGTGAGCCAGAGAAGTGCTGTTATCCACATCTTACAAATAAAGGAACTTATGCATGTAACTGCCTCTCTAGGCACCTAAGTCTAACATTTCACAAAACCACTGCTGAGCTGCCACCTAACTCTGTAGGTACCCAAGTCCCCATATATGCCAGCAGGAATGTACAGAGCTGTCTTGCTGCCACACACAAACCTCCCCCCACCACCTAATGAGCTGCCGGGAGCATCAACACCTAAGCCTCAGCAGAATTTTCAAATGAGGTTTTTCACCCACATCACCTGTTGGGCCTATTGGGTAGGTGTACTCAGAGCATTACTAGCCCCAACAAAACAGCTGGGACTGAGGAGGTTGGGAATTTGTGTGTCCCTTACCAAGTACCCAATAGCCTGGTCATTGGATACTTACCTGGAGTGAGAGGAGACTCAGATTTGAATTCCCACTCTGCCTGATTTGGAGCAAAGACTTGAATCCAGGTCACCCGAATCCTATGCGAGTGCCCAAACTACCAGCTTATTAGTATTTGGGGTGGATTTCTCTCAGTCTCTCCTGTTGAAGATTGGTATAAATAGTTAACTATTGGAGAAGGGACTTGAACCCAACTCTCCCATAGCCCATGTGAGTACTCTAACCACTGGACTATAAAATTAGCCTCTTGTGTTTTGTTGCCCAGTGACTAATTATTTATCCATCGTCAACAGAAGAGAGTGAGAGATACCCACATCAGAATTCCTTATAATGTGGTCTGCACACTCACCTGGAATCAGGCAGGCCTGGGTTCAAGTTCCTGCTCTATAGCAGAGCAGGTAAATACTGTAGCCACTGGGATATTGGCTATAATGGGGTAAGGAGGCCAAATCCCAAGTGGACATAGGTTCTAACCTCCAACCTGTCACTCAGGCACTTAAGGCCTACCTCAATCAGAATTAGTGCTGAGGTATGTTTGTGGCTCAGGGCCTTCAGCTCCACCCCTTTCTTTCCTCTGCATTTCAGTGCTGGCTAAGTTAGACATCTTGCTGGATTCTGAGCCTCTCCTTAGGCGCTTGACTCTACAAGTATAGGGAGCCTGGATGCCTACCTTGGGACTGTGAATTCCATAAGATGGCAGAAGACCTAGGACTTAGGTGTTGGTCCACTTTGTGAATCTATCCTTAAGTGACTTGCCCAGGGTCATACAGAGAAAATGTGGCAGAGGAAGGACATGAACCCAGGACTCCCCTGTCCCAGGCTTTTTCCCTGATCACTGAACCAATTGTTCATTACTGAAAAATAACTTATAGGGACAATTTTTTAACTCTATAATTTCTAAAACAGTTTATGTAAAATGTGTCATTAAAGAAAAGCATGATGGTATAAAGTTTTTAGTGGTGCTAGTTTGGAGGAGCTGCATAATTCACTTTCAGGTTCAGTGTGTGCGAGGAATGCAGCAATTCTGAATTCATGTTGATTAAATAACAGGACAATGAGCAGTAAATATGATGAGTTTCTAAAGAACAAAATCATGGTATAAAATCTGGGTTGTGATCCTTCAGTCCTTAACTGCTGAAGGAGAGTTTGGGGTACACAATTGCAAGAGGTGGCTTTGTTTGCTTCTTTTGTATCAATTAATAAAACAACTGGGTGCAGTCAGTGAAATATTTCTGGATTTTCATTAAAATTCATTTGAGGAAAAATACTGGCTTGGATATTAGTAGTTACTTGAAGTGAAAGCTGCCTGATGGAGTTTGAATGAAGGATAAAGAAATATAGCAATGTATCAAGATGGGAGAAGGCATATGGTGGGCTGCTTCAGTGATCCATGTTCATTTTATTTAATATCTTTATTAAAAATCTGGAAGAGGGGACAAAATGTGTGATAGTTAAACTTCCTGATAATTGCAAATTGGGAGGTTGTGTTAAGACAGAAATAATACAAAAGGCCCCTATGATTAGATGTATAGATCCTTATTTTCCCCTCCACTTCCATCCCAAAAGGGACCCTACTTAGGTGGACCATGGAGATGGAAATGCCAGTTCTGTGCCATCATATATCATTCACTGTGACCTTGTGTAAATCCCCCTACTGGAGCTCCAGGGGGATGGGGCTGTATAGAGCTTTGCCCAAAAAAAGGAATGCCACAGTCTACATTATCTCATTTTGGAGATGTTGGATGTCCAGTTAGATAGCTGCAGCAAAGTTAATGGTGGCTTTGTGCCCGCACCCAGAGAATTTATTTATTTATTTATTTATTTTGCCAGCTGCCCAGTCAATGGGGAATGTGAGGTGAGAGCTGGAGCACAAACGTGTCTAGTCCTTCGTGAGAATGGGTTGGGAGTAACTGTCATAGGATTTTCTCAGCCAATTGTCTTTTTTTCTGGGAACACTTGCAGGATATAACACCAATATTCAGTGGCAGACATCTATTTAGAAAATAGTAATACTGCAAAGGACCAATTGGTTGATAATGGAAAGTAAATTACACGAGACCTGTAAAAAGAAGATAGTATGGTGCTAATAATAAACCAATACAGCTTCAGACTACCTGCATAGAGGTATCGTGAAGCTATGGAGGCACAAATCTGGAAGCTGATGGTCTCCTGCCAAATGCTATTGCTAAGACTATACCAACTTAAGAATGCTGCATTCATTCCTGGGCACTTCTTAGTAATGGAAAAATGTTGACAAATTGGCAGCAAATCATCCATCAAGTAACAAGAATGATTGAAGGACTGAAGTGAATGACTTGGGGGAAAAAATAATTTGTCCAAAGCTGCCTGACTGGAATATGATACTGATAATTCTCTACAAGTGTAACCATGAAGAGGGCTTAGAGGTCTGTCTGGGTAGAGCTCAGTGCAGGATCAGTGCCTGTCAAAGGCTAGCTGGCCCTTTGAGGGGGTCAGCTCAGCTGCACCTGTGATGCAGTAACTATTCTCCTGCTGATCCTGACTGGTGGCTTGATTGCAACTATTAGACAGCTGGAAAAGGAAGGCTGACAGACAGAGAGATTGGGGGAACGCACCTAGAAGATTGAGAGTTCCCTCTCTTTGAACTAAGTCTGTTAGAAGTTAGGTAGCAGGATAACTGGGAGAAAGCTGTACGAGGGAGGTAGCTTCTGTGGTGGGTCTTGAAATAGGAGTTAGAGTCTAAGAGAGGTAGCCTTGGGACTCCATGTTCAGCTAAGGAATGGTGCCTAGGGGTAATGTAAGAGGGATGAAAAATTGAGCCTAAGGGAGATAGAAGCAGTTTAAGTTAGTGGTGTTAGTTGGAATTTGTCGGGAATTCTAGAGTAGACACCTGGAAGCCCCTTCCTTGAAAAAAGGGTGAACCTAGAGAGGCCAGGGAACATGGGAAGGTAGAGACGTTCTGAGGCTCTGAGACAAGGAGTGTAAGGATGACAGAGACCAGAGTCAGAGGCTGAAGACCTAACACAAGGTCACGGAATAATGTATTGGTAGGACTTCCTGTTACCCCTGGAAGGGGAGGGACTATAAGTGGCTAGAGAGCTGATTCATGAGAAAAAGTAGGCCATAGTAGGGCTGGAGTGGTGTTTGGCAGTGGGTTCCAGGTGATGAGAGCCTGCTACCCAATCCTGAGCCATGAGGGGGTCTGCTGACTGAGGAATCACTCTCCTCCAGTTCCAAAAAGATAGAAATGAGAAAAGTAGTTGCACGTGGAAGTCCAGAGAACAGTCTCATATAAATAATAGAACACTGTTGCATTACATGTGGCCCAAACCTTCTTTTCTAAAAGTACATTTGTGTAAATGTCTAGGAGCAACAGGAATATTCTGTGACTTTGTTTAATTTCACTGTATTTTTTTAACACTGCAGTGTTTGCAGCCCTAGCACAATATTTTGCTAATGCATGAGAAAATGAATCTGTCTCTTTTTGCTTTTCTGTCTGGTGTGTGTTTAACACACAAACAAAACATAAAACATAACAGCCTAGATTCTTTATTATCCAAGTGGTGAGAAACACAAAATAAACATGGCATAAACAGTACACTATAAACTTTAATATTCTTCTATTTCAATAGTCCAAAGTGAAGAATTTAATATAGGGAAAGACACTAGTATTTTTAAATTATTAACCCGCCTATACTGCCTTAAGGGAAGGAAAATTCAGGCTGAGTTACAGTATGGCCAACCCTAAGAATTTGAAAATCATGAGTCTGAACCAAAAATTTCCTGAGACTTTCAAAAGGTGAATAAATTATGGGTTTTGGTCTGCTTTCTGGCTTTTGCCCACCCCCTTGCCATCTTCAAAGTGTGTATAACAATGGCAGGTTGTAAATTCAAACTGAAATGCACAGAAAATGTATGTGTGCACACACATCCTGCTGTCCTGGATTCCACTCTTCTCTAGCCCTCCCACTTCTTAGCGTCTCACTGCCAAACTCCAGCTGTCCCACAATTCCTCCCCTCTAGGCTCCAACAGCTGCCTTCCGGCTCCAGCCTGCAGGTGAGGTTCCTACCTCTATTAACTCCTCCTTCCTGAAATGTAGCGCTGTTGGAGGGAAAGGGGGAGTTTGAGGAAGCTGCTGCCGAGCTCAATAGAAGGGATGGGTTCACCCTGTTGTGCTGTACCTGCTCTGGGGCTCTGCCCCACTCAGAGAGCACAGCAATACCTCTATTCTCAGCAGTGACTATAGCTCTAGTCAAAAAGGGAAACTGCAGATGACTCAGGCAAAATTCTTGATCTGTCTGATTGATCAGGATTCAGCCCAAAACTGACACAGTAATGTGAATATTGACAACAGCAGTGTCAGGAAAAAATGGTCAACCATAAGATCTTATCAGTCTCTGGAGCAATGATCTAATGGATTTGCTGGAAGCTCCAGGGCCTGTGTCTTTAAAACAAGGAACGCTCTGGAAAATATCATGGTATTAAAACTCCAGTGTTGGCAGGAGGATGGACTACAGCTGATACTTCCTGTACAAAAAGGTTGGGTAGGGTTTTGATGTCAATTCTCTTAGAGATCAGGCTGTAGCCCTCCATAGTGTGCAGGATAAGGTGAAGCTCTGATCAGTAGGCTCACATCCCGAGGTAGCTAAATTCCTAATAGCTGCTAGTAAATTGTATCTTTGACTATTCTCTAGCTTTTCTATGGGATTTGAACTTAGTATTCAATTCTTTAATATATGCACTTCTTGAACCCTTAATGGAAAGCTTAATTGCTTTAGAACCTATATCCTGAATAGGCCTATAGCTTTGGCCAGATGGCTCAGAAAATTACAGTTCCTCTTGTGCAAAAAAAATCTGTTTTTTCAATGAGATGAGAGTAGTTAAAGCAGTGCCACATTTTTTGCCCAAAGTTGCATTACAATATCAACTGAAGGTATCATTTCTGATTCCTTGACTAAATCCTGGTCATGAGGAGAAGAGATTCCGCTGTATGGTTGCAGTGAGCCGTCAGGATTTCCCTAAAATAAAAGACTTGATACCCATCTGTTTGGGTGACTTATTTTTCTTCTAAGAGCTCACTCTACAAGAACATTAATGACCTTCTAGGCAAAGAGAGTAGAAGTCTCTCCACTTGAGCAGTTCAGGGTAAATCACCATGTCCACTCCATATACTTTTGTTGAGTACTGGAGGCTGCATTTGGTGACAGCTACAGCTTGACATTTCTAAGCAGTTCAGCCAGTTAATTATGGTCACCACTGAATACAGATTGAAATCCTATGTGTCTCAGCATGTAAGAGGGCACTGGAAAATGGCAATTTGTGTTCTGCTGATTTGCTTTTTCCAAGTACTCCTTTAGCAGGTACCAGCCCAGATAGCATCTCAAGTCTAGAAGTTCAACAACATAGCTTTAATTGCTATTGCTGCTGTTTTAAAAGTTAATCAAGCTTATTGCTCAGCAAAGCAGTGAACCATGAGCCAACTGGTGCCTAATGTAGGGCAAGTGGTGATTGTTTGGGGAAGATCACTTTCATGTTCCTGACTCTGGAAAACTAAAGTAGATAGTGAAATCCAATACAAGTTTCACACCAGACCTTGTGCATGCTGGGGCCAGAAGTGCTGAGAGAGTCATGCAGACCTCCAGCATAGCCAGATGTGAATACAGTAATAAAGCTGCTAACTGCTAACTGCACTGCACAGATTCTTCCTTTTATATATTCCAGTCTAATGTGACCTGTGCTGCAACACACAGTGATCTGAGAGTCAACTCTGATTGTTCCTGTCTCCAGTTGCTAGGATAGAGGAGATATCAATCCCTTCCATCTCCCTGAGGGTCCCCACAAGTTGAAGAAGTTAGGAGTGTGGCTATCCTTATGTTAAATATTGTAATTGTTTTATTTCAATACCCATTCACCTCCCATATTTCAGAGGTGGGTTAATTTGGAGGAGGTGAGGAATGTTGGCTTTACTTATTTTAAGCCATTCTAGTAAACTTTAAACTACAAAACTCTTAAATGTTTTTCTTTCAGGGGCAATATAAAGCTACTAAAGAATGGAATACAGACTAAGTGTTGTGTAGTAGTATCAATATTGCAGAAACTGTCTCGGTTGCCCTTGGACAAATATCCTTCTCCAGTCTAGTAGAATGGCTCATGATGATCTCTCTTGGGAAGTTCTATTGGCACTAGTTTCTCTCTGTGTTGGCCCATCCAACAAATGGAGCTCTTTGTATACTTCCTGAAAGAGAAGAAATATTTTGCATTCAATCAAATGGGCAAAGTTTGTTCTCCCCTTGTAAATATTTCTACCTCTTTGGCTAGTTCAGTGACACAGAAATAAGTTTTGATTACAGCTGGTGACATAATGCACAATCATTTGCTAGTAATACATTCAACAACTGCTGCAAGGATTTGTTGAGTAGATTTATTCAATAAACAGTTTTTACAGCTTATCACATAAAACATTATTTGCTGAGTTTCAGAGTAGCAGCTGTGTTAGTCTGTATTCGCAAAAAGAAAAGGAGTACTTGTGGCACCTTAGAGACTAACAAATTTATTTGAGCATAAGCTTTCGTGAACTACAGCTCACTTCATCGGATGCATTCAGTGGAAAATACAGTGGGGAGATTTATATACATAGAGAACATGAAACAATGTGTGTTACCATACACACTGTAATAAGAGTGATCACTTAAGGTGAGCTATTACTAGCAGGAGAGTGGCGGGGGGGGAGGGAGGGGGAACCTTTTGTAGTTATAATCAAGATGGGCCTTTTCCAGCAGTTGACAAGAAGTCTGAAGAACAGTGGGGGTGGGAATAAACATGGGGAAATAGTTTTACTTTGTGTATTTTCCACTGAATGCATCCGATTAAATGAGCCGTAGCACAAGAAAGCTTATGCTCAAATAAATTTGTTAGTCTCTAAGATGCCACAAGTACTCCTTTTATTATTTGCTGAGTAATGTAGGAACAAAGACTGTCAAATGCATTGACTAGACTGTTGGGCTATCACTCAGACAGCTTTAGTTTTGACACAGGTTTCCTACAGCTTAAATTTTGTCTGTGTAAGTATTTTAGTTACTTTACTATTTATTCAGAAACATAGATAGATATCTTTGGAGCTTTGACGAGAAAGACATGGTCCCATGAACTGTGGGAGCATGTTACCCTACTTCTCCACTAGGTGGCAGTTTGGGCTTTTTTTTCTTTTTAAATTGGAATTAGATGGAGAAAGGAAAATACTTTGTTATGCCATGTGTAACAGACACTTGGATGTTGCTAGCTTTGATCTTTGCAATGATTCTTTCTCTTTCTGCAGTTTGTTTAATGATAGAGGAGAACGGTGAGAGCAAAGGAGACTGAGTCCTTAAATCTTGTCCAATAAATATGTATTCCTCAGACTGGTAGTCAGCAACTACCTTATTGTATTCTCAAGGAATGCATTGATTTTTAAGGTCAGACGGGGTCATTATGATCATCTAGTCTGGCAACAGAATTTCACCTCTGAATTCCTACAGTGGAGGGAATTATTCTTTCCTCTATGTAAGTGAACATTTTCAAGCCAAATCACTTCTGGTTGAACTACAGAGCATCTTTAGAAAGACATCCATAGAATCATAGAATCATAGAAGATTAGGGCAGGAAGAGAGCTCAGGAGATCATCTAGTCCAAACCCCTGCTCAAAGCAGGACCAACCCCAACTAAATCATCCCAGCCAGGGCTTTGTCAAGCGGGGCCTTCAAAACCTCTAAGGAAGGAGATTCCACCACCTCCCTAGGTAACCCATTCCAGTGCTTCACCACCTTCCTAGTGAAATAGTATTTCCTAATATCCAATCTAGACCTCCCCCACTGCAACTTGAGACCGTTACTCCTTGTTCTCGCATCTGCCACCAATGAGGACAGCCAAGCTCGTCTTGATTTAAAGATTCCAAGTCATAAAGAATCTCTCTTGATAAGTTTCTCCAATGGCTAATTACCCTCACTGTCAAAAATGTCTTATTTCTTATAAGATTTTTTCTCATTTCAACATCCAGCCAGTGGAACTTGTTATATCCTGTCCTTCAAATTAGTAGTACCTAGTGAAGGGACATAGAGCAGCCGCAGAGATGGGATAGCAATAGTCTACTCAAATTCAGATAATGGTTGGTTTGATTAGCCAAAAGAATTCTATGGGACCAGGATTTCACCAATAAAGACAATAGCAAAATTCTCATTGACTTCCGTTGGGCCAGGATTTTACTCTATGACATCTGTAACATTACCCCATAAGAATTACAGTGGTCAACTATCTTTTTCTGTAATTTCCCTACCCCTTTTTCCATGATGTTGGACTCCTTTGAGGCTGATCTTCATTAAAGCAGCCAGCTGGTGTGGCTAAAGGCTTCTCACCATCAGCGGAGTGAGGCCCTGAAGCAGCCTTCCAACTGGAGTAATGGGACAAACAACTGAACTAGTTTTTAAAATGGAGCATGATAAATTTGTGAACAGGCTTATATGATTGGATTCCCTATGAAGCCTCTGACCCAGGAGGTCTTTTGCAGTCCTGTGCCCTATGTAGAGTTGCAGCCCATCTCGAACACATCAGGAAAGTCCTGAGTTTTACACCTCAGTCCTGTGTATCCCTGTTTCGGGGACACACACAAAAATTAGTGCACTGTTAAAGGGCATCAGTTAACTTCTGATCAGTGAAGCTCCTACCTAAAGAATGTGGATACAGCATATAAATATTATAGAACTGTAACTCTATGTGCCTATGAGATTTGGGGGTTCATTGTTAAATATGGAATCACATAGGACCTTCTCTGCTTATACATTATGGAAGGGAGCAGATGGAACTCCATCAAATAAAGGATGGTCAGAATGGGCTAGGCAGAAGGAAAATGTCCAAGTAACTTCATTCCCATGTAGCCATCTAACTCCACTATTGCTATGCTGGAGTTTGCCCCATACTACGGAGTAGGGACATACACAAGACTTCCTGGTAGGTCTTTTTTGGAGAGATTTCCCCAACAGATCTGCAGACCTGAGCAATTTGGAACGTTCTTTCAGATCAGAATCAGATCAGAATTTGTGTGTGCTTAAAACTCATCTGAACCTCTGAAGCTTTGAGGTCCTCCCCATCATTAAAGGACAGATTCACTAGTGCACTCTTCCTCTTTTGTTCTGATACAAAGCAGCTGGAGTGTACTGGGAGAACCTGAACTCTAGTCTAGATACTCTTACTGTTTACTTATTCATCACAATGAAGTTGATAATGGGAGGCTGTAAATCCTCTTTTTGGGCCTGGTCCTTCACTATTGTGGGGTTTGCAACTGACTTCAGTGAATGAAGGAACCCTCAAGGAGTTTGATCTTCCAAGTAAACCCAACGTAATTTTCTGTTTATTAATCTGGCAGTTTCTGCCACAAATTAATTGGGAGTGTGGTGGGGATGTAAATACACTTGATACTTACTGTTTAGCTAGTTCCATGGATATTTGCTCTAAAGAGCATCCCTTTGTCTCTGGTATAAACACAATGATGAAAGCCAGTGATGCTAGACTCATTATTGAGTAAATGAAACACACCCATGGCAGACCAATTAGGTCTATAAAAGAAAAAAATATGTTTTGTTAGTATTACAAAAGGGTTTTTTAAGGCAGTCCCATTGAAATCAGGGTTGACAGCATTGAGCCCTCGTATTTGTAAGTAATTGTTATGCCACAAGGAAAACTTAAATTTTTAATTGTGCCTGGTGTAGGTGTTCTGGGAAAATGTGTATAGTGGGGGTGCTGAGAGCCATTGAACCCAACTATTAACCTTGCATATAATGGAAGGAAACCACTTCAAGTCAGGGGATGTGGCAGCACCCCCAGGACCCCTAGTTCTAGCCTTGTGCAAGCAAACTAAGAAACCACAAATAGAATTCAGCAATGCTCTACTGGCTTGACTTTTAACTGCTATCCCCCGATAGCAGGTCTGGTAACCACTGGTGCTGGTCTGAAAGTTCAGAGACTCTTTGAAATTCCTCCAACATGTATTTTTGATATGAACATTTTATGAAACAAAAATAACATATTTCACACAGTTGTAGTTGCCGGCTCTAACTAATCCTTTCATGCTGGCAGTTTCCAGTACTTCCACGGCTGACAGTCCACTTTGTGCCAGTAATGGATCTAGGAGTTAACTCCTGCTGGTTCCAGTGAATAACCAGGTTTTGAAAATACATTTGGAACAATGGAGAATACAAGAGATCAGAGTCACAATCTTCTAGCATCTGTCAATTTGTGTCATGAGCTGAAAGTTAAGGCTGACACTCTGGGCTGTATTATACGCTCATATATGCAAGCACAACTCCTGTTTGATTCAGTGGAACCTGAATGCATCTTCAGACTGAAGACTAATAGCCAAATTTTGCCTGCCTGTGTAAATCCAGACTAACTCCACTTTTGCTAGTCAAATTCTTGTGGATTTACACTCATTTAACTGAACAGAATTTGGCCTGAAATTTCTCTTGAGTTTTAACCAGGGAAAAGCAGACTATTTTTCCTTACCCTGTTTTAAGTCTGGATCGTACCTCTTCTTGATAACCTAATCTCAGCACTCCATCTAACATTACTGAACTCTACCAAACCTGCAGCGAGTTCCAAGATAATCAGCTGAGAGCTGACTCTGCTTCTGCTGAACTCTAGTAGAGCTGGTTGAAACTTTGTTCTGCAGGAAATTCTGACATTTGTACATTTGTTTTTGTTTGAAATGGTCTAAAACCAAAACATTTCTAAACTTCTGGTGAAATAAAGTTCTGGAAATAAACTGTTTGAGGTTGATCAAATCATTCTTATTTTGTTACATTATAATTTATAAACAGTTTTTTATTTTTCAAAACAAAAAATCATAACATTTCATTCTGATAAGGTTGAAACATTGTTTCAACCTTATCAAAACACTTTTTTCCATTTTTTTCTGAACAGAACTTCATCAAAATTGAAACTTGGCAGGAATGTGTCAATTTTGATTAAATGGAAAAACATTTCACTGGAAAATTTTCTACCAGCATTACTCTAGAGTAAAACTTCCATTAACTTCAGAGGAAACAGGATTGAGTCCTAACTGTTATTTGTATAGCTTATTAGTGAAGAGGTCTTTGATAGCCAGAGTAAGAGACCTGTGGCCAGATTCAGAGGTAGTACAAGTTAGTCTCTTACTCTGAATCCATTATGCTTCCTCAGGTATATTTACCCCCTACTTACTGACGTGTGAGCGGAAGGCAGTCAGGACTGCAGATGAAGTCTAAATTGATCTAGTGTACTCTCTGTGGGGTCTGGAACACCCACCAGCAAATCACCTCTGAATTTGGCCCTTGCATTTTATTTCTAATATTTCAGTGACTGTTATGTTGTCCATATCGAAAAGATTCATTATGCCTGTGATGCAGAGGTGCATTGGCAGTTCACTACTGCATCAGCAATTCTTGTCAGGCCTGAAAAATTCAATACACCTCACACATTGCAGTCATAGTGTTTATCTGTAAAGAATATTGTGTGAGATATCAAATGAAAGCCGGTGATACACTGGTCATTAATATCATTGTGAAATATTAACATTGTGTATTAACACTATAGGAGGAATTATGGATACTTACCGATATTAAGCTTTAAAATCTGTAACCAAAGGGTGAAACAGGTTTTCTTCCAGACAAGAGGGAGAACAGTTATCTCCCTCTTTCTGATATAAATTGAGCATGGTGATGCCAGAAACATTGGACAGTTCATTTTGTGTTGGAGGTAAACAGAAGGAACAAATTAACATGAGGATGAGAAATCAGCATAGGAAGACATTGGAGTCTGATCCCCAGGGGTTCATCCTGACTAGTGAAAAGGACCAACTTTGGGGAATATAAGGAGAAGCAAAAATATGCTTTGGTTATCCATCACTAAGAGGACAAAGAGGTCAGTGCTCTTTGTAACCATGAATGGTGGATCCACGAACGGTGGGTTGGTGTCACTAAGAAATGGCTGTAGTTGAGAAGTCTGCCTTAGACAAGGATTGTAGCCCATTAAGTTTGTCACTAGAAAGTGTGATAATACATTTGTTTTATTTGTAACCATTTTCTGTGTATTATCGCTGCTTAGTATCACCTAAGTTTCTGTTCTTGGTTAATAAACTTCTCTGTTTCATCATAAGTACATCTCTGTGCTGTTGTGATAAGTAGAGTGTGAATTCCTGGTTAAATCAAGCCTCTTTAGAGCCAACGCACTTGGTAATTTCTGTGAGCATCCAGTGATGCGTTAGATGCTGCAGGGAGATGCTTCTGGAGTGTTCAGGAACTGAAATGTACCAAGGGTTAACCTGCAAGGCAATGTTAGGACTGGCAGAGTCCTGAGGGATCTGTGAGGCTGGCTAACCAACTGGAGTGGCAGGAAATTGTCACTCAGTTTAACATCAACAGTTCCCTTTTATGCTGAGGGACAGGGCTAACAGGATGACATACAGTGCTAGACACCCTGAGAATGCATCACAATGCCCGGTAATGGGCATATACACTCAAGACGAAACAAAGAATTCTTACCAGTTACAGTCAAAAATGTCAAGGAGATGAGGAGATTTATACCCCAGTTCATGCTAGAGGTTAAAGCCATGGCCCGTCCTCTGATCCCACCAGGGAAAATTTCACTCAGCACTAGCCAGGTCACTGAAAGGAAGGGGAAAAAAGACATTATTCTTGAAAGGATGCCTGAGTGCCTAAAATTAGGGACATAAATCCACAATTATGTACCTGAATGAGTGACCTGATTTTGTTTTGTGGTGCTGAACACCAGCAGCTCCCACTGGACCAAGGCCTGAACTCCAAGCTGTGTGTGGTACCTTAGTCATGTGACTCACATTCAGTCAATAAAATGCCTGTCAACTGCTATACTATAGGGTTTTCAGGGGCAACCCAACACTAGAACAATGTTTTCCTGCTTCAAGCGTGTGCATAACACTACATGTCTGAAAAGTGTGAGGCAAGGTTTGACAGTGCTCTCCCTACACAGCTGAATGTGAAAGAGGGAACTGACTAAACCTCTCTCTCAGAATACAGGTTAATGTATGTGGAGGCAGCAAGACAGAGTACCCATTGGTTTGTGAGTAGCACTGCATGTTATGTTGAATTATGAATACCTGCCAAAAATACAGTAAGTTTGCTATTCCAGCCGTATGCTATATATATAAGCTTTCTTTCCTCTTGAAGTAAAGGTAGATATGATTAATATATTTCTATTCTTGTTTTATGAGTCTCTTGCCTTTGTCTTTCATATAATATTGTATCACTCTAATATCCATGTACACATAAAGCCAAATTCATTTACACACAGTGATTTTAATTGGATTGCACAGGTGGAACTGAAGACAGAGTCCTGATCTTTGGCTGTGCTGTGGCTGCTTTATGCTTCATACCACCAATGCAAAGTGATCCAAAAACTGGTTTAGCCAGACACAAGAGGAGAACCCCAGTGAACCCTAAGCCCATCTGTCCCAAGTAAGACTACTAGGCCTTTCCTGTGCCTTGACAATTCATTATTGTCATAACAGATCCTTTAGGTCATTGGCAGCAGAGCATAACTTAGATCAGCCGGAGGATGGTGATAGCTTATGCAGGAGGAGTGGACAACATCAGGAGAGCACACAGGTGGGGCACATGCATCTAAAGGTTTTTGATCACAGCCATGACTCTGGACCAGAACTGGGCCTTGAATTATTTTTTTTCTGTAGAACACTAAATGCTTGTTTCCTGTTCACTTACACTAAATCACTGAAAATTACAATTTTAAAATAGAACATTGCCAGTGCTTCCCCTTGGGCCGTACACCACACTAAGTATGACTAAAGGGTTCCTTTTTGGCCGGGGCAGAACTCATTACACCACGGCAGTGACAAAGGTGAGGAAAAGAGAGATATTTTTGGGAGGAAAATGTGGATAACCTGAACTTTGCTGGCTCCGAGTGGCTGGATTTAGTATCCAGGAGAAGTAGAGAAATATAAGCCACTCCTCTTGTCTTTGTAGCTTAAGGAATAACTCCACTGCTGCTCATGACATGTTGGTCAGAGCGAGCAGCGTGCTGATCAACAGTTTGGGATCCATTCCTGCAGCTAAAGAGGCAGGGCACGCAGGACACAAACCGTTGAAAAATGGTGCCAAATGCGGACGGAAGCACAGGGATTGCTGGGATGTGAAGCAATGCACCATGGGGCATGGGACAGGACTCAGGATGCCCCACAACCCCCCTCTGCCTTCCCACAAGTCTTAGCGGCAGAAGAGAAAGAGGTGCTCTGTGGGATAGCTGCCCAGAGTGCACCGCTCCAAATACCGCTGCAAGTGTGAACACGCTATTGCACAGGCAGCTGCCAGTGTGAACACACAACAGCGGTTTCCCTTCAGTGCTCTCTTAGCAGCGCTGTAACTGCTGGTGCTGTAACTCTGCCAGTGTAGATGTGCCCTAATATGTTCTGTCCATCTTTTCCCCTAATCTGAATAGTAAATAATGAACGATTCTTGGCTTTTGACACTTCTCTGGAATTGCTATCACCGTTTGTCCTTTTGCCAAGAAGCAGCAGCTGCAGGAGGCACAAAGGGGCTGTATTTTCCTCTTGGGATACCAGTAACTAGGTGTCAGCTTCTGTTTGTTGTCATAATTAATACTGAGACCTGTGACTCTAGTCCCCATGCAAAGCTCTGAAAATCGAACCTGCCTGTCTCTAAAACCACTTCTGCAGCGTAACTGACTGCTTCACCTGCACTCACTTCAGCAGATATGTTCAGCACTATAACAATAAGCCCAAACCTCAACTCTGGGTCAGAAAATAATGCCCCTTCCCCACCATGTATAGCATTTCAGCATTGCTTCAAGTGTGCATTATAGTAATAATAGAACAGCATAAATCTGGACAGTCCTTGGGTGGTGTGAATTCTGCAGAGAGCACAAAGCTGTGGTTTTTCAACTTGAGTGTGAGCCAAGGAATAACATTAAGAATAGGGGGTGCATCGACGCTGAAGGTGTCATTTCCAGGTAGGGGAGAGACTCATCTGCTAGCTTTGATTGAGCTAACATGCTAAAAATAGCAGCGTAGCTGTGGTGAGCTAGCTGCCCTGAGTACAATCCCAGCCAGGATCCTAGGCACTTACTTGGGTGACTAGTCCATCCCATCACCTGTGCTGCCATGGCTCTGCTGCTATTTTTTGCGCACTAGTGCGATCAAAGGTAGCACATGTACATTTACCTGTGGTGGGAATTGTGCCTTCAGCTTGAGTGTTGATGCAGACTAAGCATGAGCCTCTGTGCTGAGGGCTAAACCCTGTGCCTATTGAAGTCAAAGAGAAAATGTCTCATGGATTTCAATGAGCTTTGGGTGAGGCCTAAGTGAATATATGCCTCAGCCCCTGTGTGTTCTCTCACTTACACTCAAGCGTGGAGTGCAAAAAAAAAACAAAAACAAAAACAAACCACACCAAACAAAACCACATACCAGCGGCAGGGTGTGGTAAAAATGAGCATATCTGAAGAATTACATGGCTTTAAGTGTGATCCTCAATCCGCAAATGAGGCACTTGACTAAGAAGCCCCCTCTCTGACCTCACTCCTGCTAGGACGCAGAGTGGCTGCACAGCCGTGCTTTCAATGAGAAATTGGGCTGGTGCATTCAGGTCGTGTTTTCCCTTCCTGCACCTGTGTTGTGCAGAATCAAGTTCTTGATGGGCAGATTTAAAAAGAAGAGTACTTGAAATAATTCAGGGTTTTAGCAGCATAAATTGTGAGACGAGATTAGGCGGATTTACGGTTTAGAAATGAAAGAGTAGAGGTATGCAAGACTGAAAGGAATGGAATGGTCTGTTAGCAACAAGAGGTCCAAACTGAAGATAAGAAGGGGATTATCCCATAAGCAATGTCAGCAGAATATCTGTAGGCAAAGGGTGCTTAGAGATGTAACAAACTTTCAGAGTCAAGGAGAGAAATAAGTGAGCAAATAAAACAGCAGGCACGATGCTGAAACTGTGCAGAGAAGCAATGAATCAGAGGGTGCAGCTAATGAGTGAAGTTTGCTCTGAGGGCAAACTCTCCTTAGGTCTATCTCCAGTGGGACTCCTGGCTCTAAGCATTTCCAAAGAGTTAGATGATCAAGTACTTTGCAGTGAAGGACATCTCCACATTTTGCTAAACTACCTGGGGCCAGATGCTTCTCTGCTTACTCTCAAAAAATAGTATGCTATTTCACAGGAATTTCCACCGATTTCAATGGGACTTCTTGCAGAGTAAGATACAGGCCTTTGGAGTACATGTAATGGGGTCTAGATTGAACATGTAGCTCTGTGACTCTGTGGGCCTGTCTACATGAGGAGATATACTGGTATTATACCTCTACAGTTATGCCACTTTAACTCCCTGTGCAGACACTCTTATTCTGGAATAAGAGACTTTTCTGGTTTAGTTTATGCTGCTTTCAAAGAGTGAGTCACAATTCCTTCCCTGGCTTGCCGTTATTTCCCCCTTGGAACAAATCAGATATTGCCCCATACTAGTAGCACTTTACTTCTACCCATTCCCTCTCCTTCTCCAGTTGCTCCTCCACCATCTAAATGGATATCGAGGGAGGGGAGGGGGAAGGAGAAACATCTGCCCAAGAAGTCTGCCCTCTCTCCCCTTCTACAGACCAGTGGTGCTGGTAGCCCATGCAGAGGAACAAGGTGGAACATTTCCCCCCTTATTCTCTTGCATGGATGGGAAACATGACAATCCTGCCATAATTAATTATTTTGTCTATTTTCTTTTCTTTTTTCTTCTTAATTTTTTTTTTCTGTGTTGGGATCCAGGAAGTACTGGTAAAAGACCTCCCCCCAGCCTAAGGGGAGGATCCACAGGTCCAGGATTCAAAGTGATTCGAGGGACTACTAATGATATAACAGGAATGGGAATGTGGTCACACGGCTAAATGAATCTTTTTCTTCTGAGGCAGATAAAACATACTGTGGAAAATCACTCTTGTAAATTGTGTGATGAACTTACAGCCATGTGACCCTCATTAACATCACCCGGTACAGTGTTTTGACACTGACCCCAGAGAATTTGATTATTTGCAAATATTTTAGCAGCAACTCCTGAGAAGGACAACGAAGATTGCTAGAAGTATGCTGAAGCTTACAAACAAACAAGTGCAAAAGCTAGGAATGTTTAAATATTAATGTTTAAATGAAAAAAGGCAGAGTTAGAGGCAGTTTGTTTTATTCCAAACCAGAGAAGATAGTTAAGATGCATGAATAATGGGAAGAAATTCTATGGCCTGTCTTGTTCAGGAGGTCAGACTAGATGATCATTATGGTCTCTCCTGGCCTTAAAATTTGTGTAAATGAACACTATCCTCCTTTTTGGCTCTATCTCCATAATATGATAAGAGTGGTCACTCAAGATTAATAATCAGTAAATATGGAACAAGTGAAAGGATATATTACTCTAATCAACTATTAGAATTCATAGCTGTAAAAGAACATCAAGTCAAAAACTGTGTCTAGATTTGAAAAAGGACTGCATTTAATTACCTTTGGTAAAACTAGCAAGCTAAGACAAGGATAATCAAATGTCATGCCTCAGTGTGTATCCCAACTCCTTGGGAGATCAGGAAATAAACATTTTGCCATTCTCTCATTCTATAGTTTTCTAGGTACATTGATGTTTTGAGTATCTTATTTCTGTTTTCCTCACATGAAATGGGCATTAGCTATTGCTGGAAGCAGGATACCGGAATTGATAGACCAATGGTCTGGACTGGTGAGGCAAATTTTAAATTTACTTTTTTTCCCCTTCTGCTGTGATAAATTCTGTGGGCCAAATCCTTGAAGTCACATATGGAAGACAATCAGGATTGTGGAAAACAGTGTTCAAGTCCTTAAAATAATTAGTCTGTGTCCAAACCATGAGCATCAATGATATGGAGATAAGCTGAGCAATAATATAAGCACCCTTTGCAGAGCCCTCTTCTGAATCATAAAATATATACTTCTTTCTCATTTCTCCTTCTGTCTGCTCCTCCAATTCATGTTAAAACAGAGTAATTAAACTTCCCTATTGACATCCCATGACCTCTGTGCTAGATACTTGATAAGAATTGTATCAACTCTAGTGTGTTTGGGAAGCAATACAATATTTTTTTTCGAATATATTCAGTTATATGTAGAAGAAAAAGAATATTCATGAATGTGGATTGCTTCCCTATAAAAGGTGATTACTGTTATGTAAAAACAGGTCTGTTCTATAAGAACATAAAAATTGCCATCCTGCATCAGGACTCAGGTTCACCTAGACCAATATCCTGTCTGAGAACATGGCCAGTACCAGATGGTTCAGAGGAAAGTGTAAGAACCCTCGCAGTAGACAGATATGGAGCAATTTGCCTCCCACATCAGGTTTCATCCTAATCTCTAATAGAGATTGGTTTAAACCCTGAAGTATGAGGTAAAGGTTCTCTCTGTAACCTTACTGCACAATCTGTTTCCTTTTTGTTCTTGTCCATGTCAGCATTCATGCCGCCCCATCAACAAACAGCCCAATTGGCAGGCAAGCACACAAGAATGAAAAAATAAGCTTCAATGGAAAATTGCTTAGAGTAAGTCACATACTGTAGCTTAAGAAATGCCTTTCTTATTAAAATGGGGAACATGTATTCCTACTTGGGGTGTTTGTTCTGAATATTGAATCTAGGATAATCCTTGGAGGCATTTGCACAAGAATGGCCATAGAAGCCAGAGGCTCTAATTCATAAACAAGTTATGCACAAACTACTCAGGATTATTGCATATTTCACTCCAGAAAAGTATGGAGACAAAAAAATACACAACTTGGGTGGCTGAATGTACCTGTTTTTCTAGTACAGAAGACAGGGTACATTCTACTCCTGAGGAGACTGCAGAACAGAAATGACTGCTGATTGAGACCCAGGAACAGGGACAATTCTAGTTTTATGCTTTCAAACAGAAAGTGTATTCTTTTAACAGGAAAAAGTATGAATGTTTTTGATGTTTCCTTCCTATGAAGTGAGGTTGTTCTGGACATATCTGTTCTTGATTGTCTTCTGAGCATCTCCCCTTGAGGTTTGATCCTACAAGTCCCATTGAAGGCAAAGTTCTGTGCATGGAAAGTTTATAGAGTTGGGCCTGATATGGGCAATACTGCACATGCTTTTTTATTTTTTCAGAAAAGCCCATGTATATATTCCCCATAGCAAACAATCACATTGAATGAGTTAGATCTTTCTCACAGTTGCACTGCTGTAAATCCAGACCTACCTTATGAGTCAGTTACTTTGGAGCCTAAAACCCCAATCCTGCAGACAACTCTATTTGTGTTGGCTTCAGTGGAACTACTCTCATGCTTTAAATTTAAGCCCTCGCATGTTTGTAGGATCAAGGCCTCATACAGCAAAATGCAGCAGCAGGATTAAGCTAACTTCATATGCCACTAAAATGCTCTTGGCATTTGTTTCCTTGAAAAACATGTCCCCTTGAACTTTCTACTTTGGATAAGCTATAAACTTGTGACTTTTAAAAAAAAATACTTTTTTGGCATCAAGCACCTTGTCACCTTACAATACTTGAGATGATGTGTTTATCTTTGCAGGTGAAATCTAGTAATGTGTTTGCATTTAGCATCCTATTGAATTAAAATTGCTCTGGGCTTTTGTACTAAGCCTGCACAAGATCAAGGAAATTCTGAAATATCATCTTCCCAAGTGTAGAAACTGGACTGTGTTGAATTTGACACACTTTTAAAAAACTTTTTCACAGAATGACCACATACAGACGTGCTCCAGTGAATGTCAAGTGAAATTAATGTAAAACCTTTACTATGATAATCAAAGGCCACTGTTTACTGAATATTTGAATGTAACATTTGACCTACATTACATGAAGGGCAAATGTTAAATTCAAACATACAGTAACTAATAGCAGATAAAAGGTTTGATAGCAGATAAAAGGTTCTCTATTTTTATTTGTTGCTGCCTGGCAAAGGAAAATGTCACTGTCACATAAAAATAAAATGTCAGCATGAATTGTTATTACAATAATATATATATGAATGAGATGATCTGCATGCATTTGTAAAATTCATTCAACATGAGTTTGGGTCAGTGGCATTACTATTGCTGCTACTAAATAAGATTCAGCATATATGTAGTGCTTTGCCTCTTCAAAACACTTTACATGTTAGCTAACCAGGTCCTACCCCTCTCAGCCCCTGCGTGCACCTCCTACACAGCTCCCTTACATGCAACCTCCCACTTTGCACAGTGGAACTACACGGGTTCTGCTCCTAAGTAGTGCTCTATGGCCTAGCAATATGGAACTGGATTTCCACCTACCAGAGGCCCTGCTTATGCAAGATACTTAAGCACATGCCTAACTTTAAGCACAAGTAGTTCCATTGAAGTCAATGGGATTACGCAAAGCTTAAAGTTACTTACGTACCGTGCTGAACTGGGGTCAGAATACCTAACATTATAGCATCAAGTTGTAATCCATTGTATTGAAGGTCTTTTATAGATATAGGCAGCTAGCTTCAGTCCTCGTCAATTTTCTTCTCACAAAGCCAAATTCTGCCCTTTGTTACATGTGTGCACTCCATTGACTTTAGTGGGGTTACAGGGGGAGCAGCATTGGGTTTATGCTCTCAACATGCAACTCATTTGTTTGGAGGTAGCTAAAGCCTTAATCCTTTAGGGCGTTGAGCACTTCAATCTGATCTAGTAAAGCTCTTCTTCCAGTTTAAGTTTAAGCACTTGAGTGGGCCCTTTGAAGTCACTGGGAGGGAATACTCCTGTGCTAAAAGCTGGGCACCTGCTTAAGTGATTTGCTGAATTGGGCCAGATTACAGCACATTGCAGAACTGAATCCTAATTGAACTAAGGGAAAACTCTGGAATCTCAGCATTTTTTAAAAGATGATTTCTATGCAATTTTTCAATACTCTTATGCGTAGATTAAGTACATCTCTTTCTTGCTATAAAATAAACAATACTTAGTTATTCCATCACATTGGCTCAGATTAATCTATTTTAAGGGCAGTTTAGAAAACTCACACTGCTCTGTGATGTTTATAATTCAGCTTCAGACTACCTAAGCATAATTCAAACTAGCTGGCACTTCACTTGCATCAAGTATTCTATGAAAATTCAAACTGAATGCTGGCAGATGGATGGTGTTCAATCCAGAGCAAGGGTTTTCTCTTGTGTTTTGGCACCCGCGCTCGCTACACTGCAGCCTATCAGCCTGTGGACATGATATGAAATGAAGATTTAGTTGGGGATTGGTCCTGCTTTGAGCAGGGGGTTGGACTAGATGACCTCCTGAGGTCCCTTCCAACCCTGATATTCTGTGATTCCACTGAATGCACCCAATGAAGTGAGCTGTAGCTCACAAAAGCTTATGCTCAAATAAATTTGTTAGTCTCTAAGGTGCCACAAGTCCTCCTTTTCTTTTTGTGATTCTATGATTCTGTGAAGACTACATGTGGTGTTATTTGAATAGCACATGAACAATGAATTGGATAAGTTCTATCTGCATCAAATCCAAAACAACATCAGTGTAGTAGAGCAGAGCAAACTCTCAAATGACTTTGCTGTACATGTTGGCTATGCTATGAACCTCAAAATAAAAAGATGAATCAGTTGTTTTCTAGGAAAAATAACCCTAAAATATGCCACTTTTTAATTTTGTTTGAACATGGGGGTTTCTATACTGTAAACCAGCGGTTCTCAAACTGTGGGTCGGGACCCCAAAGTGAGTCAGGATCCCATTTTAATGGGGTCGCCAGGACTTGCTTCAGCCCTGGGTGGCGGGGCTCAGGTTACAGACCCCCTGCCTGGGGCTGAAGCCCTTGGGCTTTGCCCCCCCTCCTCTCCAGGGCAGTGGGGCTTGGGTGGGCTCAGGCTTCAGTCCCCTCTCCTGGGGTTCTGTAGTAATTTTTGTTGTCAGAAGGGGGTCGCAGTGCAAATGAAGTTTGAGAACCCTGCTGTAAACCGATTAAACATATGTTTTCCAGGTTTGAGCATTCTGGCTCTAATCCAGCAAACCACTTAAGCACATGATTAACTTTAAGCACTTTGCTCTTTTTAAAGTCATGTAAACGTTGGACATTTTATTTGTATGAACTGTAAGGCAAGATCATGAAGAGTTTGTAAAACTTATGAACTCATAAATACAATGCTTCAAACAAATGTACAAGGGAACACTGCATGAATGATTAACATTAAATGTATGTGCACTATAAACAAATATAGTAAATTGATGTCTTATAAAAGCTTGAAATGTTACTTTGTCTAGTGTCAGAGATATTGATGAGGGCTGTAGCACACACATCTTCTACCAGTGTCGCCCAATCTACTGTAAGGCCATGTGGCTTATACTATTTTGTAGCTGAATAATGTCCAACTAAAACAACTGCTGAGAGTAACGGGTTATGTTTAGAGATGGGCAAAATTTTAAGGCTGAAACTTTTTTCACTGAAAAATGCAGATTGGGGTTGTTTGAAATATTTTGTAAATTAATGTCAAATTTGCAGAATCGTTTCAATCAGGAAAAAAAACCCTGAAAAAATCAAAACATTTCATTTTGACATTTTTGAAAAATGTTTCAATTTTTTTATTCAAAATGACTTGTTTTGAATGTTAATTGTTTTATTTTTAAATGCATTAATGGAACATTTCATTTGATCCAAACAAACATTTTTCAACTTTGCACAGCTCTAATGATGTTGCAAGTGACACTGCATCCTCACTCACTTATTTTCATTACCAGATTTTCCAATTTCTTGAAGGAGATGCGTTGTCCCCATTTAAAATTTGATCAAAGTTGGGTTCTGCAGCAATATGTTAGGGGTGGAGGGAAATAGTGTCTTGATCATAAATATAAGCATGGTGTATCACTCTTGTCATCACATCAGTGGGTTGATCAAAGCCAGAAGTGAAGCTGGCTATTTTGTTCTGTTTTAAATTTGCATCAAGTGTTTAGGGAATATGCTAAAGAAGTGTACAAAACAAGACACTTAGCATCTTCAAACCATGTAACAAGTAAATCTAATGATTACAGATGTGCAAAATGCAGTGGACCAATATTATCCCTGATGTAACTCCAATGACTTCAGTGGAATTACTGCAAGGATCATGGTTTCAGTTTGCAAGGGTATGTCAGTATAGACAGATACTTGTTTTTTTTGGAAGTTAATTATTCTAAACCACATGAAAACACATGAGGTGTGTGTCCCCACTGAAGAGGACTACTACAAAATAGTAAAAAGCTGGATGGGGATTTGTCCCCTTCATTTCCTCCAGTGGTTAATATTTCACTGCTTTGACTAGATTTCCACACAAACTGCCTCCTGCATCTTGCCTTAAGTCTTTGGATTCACATAAGCTCAAAAACTCCCAGCAAAACTTATCCAAAACTGACATTTCCAGATTAAGCATACATTATCTAGGTTTCACTCAGAATTTGGCTTCTATCTCATCTGAATTTCAACCCATTCTTGTTTCAGAGTAGTAGCTGTGTTAGTCTGTATTTGCAAAAAGAAAAGGACCTTAGAGACTAACAAATTTATTTGAGCATAAGGTTTCGTGAGCTACAGCTCACTTCATTGGATGCATTCAGTGGAAAATACAGTGGGGAGATTTATATACATAGAGAACATGAAACAATGGGTGTTACCATACACGCTGTAACGAGAGTGATCACTTAAGATGAGCTATTAACAGCAGGAGAAAGAAAACCTTTAGTAGTGATAATCAAAGTGGGCCATTTCCAGCAGTTGACAAGAACGTCTGAGGAACAGTGTGGGGTGGGGCGAAGGAAATAACATGGGGAAATAGTTTTACTTTGTGTAATGACCCATCCACTCCCAGTCTCTATTCAAGCCTAAGTTAATTTTATCCAGTTTGCAAATTAATTCCAATTCAGCAGTCTCTCGTTGGAGTCTGTTTTTGAAGTTTTTTTGTTGAAGAATAGCCACTCTTAGGTCTGTAATCGAGTGACCAGAGAGATTGAAGTGTTCTCCGACTGGTTTTTGAATGTTATAATACTTGACGTCTGATTTGTGTCCATTTATTCTTTTACATAGAGATTGTCCAGTTTGACCAATGTACCTGGCAGAGCGGCATTGCTGGCACATGATGGCATATATCACATTGGTAGATGTGCAGGTGAACGAGCCTCTGATAGTGTTGGTGATGTGATTAGGCCCTATGATGGTGTCCCCTGAATAGATATGTGGACATAGTTGGTAACGGGCTTTGTTGCAAGGATAGATTCCTGGGTTAGTGGTTTTGTTGTGTGGTGTGTTTGCTGGTGAGTATTTGCTTCAGGTTGGGGGGCTGTCTGTAAGCAAGGACTGGCCTATCTCCCAAGATCTGTGAGAGTGATGGATCGTCCTTCAGGATAGGTTGTAGATCCTTGATGATGCATTGGAGAGGTTTTAGTTGGGGGCTGAAGGTGATGGCTAGTGGTGTTCTGTTATTTTCTTTGTTGGGCCTGTCCTGTAGTAGGTGACTTCTGGGTACTCTTCTGGCTCTGTCAATCTGTTTCTTCACTTCAGCAGCTGGGCTGCTGGCCTCTCCTGAGATATAGGATAAAACCCAAGTGGTTCTTACACTCAAACTAGTAACCCCCTTTCCCTTTGTGCCATGGATGTGGGCTAAATCATTGGAGTGCTGTTAATCTTCAATGCTTTTCCACTGTTCCCTGTCTGCCCAGAAGGACAGACATGTTGTTGTACAATTCACTGAGATAGAAACAGAGAGTGGCGCAGCTTATTGCAGAATAAAGGACCATGAGATATGCCCCTAGAAGTCCTAGCAATACACATGGGTGAATGCAGTACCAGTGTGAGGAGACGGGTTATGTCCAAATTGCAGCTGGAAGCTGTATTTTCCAGTTTGAGGAGACATATCACACTAGCTCTGATCAAGAGAGCACACTAATAATATAAGTGTAGCTGTGGCAGTGGGAGGGGACCCCCCCATTAGACACACATCCAAAATGCTAAGTAGATATTTGGCTAGCAGCAGCAGCAGAGGGAAGGGAGAGCCACCCAGGTATGTAGCTAGCATCTAGCACAGGAATGGAGCTATGAGACCCTCTCATCCCTTATGTTGGTCTCACTGTGCTTCTAATTTTAGCACGCTAGCTCATGAGAGCTAGCTCAGGCATGTCTCCTCAAGCTGTGAATTACGTCCCAGCTCGAAGTGTAGATGAAACCTCAGTAACTCAGGTATGCCTCAGTGTGGCTGCTCAGACCTGAACTAAAGTAACCCTGGTGCTGACCACCCAGTTAGCTCTGCAGTGATGATATTAGTGAGCAAAAATCTTCTGTTCAATGCAAATTAATTTGAAAGGACACTTAATGGAGTCCAAATAGAATCATTTTTATCTTACTGGGCCCATTGCCCAGCCACAGTAGCTAGGTTGGGTGCTTGGGAGATGGGTGGGCGTGAGTATAGGAATCCTCTCTCCCTACAGATCAGCTGTGGTCTTGCTCCATGACCACTACTGCAACACTGAGGCTGCACTGGACCTCCCCATACTTCCTCCATGTCGGGGTGGGGACAGAAAAGGGGAGGGTCCATGTAACTGCCTAGGCCCTCCCCTGTCCCCTTTACCATACTCACAAACACTTTCTGCATGATAGGATGCAAAGGCCACTGTGAAATTGATCTCAACACTGCCCTTCCCTCTGGTGCAGTGATTGCATTGCCATGATCTCTCCACAGACACAGAGGCATGATTAGATCCCATTTGCTTAGCTATGCAACATCTTCTGACTCTAGAAGTTAAGGGGAAAAAATGATGAACTGAATAATCAATATGTAATTCCGTTCTAGTCTCCCAATGCTGAATAATGAATGGCTGTTGTTAACAGAATGTCCATTTATTTCTTGGTGAAAATGTCAACTTGTGAACATTAGGCTTTATTAATTTTTTAAAAAGCCCACCCCTGAGAACAAAAACTTAAAGTTGGCTTTGCCTCTGCAATTTTATAAAACTGCTTACTGGGAAGTTCATTTTCCTCTGAAGCCCTGTAAAGGATGTACAATTCCATTCTCAGGATAAGGCTCCCAGATATCAAATCCCACGATGTAACTAATGATAACAAATACAAATATAGGGCCTGATCGTGCAAATGCCTACATTTGTAATAGATCTTCAATGGGAATAATCAAGGTAGTCAACAGTACTTATCATAGTTAGTGTGTGCAAGATCAGGCCTATGTAGTGTGTGTAGAGACAGAGCCAGAGATGAGATTTTATTGAGGATAATATTTGGGAACGAAGGACCAAGTTCTCAGCTGGTGTAAATCAGTGCATCTCCACTGAAGTCAAGGAAGCTGCACTCATTTATACCAGCATAGGATGAGGCCCCAAATGTATTGCTCAACAGCCTAAAAGCCTCTACATCTGCAAAGAGAACAGGCTAAGATTTTACATTAGAAAGAGGAGTCATTTTGCAAAAATATTTAGAGAACATGCTGTGGGGGTGGTGGTTATACACACGGACATGCACACGCACACACACACACACACACACACATATATATATAACCAAAATGCAGAAAATTATTTATGCTCCCCTTCAATAAAAGCATAGAATAAGTGCCAAAAGATGTTCCTAAACAGCAGAAAAAGTCCCTCCACCTATACCTTTTGGAAGAAGTGATCTGCATTTGGTGTTTCTATAACAGAAGTCAGTGTTGTCAGTTTCACAGCTTTACAATCTCTGGGAAATGTGTAGATCTCATCTGGACAATTACTCTTCCCTGCAATTTCAGAATCGCATGCAGAATTTCCCTTATCTGTGTTAGTTTTGCCATTGCCCCAAACTCTATTAGCTCTGTGAATTGCTCTTATGTCCATGGGTTTAATTTCACTTGTTGGAATAAATTCAGACCTTGCCATACATTCTGTGCTTTGTCCATTTTAGCGAGAGGCCATCAGGAACTGGTTATGGCTACCTGATAATCTGCCCTGGCCTTGGCCCTGCTTCAGGTTTGAACTGGTTCAAGGTTGCTCTAACTTAGGCCAGCTAGGTACAGTCGTCTCCAGATCACACACCAGTTGGCTAAAACTGCATTTCATGCTATGGCTATTCTCTCACTCTCCCCAAGCCTGAGAAAACCCCTAGGCTGGAGGATGTGGGGTGAAATGCATAGGAGCTGGCTCTGCCAGCCCTTTTGTTTGTTTCTTTGTGAATTCCAGATGCTGGAAATATCCCCAGCAGGGGATTTACTGGAGTTTTCCATTCTCTTTGCACAGCGTGAGCATCAGTCCTAAGTGGCACAAAGGGAGCAGATTGGGACAAAGAATCTGATCCTTTGTAAACGAGTGCCATTCCATTACTGTTAGTGTGGAACTGTACACACTTATATCAGGTCTGAAAGTGCCTGTGTTGTTTGGGGGGAAAACACCAGGCTGATGTTGCATGTTTTTTTGTTTTAGACATGTTTTTAACCAACAGGATTATCACACTCAAATTCATGGGTCTCATTTAGGAAAATAATCTCATCATTAGGAATTTCCATTGCCTCGGTCTTACAACTTAATGGTGACCAATGGAGGAGTTTACTTTTATTTACAACAAAGAACTTTTTATTTCTGTCCCCAAATGGTTATCACATCATAGATATGACTCACTTTTCTATTATTATTCCAATTAATTTTCTTTCCTTTAGTATGTGGCCATGAGCAGATACCCTCTATGGAAGACGTTTGTTTCCTAGTCTATATTAAATACATTTTCACTATTGCATCCAGCAATATAGGCAACGTATCTGTGATCCATCTACGTACAGCATTAAACTCAGCATCCCACTTCTGTTCTGTGTTCTGTTTTAAGCATAGTGTTATCTGTAGGCTCAAATTTCTCAAGTCCTATGTGTATGGCAAGTTCTTATGCCTGAACATAGGTCCTGAGGGCCCATATCTCTTTGCAAACACTCACTGAAATCAGACAAGCTTCCACCTCACTCACCTTGCCTTTGCAGCTTCATGTTAACTATGGATTGATAATTATCTGCTGTGCAAATATTTTTGTTTCCTAATGAAGGGGACTCCTCCCCATTTGACCTTTTTGAAATGCCAGATGTTGATGACAAAAGATAAAGGTGTGTCAAGTATGTCTAACATCTGCACCTTAGTTAATAGGAGCTGATGGTGCTTATGTGAGTAGCGTCAGTGAGACAATGTGTGCTGTCCTGCAGTGTGGTGCAACACTGATTTATTGCACTTGTAATATACCCTAATCATTGTCTGAAACCGAGTGTAAGCAAAAAACTGGATCGCACTTCATCAAACTTAATGCAAAACAGAGAAATAAAGCTGCCCCTCTTATCTTGCATAAGGGCTTGTTTATATAAATATATAATATATTGGAATTAAACTAGGACTAGACAGCTGCTCTCTTGTCTACAAACTCTTTTATAATGCAAAAAGGCTTTAATCTATCTGTTTTCATTACGGTTGTGCCTGAGTGCTTTCATAAACAGTATTAGAGAGTAATATTTAGCAAATCAGTTCATAAGAAAATCTAATTGCTTCTGGTAATTTGGCAAAAAGAAGAAACCACTTAGGTACAAAAATAAAACAAAAAATGGCTACCAAGAAAGGCAATAATAAC
Organism: Dermochelys coriacea; assembly: GCF_009764565.3. Taxonomy (NCBI): domain Eukaryota; kingdom Metazoa; phylum Chordata; order Testudines; family Dermochelyidae; genus Dermochelys; species Dermochelys coriacea. The sequence goes on from NC_050070.1 coordinate 103,567,718, forward strand.
TGGATCTCACACTAGAGCCAAAAGTCCTTGCACAGTAGGAAAAAAGGAAGATGAAAGAGCTGGATTGGAATGATGGATTCACATGTACTCTCCATAAGGATTTGAACTACACATACTCGAAATATCATATGCTTTCTAAATAGACAAAAGGCTATTGTGGCCAGCTTTGCCCGGCTGGGTGAGGTGGTGGGTGCAAGAAACCTTCTGCCCCTTTCAAGGGCAGGCACAATTCCATCTGCCTGGAGGTGCTAATTACTCAAGAGAGAATAGAGATGCCAAGTGAAATCAGCCCCAGCTCTCCTTCTTCATATCAACCAACAGAGCAAGCCAGACATGGAAGGGAAGTTGCATGCTGCACTCACTGAAAGGGTAGTGAAACCTCCACTACAGTCTGCATCATCTGGGGGCCCCATGCAGATTGTCTGGCTTTGTCAGTCAGAATGTTCTGGAACTTATACTGTGGCATGGCCCCTCCCTTTCCCACATGTGACGTGGTTTAAAAGTAACAATTTGGTAGACAGTGTAACAGGTTGAGGGGATGAGTAATCCAAACATTTTAAATGGGCCAATTTATATAATTGAGGGATTTTTTTTAAAAAAAGCTAACACTAAGAAAATTTAATTTAACAGACGAAATCTACACATTTGAAATATCTTTAAAGGGTTTGAGCTGCACGCAGAAGAAGCCAGGAGTTACATATGAAACTCAATCCTTATCCTGCCTTTCAGCCATGGCACATATAATTACAATATATATAAAACCCTCTATTATTTATAGACTCCAACAATTACTTGGTAGAGTTAATCTGAGCTTTCTGTATTTAATCAGTTTTAGCTGAGCCTTGGACACTGAGTTACTACACTGCATAGATACACCACCATATTTTGATTTACTTCATATACAGTGTACATCGCAAACATGCCCTTGTTCAAACCTATCTACTTTAAAGTCCCTAGAACTCAAGCATCTATAGAAAGCAACTCGATTGCATCCCCAATGCTGGAATAAGTTGCCCCTTCCAATAATCTATGAATAAAATAGATGACCACATTTTGTTTCATTTGAAGAAACTTTTAATTCCTTGTTTTAAGAAAACTCATTAATGGAAAAGGAATTGAAATTGTGATGCTTCCCTACTGGTTGCTACTCTAGGATTAGTTTGTGCTCTCTGTTACACTGGTGTAAATCTGAAGTAACTCTTCTAGTGATGTTACTCAGGATTTATACCCATGTAACTGAGAACAGAATCTAGTCCTTAGACTAGTTATAATGTACTGAAGTATGCTGGAGTAACTGTCAAACTGCTATCCTTTAAGTGTCTCTTGGCAATGAAAATTTATCTCAGGCAGCTATGCTAGTGAGCTATTTATCCTAAATAAATAACTGTTGTTGGGTTCTGTCTTCACATTTTTGCCTTTTGTATGACAGTAGGGTTGTTATGCTCCTGGTAAACTCTTTATCTTAATTAACTTCAAGGAGTACAGTATGTTTCCAAGCCAAGTTTGTGTCAGGGCACACAGGCACAGAAAGTCTGTTAATAAATAATAGGCTTTGTGCATGCACATTTTACAATCTGGTTTTAAAAAAGATCAACCCTATGTGAAAAAGAAGGAGGAAAAGAGTAGTTTTAGTCACTGGGAATGGGAATGGCAGGAAAGTTGTCTTCAGTCATTAGTGAGGACCCTGCAGTGGTGTTTCTTCTAAAAGCACACTTTGGTTTAAATGGATATTTTATAGATTGAACAATTCTTAACTTTTTCTTGTTTATTCTGTTCAGGATAGGAAGTGTATGGGCCAAGAGAGTTTACTCAGTAGGATTAAATGTTTTCCATTTCCTAGCAGTAAGTTGGGTTACATGGTCAGCGTGGCTACATGCTCCAGAACCTCAGCTGGAGTCAATCTGAGTAGCTCCTGTTGATTTGGGAATGCTATGCTCATTTGAAGCATCTAGCATAATACGTTTTTAATTTGGGTTTATGAGGCGTCACAGTATAGCTTATGTATTATCATTTACATGGTAAGAAAAGAAAAGAAAAGAAAAGAAAAGAAAAGAAAAGAAAAGAAAAGAAAAGGGGTGGAGTATGGAGGAATTAAAAATGGTTCTAGACACAGTTAATGGGATAAAGAGTTTTTCACTTACAGGTCGCTGATTCAAATCAACACCAGTTGGCAGTGACTGAGGGTGAAATCCTGGCTTTGCCATTGACTTCAATTGGGTGAGGATTTCACCCTGAAAGTTACTGTCACTTGGATATTCTATAGACTTGTTTTAAAATTTCTCAACCTACTTTGGAGTGGTAACATGCCCTCATCACTATTAGCGCCTCTAGTGGCAATCTTAGCAGAGAGGTCAAAGACTGACTGGGCAATGGAGACTGAATTGCTCTCTCGCCCACCTTGATTGGTGTCTCCAGAGTCTGTTGGCAGAGCATCATGGTGGAAACACATACTGCTGCTTAGTGTGATGTTTGTTCTGTGGATTGAGAACTTCAATTTCCAGTGATGTCAACATGGGCATCTAAAACCAGTGCTTAATTTACTTTTAAATAAACAATTAAAAGGAATAAAAATATGAAACACTTACTTGGTCCAAGACCTATGGAAAAAGCAGCAACATAAACAAGCAAGCTGGCCAAAGACAGCCATTTCAGAGCAGCTGCAACTTCTACAGTGTCTATTACTATGTGGGATCCTCTTTGGCTTGCTGCAGAGGTCCTTCCTCCTGCCAAGGCTGTGCTGTTCTGCTCCTCTGTCTTAGCAGTTTCAAATTTTCTCAGCGTGGTTAGCGATGTTCTGCCCTGGGAAGGCATACCAGCAAACTGCTCCTTGAGACTCTCATTGCTGGCACTCACGTTTCCTGGTCCATGAAAAATGGAATCTTCCAGGATCTGGTTTCTACAGATATTAGTGAAATTCATGTGTATATTAAGATTTACCAATCCCATGGTGACCAGTGACACTGCCATAATAGAAGAACCAATACACAGAAAGGTTTTGCTTCCAACCTGATCCACAAAAACAGTGGCTGGGATTGTACTAACCACTTTAACCACTCCAACTCCAGTCGAGGCCAGGCTAGCTGCTTCATTGCTCTGGAACCCAACTGACTTTAAAACAGTGGATGCATAAAATAAAATGTTAGGCTGCCCTGTTGTTTGCACAAAAAACACTAGCGTGAGGCCTATTAGCATTCGGGCTCTCATGTTGTCTTTTGAACGGAACAGGTCCAAGAAACTGTACTGATGTTCATCTTTCAAAGAAGACTTGATCACAGTGAGTTCTTTAGTAGTATTTGAAGTTGCCCTTAGCCTTCCCAGTACCTTGCTAGCAGCTTCATCGTTACCCTTCATAACAAGAAACCGAGGACTCGGTGGAAGGAAATACATAGCAATAGCTTGCAAGGCACCTATTGGTATCACAAGGCCAAACATATACTTCCAGCCATGGGAAACATTGGTGAATACATAATTTGAAATGTAGGCAAAAAGAATGCCAATCACAATCATAAGTTCATTTAATGATACAAGCAGACCTCTTCTATGCTGTGGGGCTATCTCAGCGATATATACACATGTTGCAATTGAGGATAATGATGTTGAAATACCAATAGCAATCCGTCCTACAAGAAGTATGCCATATGATGAACTGATTATCAAGATCAGGCTTCCCAGTACAAGTAAACAAGATGCTATAATAATCGCAATTCTCCTTCCAAATCGGTCTATTAGGAATCCACCAGTAAGTGATGCTAGTAAGGCCCCAATGAGGAGCGAGCTTACGACTATTTCCTGTTGTTTGCAAGAAAGTGCTAGTCTACTGCTTAGCTGAAGAAGAGCCCCAGAGATGAGTCCCAGTTCATAACCCATTAGGAATCCACTGATGGCAGCAATGGTAGATGATAGAAAAGTCAATGTTCCACATCCTGGAATTACAGAAGAAAACCAAAATGAGCTCTGTACCATTCTAATCATCAATAATAAGTTATTTTATAAACCTGTCCTCAAAATCTTATTCTAAGGTCTCAGTTTTGGGGGAAACAATATGATCAAATGAAGAAAACCTAACAACGTTGATCATATCAAGTGACATTGCTGAAAGCAGGAAAAAATTCATCATGTAATGCACTTCGTTTTTCCCCTTTATTTTTAGTATCTCTTAAGCACCTGATCCCAAACCCGTTGAAAGACTCCCATTCAGTTATAGAGTTTAATGCCAGGAGGGAGCACCAGATCATCTAGTTTGACCTCCTGTATATCACAGGCCACCAACATTACCCAGCACCTGCATATTAAACTCAACAACTGAGACCAGATCTATACTACAGATCTATATTGGTATAACTACGTTGCTCGAGGATGTGAAAAATTCTCACCCCTGAGTAACGCAGTTATACCAACTTAACCCCCCATGTAGACAGTGCTGTGTTGGTGGGGAAGTTCCCCTGTCGACATAGCTGCCGCCTCTAAGGGAGGTGGATTAACTATGTCGCTGGGAGACGCTCTCCTGTTAGCATAGTAGGGTCTTCACTAATGTGCTACAATGGTGCAGCTGTGCTGCTGTAGTGCTGTACATGAAGACAACCCCTGAAATTAGACCAAAGTATTACGGCCCACAGGAGACTAGACTATTATGTGCCACAGACAGAGAATAGGAGGGACCAAGGTGCACCAGTGCCTGGGGAATGAGTAAGTGAGATATACGCAGATAATCTTGGCCAGTGACCCACACCCACTCAGTTCAGGAGAAGGGGGGAAAAAAAAAGGTCACTGCCACTTGCTGACTCCATATATGGCGATCCGTTAAACCCTGAGCATGTGAGCAAAAACCAACCAGCCAAGCACTTGAGAGAGAAAATGTTTGGCACCACCTCAGAGCCCTGGTGCTTTCTGTCCAGTGTTCCATCTCCAGCCATAGCCATCCCTGATGCTTCAGAAGAAGAAGATAAAAATAAATTGGTGCTGGGGGAAATCCCTTCCAATCCTAACCCCTGCAAGTGGTCATCTGAAGCCCTGACACGTGAACTTTTAGAAACGTAAGACGTAAACAAGAAGTGGGCCAACCGCAGGGCTGTTAAGCCCTATCCCCTATCATCACAAGCAACCACATCAGACAATCACACTCATAAATTTGTCCAGCTCTCATTTAACTTCACTGGCTTTTGGATCAGACCCTAAATAAGTAAGTCTGCCCAACAATGACAATGGAACAGACAACCAATACAGAGGCTTTTGCTAAGAAAGCATTTTTTTCCTGTTAAATTTCCAACATTTTTCCTGAGTTGAATTTAGTCGCCACGAAAGGCATCAGACTGTCAGCCCTAGAACCCTTATCCACACAGTTGGTATATTATAGACAAGAATAGTTCATGCTTCCTAACCAAAGTGCTTCAGTCCCACCTTGGAGGGACTACCTCTACATGTGAAAATATAGTTTATCCTGGACTCCCATTAAATCTTTGGCCTTGCTGAGAATGCTACGGTTGCTGATTCCAGGTATGTTCCTTTGTGATATGGACACTTATCCACTGGAAATCAGACTAAGTTTTGCTGCTCCATATAGATAGATTGGATATTTCAGATAAGCCAAATTTTGGGGTGCAAACCTCTGAACACTTTGGGATTCACTCATCATTAATCCTTGAGTTCTTTTTAACAAAAAGATCAGATATTTCACATCAGAAACAGCACTAGGCATAAACAGACTAAGCAGTTGCTTAGAGCCCCGAGCTGCTCAAGGGTGCTCCCTATTAATTATTAGTATGTGCTGTGTGTGGGGAGGTCCCTAAAAATATTCCTGCTTAGGGCTCCCAGTGGGCTAGCATTGCCTCTGTTTCACATGGTTTCTGATGGCTGCATCATTGGGAATAAAAACCAGATGGTGATAGAATAGACAAAATGGAGAACATATGCCATTGTATCTCCACTTTAAAATAAACTGTGTTTTATACAACTGAGATTCATTGTTTATTACTACAAGAAAGATGTAACTGATCATATTCTGCTTGTTGTGAAGCTTTTGCACCCTAGCCTTTGATGGATAATTCTAGTTTATTATTGTTGGGGGTTAATTCTTCCACTCAGCATAGTTGTTGTTTTTTTCTCAGCATGATGTTGGCTGCCACACAATTAGAGCCCAAGTGAACTGACTGCTGATTTTCCAGTTAGTTGCAGAGATCTCATGGACCAGTGAGAAGTGGCTTCTGCAACATAGCACAGTATTTCAACTAATTCTTTTGGGGCAGGTTTGGACGAGTAGTTCAGTCAACTTGGCCTGAGAGTGGTGTATGGTAGAAAGATACCTAGCCCACCGGAAAGTAATGGATAGCTCTGTATTTAATGGATAGCTCTGTATTTATTTTCAATTGCTGTGATCTCCTTTGCACTGTACACAATACTTTTTTCTCCATTTAGGCCTACAGTATCCAAGAACAATAGGTTTATTGGCAGCACTGATTTGTGTGAAGTTACACTGTGGGCCAGATCTTCAGGGGACATAAATTTGCTTCAACTGAGCTACCCCAATTTACACCTGCTACAAATCTGGCTCCTGGTATACATATATGATACAGGTGTTAACCTCACTGCAGAAATTAACATTCTCCCACCTTTGATCTTCTGCTTTTAATACATTAGTAGTGTTGGGGGAAAAAATCCTCCAGTTAGGTCCCGGTGGAGGAATTCAGTGGAGCAGGAATAAGACATTACTTGTGCCTCCGGGGGTAAATATTATGGTTATTTTAAAATAAATTATTTTTGATTTTAAAAAGTATGCCAGTTTGGTGTGGCCCTCAGACAGCCTTGGAACTTGCCAGTGCGGCCCTCAGACAGCTTGGAACTTGCCAGTGTGGGACTCAAGGACACAAAGGTTGTGCACCACTGATACATGCCAATGTTTAATAAGAATAGGATGGTTATTGTATTGGTAATTTTAAATGTTAGCTTTGTTTTTTCACTCCTAGTTTGAGAACCTCCTCTAAGGCCTGAGGCTCATGTATTAGACCTACTCAGTTTTACAAACTTGCGGCAACTAGTGTTGATCTACAACTCTCACCTTCTCTCTCTTCCCCGAAGCAGGTTTTGGAACAGCGAGTTATACCAGTCGAGCAGGTTTTTAATTTTTAGGGAAGACTCTGATTCCCGTTTGTTGTCTGACAGTGACCCCCACCCACCACAGTTCTGCAGATGAGCCAATCATCTGTCAATCCTAACATCCTTTTGAATTGAATTGTGCTGCCTTTTCAAAGTTGGCCCTTGAATGTACAGCACCTCCTGGCATGAAAAGGGCAAATAGAACATTCTACAAACTCAGTAGCAAACTCTCTCAGCAGTTCTATGTGAATCACATTTAATCAGCAGTCATTGCTTTTCCCTGGAGCCTATACACATTTTTATTATTACTGGGCCAAATCTTAATGTCCCTTACTATATTCAGTCCTTACTTGGGCAAAATTTCCAATGGGTTAAATTCTGAGAGCTTTATTCAGCTTCCACTCAGGCCAAGTCTACATGACAGAGTTATATCGGTATAACTGTGAAAAATCCATACCCCTGAACAACGGAGTTATACTGACCCTTGGTGTAAACAATGCTCTGTTGATGGGAGAGCTTCTTCTGTTGACATAGCTACTGCCTCTCATGGAGGTGGATTAAGTATGCTGATGGGAGAAGCTCTCCTGTCGGCGTAGTAATGTCTTCACCTGCGCTACAGTTGCGCAGCTGTAGCACTATATATGAAGACAAACTCCAAGTCTTTCCCTGACAAAATTCCCATTGACTTCCATGTGACTTTTGCCTTAGCACTTCCAGTAGTTTTACAGACACTCCTTTTAAATGCAGGCTTTTTGTGATATTTCTGGGCGGAGAGGGTTTTAGACATTCCCTTTAAAAAATACTTCTTTAAAAAATATATATATTTCTTTTGTTTTTGTGACAACCCTAAAATATATATAGCAATTCACACTCATGTGCTACTAATATATATATTTTAATGGGAGGCTTCCATAAAAAATTCTGGATAAACCCCATGGCCAATGGGTGGGTGACTAAAAATAAAAAGGATTGAGAAAGCTATTCATTTATTTTTCCATTTCAATAAAAATGCTTTCTAACAACCAAGGAAGAAGTCACCACTGCCTGGCAAACAAACTTATCTGTAAGAGCATTTGCTAAAAGGTTTATGCTTTGTTCCTGAAAAACAGACTGAGGATAGTAACAGTATAGCCTAGAGTTCAGCATGTGTAATTTGAAATTTAGGGTAGAGATGAGGGATGAAAATGTTATGGAGGGAGTGCATCCTTCTCCATAATTTTTTTAACCTGTCATTTGGTGCAATCTGAGCCATTTCAAAGGTAACTGTATATTATAAGATGCACGGGTAAGTCATTTCTGGCAGGGGAGATTTACAAGCTTTCAGAGAAGGGGTGATTCCATCAGAGGCAGGTAAAACCATCCTTATCTGCCCTTCAATTTGTAGCAGGCTCCTGACTATGGAAATTTTGGAACTCTGTCCAGCAAATCACAGCAGCTTCACATCTGAGATTATTCCAGGCATGGAGATTCCTCTTGTGCACAAATGTTTCTACATTGTTTTTTTAATTATTCCACAACGCACATTTCAGTTTCTCTGTCTCCATAATGACACAATTTTTTTAAAAAAATTGTAAATAAAATTATTTTGTTGTTATAATTTATTATTTGTAGTACACTAACACCCACAATGCAGACAGAAGGAAATTGCTGCCCAAACAGGTATGTTGGTTATGGGATGTGGAGTCTTTCATCTCTGTACCCTTGCTACAAATCCAGCCCACTGTCAGAGTGTCTGGAAATAGATGAGTTTTTTTCAATCCCCCACCTTCCTGAACTGCCTCAAGGGTAATTTGGAGTGAGAAAGTCTCCATTTCCGGGAAAGAAGCAAACAGCTTTTGGGAAGGTTATAATTTTTTATATTTTTAAATGTTTGCTATTTGCAACTATCCAGAGATTTGGAAAGTTGGGTGCAGTTCTGTCAAAAATAGGTTAATGGTAAATAGGTCAGGCAGTCAAAAGTGCATGATAAAAGGAGTTCATCACATAGATATGATTACCAAACAATGGGATTCCCCCTCTCCAATGAGACAAGGCATTTGTTTGTATCCTTGGTAGATCATGAGATATCAAACCTTAAAACAGCAACATTTGTATGCAAAATTGATTTTCCCCTGGTTATCTCTTTCTTCTCCCTCTCAGAGCTGGACATTGAGACTGGATAGTATAAGGAGAGCCTGGTTTTACAGGTGGAAGGATATGGAAAAAAAGTATTAACAAAAGTTTTTAAAATGCTCAAATATGTTTCTAAAATAGTGTTTCTCTAAAACACGTGGCACATGCAGAATACATTGTGTATACATTGTGGTGTGGTTTGTTGGCGCTTGTTGGGAACGGCTGCATAATTCATTCTTGGGTCTGGCTTTTGTAAGCAGGTTGGCATCCCAATTTCATGCAATAAAACCTTTATACCATCATGTAGTCAGTCTCTCCCTCTAAAACTGAGTGTGAAAAAGATACGTCATTGACCTGTTCTGTTGTTCAAGGCTTCTTTAGACCCAGCATGAGGCCAAAGGGTAGGCATGAAATATCTTTGTTTTCTCTTGTTGAATTGCCAGTTCCTAAATTTACTTGCTTTAGGCCCCAGCCTTATAACTGTATTCAAGAGGGTTAAACAATTGCTGAATTGGGACATGAGTCATGTAGCAAGCTTAATTTGAATCTCATTTCTTTCCTTGTCAGATAACATTTTATTTGTACCCCATATAATAATATGCATTTTTACTATCCAAAATTTTTACTAGATGGTGTAGCAAGTTCAGAAGCACTGTTCATTTTGTGAGCTTCATTTTAAACCTCAGGTATATGCAGCACCCGTTGTCATGTACCTAAGTAATTCAGTTCCTGCTGATGGCAATATTCACCACACACTGTGAGAACACAATAGAATTCATATACAGAACTATATTTGCTATTTACATGGGAGGGGGGGAGTTTTACTTTCCCATGGAAGTTAAAACAGTTCAGAAGGATATGGGTCCTTTAAACTGGAGATTACTTTCAGGCCAGCTGGTGGAATACATATTTCATATATTCATAATTCTGCAGCCCTCTAACAATATTTTTTTTAAATCTTGCTGAAAACACAGTTCTTTAAAACTGAAATTTGTACAATTGTTATGTCCCTGAAAAAGAAAACAAAAACAAAAAGAAAACCCAACCCAATTCCCACTTTGTGACTGCATAAGTGCAGAAGACTGAGGTGTTGGAAAGTATGGGGTACTGGGTACATTGTAACCTGAGATTATGTTGCATAAATAATGCATAGATTGTAAAAACAATAGTTCAATGTGTCCGCAAACTGAATGGCTTTTTGTTCATTAACCTTAGCTTCCCTGCGATCCCAGATATCAGTGGATATTGCTGGCCTCATCAATAACTTTTTATTACATGCCAACAATATTATTTGTGCCAACAGTATCTTAACATATTTGGGCTAGTTAGTTCATTGCAATTTATTTATTTCTAAGCGAACATTAACTCAGGCGTAGCCCTCTCTGGCTTACAGCAATATTTTCCTTCTTCTGCCTCAGTTGTAAATCATGGTAACAGAATGTAATGATTTTGTGTCACCTCCTTCTGATCTCAGTAAAAGAATCTCTAGATGTAAAAAATGTGTTACACCAGAGATTGGGAGGAACTGACAGTTAAAACAGCAAAGTGCAGATGGATTAAAGTTGTTCTATGCTTGCAAATATTTTTTTCAGTAGTAATTTCATATTGGATTCCTAGTCTGCAGACCCAAAGTCTAACTGCCATAAGCAGGTACAACTCCCAGTGGAGTCCATGAGCTCCAGTGATTTCAAAGGGAGGGTTGAATTTGGTCCTTAGAGTGCATGGGTCGTAATAGAATAGCCATTGTGGGCATCAGTGGCTCTTTTGATCTTTCAGGTGACTAATCTGCAAAAGGAGAAGTATTTACACATTAGAGGGTGCATACATGAGCTGTAGGATCAAGGTCTTCAGGGGGAAGTATTTCAAACACCCTCATTCAAAGAGAAAGGTCACACTTTGTTTTTTTTCAGAGTAGCAGCCGTGTTAGTCTGTATTCGCAAAAAGAAAAGAAGGACTTGTGGCACCTTAGAGACTAACAAATTTATTTGAGCATAAGCTTTCATGAGTTACAGCTCACTTCATCGGATGAATGCATCCAATGAAGTGAGCTGTAGCTCACGAAAGCTTATGCTCAAATAAATTTGTTAGTCTCTAAGGTGCCACAAGTCCTCCTTTTCACTTTGTTTTTTGCTCACATTTTCCCTCTCTTGCAATGCCAGGAATTAGGGGGCAGACGAAAGGTGTTAATTTAGACTCTCCTGGCTTTTGCCAGGCTATTTTCTTCCAAACCCGAACATTAGTTACACATATTTGCTCTACTGTCATTCAGTCACAGCTGGCATTCAAACTGTGCCACATTACCTGTCTGAGTGGGAAGCTTGTGTAGGTTGGTGTTGCTGCTGCCTCTGTTATCGTCACTCTCCCCTGTTCTCATTTTCCTGCCCTGCTGGTTGAAGTCCTCCGCATTCTGCACAGGTACCATTGCCCTTTAACAGCTCTATTCCACACTTCAGGGTAGAAACACTTCACAGGGAAATTGTCCGTTCCATGCTGCCAACAAACACACAGGTTATTTTCCTCATGGCACCGTGATACAGAAGCTTACAGAGTGTATGGCACAGAGTGATTTGTGAACAACTTTGTTTCTATTTCAGAAGGCTTTTCCCTTTCTAGTGACACAGGCTGTTGCTATTCTTGGTGGCCTATCACAGGCAAGTGGGAGGGCCATCTTGCAGAAGAATTGTTTTTGCCTTTAAACAAACAGTTGAAGCCATTAGGCATTCACACAGAGCTCAAGGCACATTCTTTAGCCATTAGCTTAAAGGATCTCTCTTATGTTAATGTACCTTTAAAAAAAAATAAAAACAGAGAAGGAACATGAAGGGAGATTTAAACTATTTGCTGTGTCAGCTAAAGTTAGGGCACTGAATACACACAGATGGTGTCAATTAATTCTTTTGAATGATGAACAAATTATTGAGATAAATTCTAGAGAGCAAAGCAGTGTCAGTCTTTCAGCCTCTGAGTGCAGTGCCCAGTAGTAGTGATGGTATATTTTTAGTCATTTCTACCATGCCAGAGTTGTGCATGGCACTTTACAGATGAATAAAAAGACAAGCGCCGGCCACATGAGTTTAGAGTCAAAGGGCCCAATCCTGGGCACTGCTAAGTACCCACAATTCCCATGAACTATAACCGAACAAAAGGGCAATAATAAACAAAGGGGGGGGGGGAGGAGCAAGACAAGGGTTACAACTGTGAAAGATGAGCTATGTACATAGGGCTAGATTGTGCAACCCTCACTCAAGCATCAGTGAGGCTAGCTGCTCATGTAGGCATGCACCAAGTGAGCCGCTAGTGTGGTGTACACTTTTAATTTTGTTTCTTTTTTGTTTTGTTTGTTTTTGTTGCAGTTAATGCATTAACACATGGGGATTGAATGGGAGTGAAGGCGAGGGCAGAGGTGGAAGGCTGGTAACTCTTGCACTCGTAGCATTTTCAGGAAGGAGCATTCCTAAACATTTTTCACCTTAATTAAAAGAGACACCAAACATCCCTTATCAGTCTTTGCTTGACAAGTACATTCTACAGAAGAGAAAATAAATGTCTTTTCTGAGAGGTGGGTCACAGGAAAGTCTAGAGGCAGGAACATTTGGATTCCAAAATAACAAAGATTCTTGCTGTGGCCTTATTTATTTATTTATTTATTTTTGACGTACATTTGGCATTGTGTTTCAAGAGTTAGACTAATCCTTCTCCCACTGGTAAATTTTTTTTTTTAGAAAGAAAATCATATAAGAGCATATCAAGGAGTCAGCAGCTGTTGGATGCTGTCAGAGTCTGTCAAAAAAAAAATACTCACTACTGCCAGTGAGATATGTTTACATATGGTACATTTAAAAAAGAAAAAAAATATTTCGTGTTTATTTTGAATTTTTGATAAAAACGGGATGCTGTTTTTATGGGGGGGAGGGAGCTGTAATTTTGTTTTGAAAAATCTGTTTTAATTATGAAAATGAATAATTTTATCTATGGCAAAATTTCCCTGTGACAATCTGAGGGCCTGCCCTGCTCCTTGAGCGATTCTAAAATAGCTCCCTCCCTGAACATGACTCTTAGACAAAACTCTTGGACTCTTTTTTCAGTTAGACCTCTAAACAGACCCTTGTTTCTTCTAGTGTCCAAAATCCCTAGCCCCTCTCTCTTTAATGAATTTGGGATGCCTGAGGGCATTATCCTATGTGGCATATTAGCTGCAAACAAGTCTCTCGTCTTGGATGCTTATTTTTAGGAGCACATGTGCGGCTCAATTTCCCTTTCTTGACTGCTAGCTTTTGGGGTAGCCAGATTCTTTGTTTGACCTACTGTAATGTTTCAAACCCTGAGGTGATATATACCATAATACACTGCGTACCCAAGAGTATATGAGATTTCAGTTTAGTGGTAGCTGGGGCCCCACAGAAAGGTTATCAGAGGACCTTCGGGCCCTCACTGGTATCTAGCAAAGGTAAGGGTTGTGTTTGTGAGGAGGACCTAGTAGAAAATCATAAAGGTAGAATAATAACCATGGTGGATTTCCACCATCTCATTCTCCTTTGGTGGTGGGGCTAATCAAAACTTTGTCAAACCTTAACATTTGGGTTCATGGAGTGAGTGATGGATCAGATCTGAAAATATGGCCCATCAGTAAGTAATCATATATGTCAGAGATTACACTGATTTTGTTTCTGTGGGTTATCATTATGTTTGCCTTCCAACTAAGAAGAGGCTGTTTTGCTGGAAACAGAGACAGCCCCTGAGGAGTTAGAAGGATGGGCTGAGAAAACAGAGGAGGCAGCACTGAAAGTACTATAATTAGGTTTATCTCCTCCCTCCTCACAAATGTCAAGAATTTTTAGAGCTTCTACCCTTCCTCCCCCATCAAGGTGTACTGCAAATCTTCATAAAATATTTACCCCCTGCTTTGAGCTGATTCAGATTCAGCAGTCTGTGCAGGTATTATTTACTTTTTGTTTATTTTTTACAAGAGTTGGAGAGAGACCCTATGACTGTATCCCTTTTCCATTCTTCATTTCCCTTCCACACGTATCTGTCCATTTAGAGTGCTAAAGAGAGGCATATTTATTGGTGAGCCAGGAATGGCGAGGGGCTGCAGGAGGGCCAGGGGCTCTGGCAAGATGCAGCCCCCACGTGACAGTGCAATGCCTGCCTTGAGCCACTGCTACAGCGTCTGCTGCTTACGAAGCTCGGTGTATGTCAGGAATGGGGTGGGTTCTGGGGGTCCACTGGCAGGGGTGATAGCTATGTCACCTCGACACACTGGGGTCAGTGGTGCCGGCTGGGGACCGCCTTCAATGGAGCATAGGGGTACCAGTTTAATAATGCTACGTAGGGCTCCATAAATCCTAAGGATGGCCTTGCTACAGAGGGCTGGCTGGTCATATAGTGTTGGCTCCCCCATCTTATTTCCAATGGAGAAAAACAGGACATATGTGAGAAAGAAGACAAAATGAAGAGCAAAAGCAGACAGTGCATTTAACTCTTTTCTAAAAGATCCAAGCACCATATTAAAGGCAACTAAAATACATTAAGTACTTTCCTTATATTACTCTCCCATGTATGTAACTAATGTAATTGCCACATTTATGTTACACAATCACAAACTGAAGGGGAGATGTCTGTACTATTGTGAATGGAGTGAGGAGAGTCCACAAGATCATCTTGAATAAGAGAGCCGGTCTTTATTTGACAGGTTTCAGAGTAGCAGCCGTGTTAGTCTGTATTCGCAAAAAGAAAAGGAGTACTTGTGGCACCTTAGAGACTAACAAATTTATTTGAGCATAAGCTTTCGTGAGCTCACTTCATCGAATGCATTTGGTGGAAAATACAGAGGGGAGACCTTATCGTAAAGGCTGCATCCTGGACATGACTGATTGGGTCCCAATCTGCAGAAAGATATAGAGCAGCAGTTCCCAACACCCAGAGGGTTTGCAAACAGATGATAAGGGGTTGAAAATCCAATCACTCTGTCCTTCTCAGATTGCTCCATGGGAAGGGTCTCCTGGTGAGAACTGGCTAAGGAAAGGGCATTCTGGTATGGAAAAGGTAACAGAGGGGGATCCCAATATGGAAATGATTAAGAACCACTGGGATGGACTAACAAGTTAACCAGGCACCATGCAACATAATAAGAAGTGCCTGTCTCACAATGCTGCAGCTTCGGAGCAAACAGGAGGTCATGCTGTTCAGAAAAAAGGAGGAGGACTGAAGAGATTGCCATTAATAAAGCAAAAAGGTGAAAATGTAAGCCAGTAGCACTCAGAGGAAGCATTTGTTTCACTGGTATCCAGATGGCATCAAAGTCATCAGCTGGGCTATTTTCTTATATTTGCTTTCAGAAATGAATCTTTTGGCTGACATAACAGCTTATAATTAGAAAAATAATCACAATAGAAACTGAAGAATTACTTTTAATTCTAAAGTGCTGAATAAGGGGAATCTGCAGGCTTTGGGCCAATGTTTCTTGCAGATCCCGCCCTATGCAAATGTTCCTGGTCCCAGCTCCTCTCTTGTCTACATTTCCAACAGTCCTATTTTGTGGGATTGGAAACAGGGGGCAGAATGCACTCCCATAGAAACACCTCTTTGACTTTTCGAATTTGTTCCCTTCACATATTTTTAAAAGAGGGGTAAAAGAGTGCACCCATCTTATCTCCTTGGGCCTTCATATCTAGCAAGTCACAGAGGTGAGGCAGTGGAGCACATTTGCTCAATTTCTTCCAAAATCTGGAAGTAAAATTTGGCAACAAATCCTTAAGAAAATATGCTTGTTGGGCCAGTTCTCTATGGGATTCCTACCTCCTTGAGTGTCAAGCTTTTTCTCTCAAAAGCAAAGGTCCACCTCCTGGGAATAAGATCAGTCAGACAGGCATGCCTGGATCCTGGGAAGGGGAGTAGGAGGAAGGGAAATAACAATTCAGAGAGAGAGAAAAAGAAACAGCAGAGAAAAGGAAGAAACGGAACAAGACAAACCAAGACAAACATGCAAGTACTCCAGAAAAAGAACAGTATAAAAAAGCACAACCAGCCTCATCTCTCCCCCTTGCCATTAAAAGATGAGCTGAGGCATTGATGCCCACTCAGCAGTGGAGTTTGGCAAAGATCCAAGTTGAAAGACATAAAAAGAGACAGAAAAATATCCCAAGAAAAATAATTAATCCATCCTTGAGAAAGTATGGCTGTAAAAAAGAACATGCACTTATTATTATTTATTAGTTAATATGATGTAATTCAACAAAGTCATCCACCCCACCCCAAAAAAAGCTTTTTACAAACCTATGTTAAGCTTCATGGCACCAATTTGAGCGAGGTAAGTCTCATTTTCCCCACGTTGCAGGTGAGGAAACTGAGGCACAGATGTTATGTGATTTGCCTTAAGAACAGCCACGCAGAGACTCTGTGGTAGAACTGGGAAGAGAACCCAAGTGCCCTCATGTTGAGTTCTGTGCTTTACCTAAAGGCAGTTCATTCTCTCTCTCTCTCAGAGAGGCTATTAAGTTAT
This sequence comes from Dermochelys coriacea, assembly GCF_009764565.3. Taxonomy (NCBI): domain Eukaryota; kingdom Metazoa; phylum Chordata; order Testudines; family Dermochelyidae; genus Dermochelys; species Dermochelys coriacea. Next base: position 103,584,420 of record NC_050070.1, read on the forward strand.
ATGTACTTATTTAATTCAATTATATATATTTTAAAAAACCCATAACAAAGCCTTTCTGAAAAGTCCTTGACATCTGTTAAGCAAACAAATAACCAACTCAACCCAGAAGCTAACACCATGCTGCAACAATTTCCCTTCCTTCTCCATTAGTAAAACACCTACTAACTTCCTACTGCACCTACTGTTCTCACAGCATTAGAAGTGCCTTGAATGTGGGCTGGGGCTGGGCCAGTAGCATAAAAACTGAAGTTCTGGCAAAAAAAACAAACTGAAGGGAAAAACTACAAGGAAGCAAAATGCAATGAAAGAGCAGACCTAGCAATTTGAGCTTGGAAAAAGGAAATAAAAGCTGAGGTTTACTTCAAGTTTTACCTTCTGTGGCAGTGCAGCCTTTCTTTCAAATAAAAGGAAAGTGTGCGTATCCTTGAAAGTCACATATAATATTTGCTGAGTCAGGTGCCTGTGGTTATCAGCACTTACAGCTCCTTTCTCTTCATATCAGCCATCTTTAGGAGCTCTCCCTTTTTGTTCAGATTAAAGAATAACACATAGAAACTGCAGTTGCACACATATAGTCTTGAAAAAAAATCAAAGTGAATTCAGGCTGAGTGGACCTCGAAAAATTTAGTTTAGATACTTATCCAAATCTTATCTGAGCCAATTTGCCTCAAAATGCCTTAAAAACAGGTTTTGGTGGTGAAATTTGCTTTACGGGGCTGTAAAACGATTAAAAAAATTAATTGTGATTAATCGCACTATTAAACAATAATAGAATACCATTTATTTAAATATTTATGGATGTTTTCGTTATTTTCAAATATATTGATTTCAATTACAACACAGAATACCAAGTTTACAGTGCTCACTATATACTTATTTTTTATTACAAGTATTTGCACGGTAAAAAAAAGAGAAGAAATTGAATTTTGCAATTCATCTAAGTACTGTAGTGCAATCTCTTTATCATGAAAGTTGAACTTACAAATGTAGAATTATGTACAAAAAAACCTGAATTCAAAAATAAAACAATGTAAAATTTTAGATCCTGCAAGTCCACTCAATCCTACTTCTTGTTCAGCCAATCACTCAGACAAACAAGTTTCTTTTCATTTGCAGGAGATAATGCTGCCCACTTCTTGTTTACAATGTCACCTGAAAGTGAGAACAGGTGTTCTCATGGCACTGTTGAAGTCGGCATCGCAATATATTTACGTGCCAGATGTGCTAAAAGATTCATATGCCCCTTCATGCTTCAACCACCATTCCAGGGAACATGCGTCCATGCTGATGGTGGGTTCTGCTAGATAACAATCCAAAGCAGTGTGGACCAACGCATGTTCATTTTTATTATCTGAGTCAGATGCCATCAGCAGAGGCTGATTTTCTTTTTTTGTGGTTTGGGTTCTGTAGTTTCCGCATCAGAGTGTTGTTCTTTTAAGACTTCTGAAAGCATTCTCCACATCTCGTCCCGCTCAGATTTTGGAAGGCACTTCAGATTCTTAAAGCTTGGGTTCAGCTGTAGTTATCTTTAGAAATCTCACATTGGTACCTTCTTTGCGTTTTGTGAAATCTGCAGTGAAAGTGTTCTTAAAATGAACATGTGCTGGATCATCACCTGAGACAGCTATAACATGAAATATATGGCAAAATGCAGGTAAAACAGAGGAGGGGACATACTCTTCTCCCCCAAGGAGTTCAGTCACAAATTTAATTAACGTTTTTTTTCTAATGAGAGTCATCAGCATGGAAGCATGTCCTTTGGAATAGTAGCCGAAATATGAAGGTGCATATGAATGTTTACCATATCTGGCACGTAAATACCTTGCAATGCCAGCTACAAAAGTGCCTGTTCTCACTTTCTGGTGACATTGTAAATAAGAAGAGGGCAGCATTATCTCCCATAAATGTGAACAAACTTGTCTGTCTTAGCGATTGGCTGAACGAGAAATAGGACTGAGTGGACTTGTAGGCTCTGAAGTTTTACATTGTTTTGTTTTTGAGTGCGGTTATGTAACAAAAAAAATCTACATTTGTAAACTGCATTTTCAGTACTTGTATGAGGTGAATCGAAAAATACTATTTATTTTGTTTATCATTATTATTTGTAATAAAAAATAACATACGCTTTTATTTCAATTACAACATTCATGAAAATGTAGAAAAACATTCAAAATATTTAATACATTTCAATTGGTATTCTATTGTTTAACAGTGTGATTACTTGTGATTCATTTTGTTAATCGTGATTCATTTTTTGAGTTAATCACATGAGTTAACTGATTAATTGACAGCCCTACTTTTTGCCATCAAATTGGAAATACCTTTGGCTTAATTTTTCTCTGACCTATGTAGTATATATGCAGTATTCCCATTGTAGTTAACAGAGAAAAACTGGTGTAAAACTGTAAAAAGTGATTATTTGTGGCCAATATGTTACTTCCAACAGTAGGTGAATGAAGGACTTATTTTATCCAACCACTTCAATGCAGATTGGCACTATAAGCTTAGCTCACAGAAGTATGCATTTTACATATATTTTTGGGGAGGGCCAGAGAGCACAATGGAGTTAATTACATTTGGAATTTTAACAACTTTGATTATGCTGGATATTAGTTAAGGCCCAGTCCTGCAATTTGATTTGCATTGGTGCTGTAATCTGCCCATGTGCTGTTGCTTTAAATATGGGCTTTAAATCAGTGAGTTTATAATGACACCCACACGCTGAAAATGAGGCCTCTTTAAGGTGTCTCAAGTAGGGCACCCAAAAATGGAATCTCCCCAAAAGACTACTCACTTAGAAATTTACCTCAAGGTTTTTGTAATTCATAACATGTAAATATGTTTCTTCTGAATATGGTCCTCATGTGATGCATCACTGAATATTCTCACTGCCCTTCATTATCAAGAGAAATGTAAATTACTAATATGTATTTTGTTTGCCCAATAACATTTATGCCCCTCCACCATTTGTTCATCATTTTGACACAAAATGTTCATGTTTTTAATTATTTCCATAATGTATTTTATTGAATATCTAAAGCAAAAAAAAATTGGTAAATGTCAGAAAGTGGTATTTGAAGTTATGGCAATTTTATTGACCATAGTTTGCAATTTAAAAGAAATTCTACATGCAATGAGTAATACTGATTTCCAAAGTTCAGCAAAGTTTTCAAAAAGGTATATGCTAAAAGGGAATGTTATGTTCCATAAACCTCCTGTCTCAAATGTATGGGTTGTTCTACAATGTGTATAAATGTACAAACACAGTGCACAATAATGTTAAGTAAGGGATGTATGTTTAAAATAGTCTGGTTTTGTGAATACTTCTTTGAGATAGTTAACTAATAGCTAATGATGAAGGAACTTCAATAGAGTTGGAAATTCATGCTCAGCACTTGCCATCTGCATTTCAGTCCCCTTTAAGGTCTCAAATTGGGCACCTAAAAATAAAGTCACCCCAATTCACTAGTCACTTTTGAACATTTATTTCTGTAATTCTTAACAAGAGTTATCAAAACTCTCAGAAGGGCACAGAAGGGACAGAACTCAGAGAGAAAAGAAGGAGCAAGAGTCCTGCACAGCAAAAGTGCCAGCGTGTCACCCTGACTTTTTCTTGGAAAGAAAAACAAACATTTTTTTCCTAATCTAATCTCTTATGCCAGCACTTTGCTATTAAACTAGTGACTACTAGTACCAAAATTATTAGAATATGAGCCCTGCTGGGTGAAGGGGAGCATCCAGGTGTGTTAGGACCACAGGCATCTTCATGCTAATAATACCTAGCTTCTATTCATCCATAGATCTCAAAGTGCTTTACAAAGGAGTTAACTATCATTATCCCCATTTTATGGTGGCACAACTGAGGCACAGCGAAGTGACATGACTTATCCAAGATCATCTAGCAGGCCAATGACAATGTTTAGAACAGAACCAAGGTCTTCTAAGTCCCAGTCCAGTATTCTAGGCACTGTCTCTGTATTTATGTTTTAAAATAGAGATGAGCAAAATGCTGCGCTGGCAGTATTTTGACAAAGGGCTCCCACAAGACATTACCTCCTCCATAGGTGCCAACTTCTCCTGGCACTGGTGGGTGCTCGAACCCTCCTGCCCTCAGCCTGAACCCTGCCTCGACTCCACCCCTGCCCTGCCCCCATTCCAACCCCTTCCCCAAAGTCCCTGCACCAACTCTGCCCCCTCCCTGCCCCATTGGATTCCTTCCCCAGATCTCCGCCCTGGCCCCGCCTCTTCCCCACCTCCTTCCCTGAGCGCACCACGTTCCCACTCCTCCCCCTCCCTCCCCAGCTTATTACTCCACGAAACAGCTGTTTTGCAGTGGCAAGCGCTGGGAGAAGTGGGGACGTGGCATGCTAAGGGGAGGAAGTGGAGGTGAGGTGAGCTGGGGCATGGTGGGGAGCTTGGCTGTCGGTGGGTACAGCGCACCCACCAATTTTTCCCCGTGGGTGCTCCACCCCTGGAGCACCCACGGAGTCGACGCCTATGACCTCCTCAGGCTGTGGTAAGACGCATGAGCCAGGCGTAAAGCAGCGAGGGACTGTGGAAACTATTCATTTGTTTTCTAGTTTAAACCAAAAAAAGCTCTCTCTTATAACTATAAAGAGTAAGGGGATGCTATTTTGGCAGACAAACTTGTATTAAGTGTAATTCTCTAGAAATGTTTAGACTTTGTTCCTCAAAAATTATGTTGAGTGTATTGATAGTATCTACTTGTGTTGTTTGAAACAAGTTTTGTGCATGCGCTTGTAGGGGTGAGGGAGTTAGGGCAGAGGGGAGGGAGTACCTTGTAAAGGGAGCTGGGGTGGAGTATCATCCTTGAAAACACTCTTCCTGAAAATATCTGACATTTGATATAGTCTGCTATATTCCTCAGACCAAAATTGTCTCTTCAGAAGTTTTTTTTTTTAATAAACCCTGGGGCTACATCATCTTTGGCAGAGATGGTTAGCAATATGCAGGGAGGGAGTGAACTCCCATGAGGGAAAAGGAAATTACCCCAACCCTCCCTTTAGTTTAACAATATGATTTTAACAAGAGGCTCCTGTGAGCCATTGAGAAGCCCCGCCTACATACAGTTGGATGGAGGAACCAGTTTGAATAAAATAAAACTCAGATTGCTTTGAAGTTTGCAAAATTCTGATAACATTTTTATTATTAGTCTGCAGTTCAAAACCACAAGCAAAGTGGATTCTTCACTGGATATATCATCCCACATATGCCTCCAGTCCCTTCCCTCTCTCCTGCTCACTTGAAATCAGCCACTTTGCTGTTATACTCTGCCTACAGCTCCTCACCTCAAATCTGTCATTGAGTCTCTCTGACCCCAATTCCTCTGCCATCACCCCTAAGCCTACACACTCATTGGATCTTGTTTGTAAATCTGTATTTCATTAGGCTGGCCTACAACTCTGACAACTCTAAAATTATCAATATTCCACTTCCTGATTAGGATACCAACGTGAAAAACACTCTAAGCTTAACTGTGGCTTTGCCACAAGCCCCAAGCAAGGGACAATGCATTGTTGTGCTGCCCTTTTGGAGCAGACCAGGAGGCAGATTGTAACAGAATTTCCCCTATTGCTCCAAGGAGGAGGTGCCCTGTGCCAGTGTAACACTGACAGACCCTGGTCATCGGCAGGCGGATCGAACTTCTGCTCCTGTCGGTGGGTGCTCGACCCCCCCACTGCCCCTGGCCCCACCCCAACTCCACCGTTTCCATGAGACCCCGCCCCTGTACCCATTCCAACTCCTTCCCCAAAGTCCCCGCACCAACTCTGCCCTCTCCCTGCCCCTATTCAGACTCCTTCCCCAAATCCCAGCCCCGCCTCCTCCCTGAGTGTGCCACATTCCCATTCCTCCTCCCCCGCCCTCCCAGAGCGGCCAAACAGCTGTTTGGCGGCGGCTGGGTGGGAAGCGCTGAGAGGTAGGCAGAGGAGCGGGGAGGTGGGGTGGGGGGGCAGGGGAGCTTGGCTGCTGGTGCGTGCAGAGCACCCACTAATTTTTCCCCATGGCTGGAGCACCCACGGAGTCGGCGCCTATGCAGCTTACTTCCTTCGGCATATCTGGGAGAAGTTGTTTGGAGGAATGAAGATTCCATCCACTTCCCTTCTCCGCCTGCCACCTACCAGGAAGGGCCTGCCTTGGCTCTGTACAGCCTCCTCTCTTCCTCAACTGTGGTATGGGTAGCTGGTGCAAGGGAGTATATGGTGTCTTATATCCCATTATTCCCTTGCACTGCTGCAAACTCTGATTTGGCATAGTATAAATGCAGATAGCTAGATATGACAAATATTCCAGTTAATGTGGTGCAAACAAAGCTTTATAATTCCAATAATGCATCTGTTCTGGATGAGATAGATTGGTGCAAAGCGTGGATGAGAAAATACTTTGTAGTTGCTACTTAAGGTTGCTATGAAAACTCTTCATGCCATGAATACAATGCATGCAAAAAACATTCTTGCCTATGACTGGAACTATGATTTTATTTTTTCACTGTTCTTAGCTGCAGTTGCCTTCATAGGATATGGGGGACAGCAGGCCCATTCTCCTTATCTAGTATCTTCAGCGGATATCTCACTCACTCTCTGCCTGAATGTGAGATATATATATAAACCAGAATAGTATCAGATTAAGAATCCATTGTAGCTACTCTGAATATAATCAAAAGGTATTTTTTAATTTTAGATTTGGGACACTAGGCTTTAAAGTTAGCGAAGCAGGGCGTTTAGGGATCTCTTCTATTATTCCGCAACCTTTGTTATTGTGGGAGGGCGAGGTCAAATCAATGTCTTTGACAGTTCTGTCAGATCTGAAAGCGGCTCAAGTTGTGGTTGTTCTCATCTCTTCCAAGAGTGAGTTCCAGCTGTGTGCCAGACACTGAGAAAGCATCCTCTCTTCTGGGAGGTGATCTTTATTGTTCAGTCGGTCCCCTGGGCAAAGGTATCTATAGTGCCCACTACCTTCAGACAGAGCAGGAAAAAGGAAACAAATATTTTTTAGGCATGAATTGAATCACTTGATGGTAATACAGAGACCTCTCAATGAGTTTTATACCTACATTTTGATAACATGCTGAGTCTTTCAGAGGCTATGATCCTTTACAGCTCCGCCCTGTGGCCCTACTGGGAAATACCATCAGCTGCTTTTAGGATCAGAATGCTATGTGGAATTTTTTCACTTGCAAGATCTTTCGCTGTGCTCAGATACTATGATAAGATATGTTTTGCAAATGATACATGTAGCATGAATAATAACAGTTATAGAGTGAGAGATAAAGAGAATCAGAGTTTGGAGAACACAGAACCTCACAAAATCAGATTTATACCTATACTCTTCAGTTATTTAGAGCCCCAAGCTATTTAGAGTTCCTATTGTAAATGCCAATAGGAAAAGTCAGTTAACGTTTTAAGGTGCTCAGATGCATACCAAACTGAACAAACATTCAGGCATATTTAATGAGAGACATTTTTGTTTCTGTGGACTATTGTCTTGAAATGGGAGCTGCTTTGAAGGGAAAGATGTAAAATATAATTTTTTCTTCCACTGGGTGTCACCAAAACTATAATTTTACAAACAGACTATGGGAATGGCTAGCACAGAATATCTCAATAACATTTCAGTCAATGAATGGGCACGTTACTTAGGGTTTGGCTACATGGGGAAATTGACCAGCAATAGCTACTCCAGATTAGCCACAATAGCTATTGTGGAATAGCTGCCTGGTTTGGAGACCCTATTACAGAATAAAAGTGTTATTATTCTCAATAAAATCTATAAATTATTCCCTGTCAAAAATTATTCTGGAATAACTAATTTATACCAGACTAGCTATAGCAGAATAGTTACTCTGGAACACCTGTACCAGTTAATTTCCCCTGTTTACACAAGGCCTAATGCGCCTTCTTCTTCTTCTGGTTTTTCATATCAGTACAATTAACAGTTGGAAATAATTCAAAAAGAAGAACATTTCCTAAAAAAGAGAGTAACTGCTAAAATGAGTATTTGTAATTAGAGTTTCTGTTCCGCCTCTCCTGTGGCCAGTGTCGGGTTTACAATGGCACCAGTGGTGTCGTGGAGCTGGGTCCATGCCCAGAAGGGGCCCCAGCCTCCTCCGCTTGCACTGTGCCCTGAGAGCCCGCCAGCCCGCTGGCTCCCCCCCACCCAACCCCGCCCACCACTTGCTCCTCTCGGCATGCCCCCCCTTGTGCACGCCCCTGGCTCCAGGACAGCATGACAACGTCTGTACTGAAAGGAGAAGAAATGATTTTATGGCCCTGCCTTTACCGCCCTATGCATTACCTGAAGCTCCCTAAAGGGGCTGAGGTCATGTGGCAGACTCGAGGGCCAATATATAGGTTCAACTGCTGGAGAGTTTTGTCTCTGTGAATAACCAAACTTCAGACTTCAGTACGCTTTGCCAGCCGGGGCTCAGTCTCCCACACATCCTGCAGCTCATGACATACCAGCGTCTAACCACAGCCAGTGGAGTCAGCGGTGTGTGACCCGGGAATTTACCGGCCCTGATGTGAGCGGGCCAGGAAACAAAGGGAACCTCTGCCGCACGGCTGTGTGCTGCTCAGTTGGCGTTAGAGGCAGGTGTGGCTGCCAGGTTTTGTGCTGCTCCACGTGGGGCGTTCTATGTAAATTATTTAATGGGATACTTTGCATATTTGTAAACATTTTCCCAACCTTCCTCCCAACAGCCTCCCCTTTCCTGACCCCAGCCCACTGCAGACCCCACCCTATTCTCTCCCTGCTCCTCCGCCCCCTGCAGGCCCCCGGCCTTTCCCACCCTACCAGCTGCCGCCACCACGACCTCCTCCCTGATGCACCAGCTGGCTGAGCCCAGGCAAGGGGAGCAGTGAGAGGAGAGGCAGAGAGGCCACCTGCCTCCCTCAGGCCAAGTGCCACAGCAGCCCCCAGTGGCTAGGGGGTGAACTGCAGCTTTTGCTGGCCACGCAGCTGGGTGCGCGTGGGTCCCCCTAGGCTGTGGGGTCGTGTGAGGGGGCAGGCTGCCGAAAGCCTGGACTGTGGTGGCAGCCCTGGGTAAACGCAATGTTAATAAAAATGTAACAAAGGAAACTGCCTCAATTTCTCAGCCTAGACAAAAAGAAAAGGAGTACTTGTGGCACCTTAGAGACTAACCAATTTATTAGAGCATAAGCTTTCGTGAGCTACAGAAGTGAGCTGTAGCTCACGAAAGCTTATGCTCTAATAAATTGGTTAGTCTCTAAGGTGCCACAAGTACTCCTTTTCTTTTTTGCGAATACAGACTAACACGGCTGCTACTCTGAAATCAGCCTAGACAGGAGCCTGGCAGGGAACTGCAGGAGATGCTGCGAAGAGTCCAGATGTTCCTGGAAGCAAGTGGTATTGCAGAGAGAGTCAAAGCCTACATTTGGCTACCTAGGGTCACACGATAAGGGGATTAAGCTTTGTAACCATGACTCAAGTCAGGTGACTGGGCTGGGAAATAAAGCAAGGCCAGCATTCCTATCTACTACACCAGTGGTTTTCAACCTGTGGTCTGCAAACTATGTCTAAGATTTCCAAAGGGGTCCGGTGAGATGAAAACAAGTTAGCACTTACATACACTTACATAATGTCTTTAATCTTCAAAGCACTTGGCAAGCATTAGTTAATTTTAATTTAACTGGGCAGGTGCTGAGGGTCAGCTAATGTTGATTCTAGCAGCAATAACATCTACAAGGAAATCTCCATGGTTACAAAAGCACCATCCTGTAGAGTACAGATGCCTCCTGGTCTTCCCTCGACTCCTACACATGCTGTATCTGCCCTCTACTTCCCAAAGTCCTAAATTCATGAAGGAGCATGGAGAGGCTTCTGTAGGATCCTGGGGTGGTAGGGATGTGCAGAGGAGCTGCTGCTTCCCCAACTTCTGGCTACACGTCCCTCTGACATTAGATTTTGTTTCCATCAACCTATATGCACGGAGAACCATGAGTGCTAAATGGTGTATCTGACTTAATCTGAGAGGACAGAGAGTAACAGCAGGGATTAGGATTCAGGATTTCCCATCTCCTGGTCCTGTGCTCAGAACACACCACCATGTCCATCCTTAAAAGAAGAATTAGTACTTCTGTCTTTTGGTTTGGGCTCAAGCCAAAACTGGCAAGGAAGAGTTTCTTCACTCAGATTAATTGGACTATGGAACAGACTACTCTATCATGGCCTGGATGCACAAAGTAGAAAAAGGCAAAGAGGGATACAGTATACTTAGAATCAGAAAATAGAGTAGAATACATCTGCTAACTATCATGATACACTTGCTGGGAGATTAAACATGAACTCAATAGATATTTGGGGGGGCAGGTTCTGTCTACAGATCATGCTGCATTGTAATTAGACTTTAAAATTAACCTCCTTTAAAGAGTTGTCCCATAGTGCATCTATTACTTTGAGGAGTCCAGTAAAGTATTTTTTAATTAAACAAATGCTCTTTACACTCATTTCTGATGGAGAATTTCTAATATTAAAAATTTATAATTCTGATTTTGGAATCTTTTAGACAGCAGATACTACATTTAAAAGGAACAGGGGGAAAGGAAAGCTTTTAGTTTTAAGCAATTAACTAGCTTTTGTAATGATTATTTTAATTTAAGTAGTAGTGCTGGTCTGTACTCTCTTTTCAGATTGTGGATTTCTATAATAAACTAGAAAGAAAGCTCTCTGGAGGGAATGAAGCTTCCTGGAAATATCACATTTACATTCACAAATTAATATCCATTTTAAATCCTGACAGTGTCATCAGTGTAGTCTTTATCTGTAGGCTCAAAGTAATTATTTTGTTTAACTCTTCACCTTATTTAGGATCATTGCAAAAGACTACGGATTTACTGAGACTGTAAGCAGAAAATTTAAACCTGTAAAGATAGATATTCTATATTTAGGAAGGATAATGGAAAGCCTTGTTCTTAGAGCTAAAATTTAGGACAGAGAGCACAATGGAAACAGATTAGTGCCAAGCGATTTGCTTATACAGCAGGACTTGTCAATTTGCCATTCATAAATATGAGGGCCAAATTTTTGTCTTAGGTACCTATGTAAACTGGTATTATTATAATTTACACTGATATAAATAAGAGCAGAATTTAACCGTAGGTTTTTATTCTGTTCTTTCTGAAAACCAGAAGTGTCAAGGAGTCTGATTTAAATGAAATTTATTTTCTTTCAACCAAACTGCAAACAAAAATTATTTAAAAGGGTACTTAGAAACTCCAGAAATAGCAGAGAGCTTGGTAGGCTTTTCAGCAAATTTCATGCATGGTTAGAAAGTTTCATATATGGGAAAACCTTTCCATAGACAGGAAGTATGAGATTTGTACCAGAAATATTGACATTATACCAACCTGTGGTAGAAATGGTGACCACTTTAATAACAACAGAAACACAGTGAGACATATAGAACAGATAGTTAAATCTGCACCCCTATTTGTATGGAGTACCGTTATATTAAAAGGATGCTGTTTGTCATGTTAGAAATCATGGGCCACATCCTTGGGTCCTGCCAAGCTATTCTCAGTGTTGGACTGAGCAGGAAGGTAGTTGAGAGGGAAAAAGTAGTTTAAAGCCCTATTTTGTGGGCTTAAATTAGCTTTAAGTAGCACATAAACTTGGTGCTGATCTCTGCATATGGGTGAAAATCACCCACACTGAATGATGAAGTGAGCTGTAGCTCACGAAAGCTTATGCTCTAATAAATTTGTTAGTCTCTAAGGTGCCACTGGTACTCCTTTTCTTTTTACTGAATGAATAATACCTGCACTCTAAATGATTCTGCATGAAGTACCCATGTTCCTACCTGTGAATAATAACTATGCACCAATTACATTCTGCCTGGGAGATACACAAATGTGTAGGGAGGTGAAGAGGCACCTTTCCCCCAGAAATCTCATTCAAAAGTATACAGAATTGAGGGCCACATTCTGCTGAATTGGAATTAATTTGCAAACTGGATACAATTAACTCAGGCTTGAATTGAGACTGGGAATGGATGAGTCATTACACAAAGTAAAACTATTTCCCCATGTTATTTCTCCCCCCTACCCCACCCCCCACTGTTCCTCAGATGTTCTTGTTAACTGCTGGAAATAGCCTACCTTGCTTGTCACCATGAAAGGTTTTCCTCCTTCCTCCCCCCTGCTGCTGGTGATGGCTCATCTTAAGTGATCACTCTCCTTACAGCGTGTATGATAAAACCCATTGTTTCATGTTCTCTGTGTGTGTGTGTATATAAATCTCCCCACTGTGTTTTCCACCAAATGCATCCGATGAAGTGAGCTGTAGCTCACAAAAGCTTATGCTCAAATAAATTTGTTAGTCTCTAAGGTGCCACAAGTACTCCTTTTCATTCTGCTTTCAGTCACACCCATCTAAATATGCAATAACCCCATCACAGTCAATACAAGCAGTCTGTATTTATTTTTTATGCGTTAAATGCTGCCAATGTGCAGCCTTTATCCCATTCTCGGGCCCAGTGTCATAGTGAATTATACCCAGGTAAGCAGTTTTGCTGTGTGGAATCACACAGATTTCATATAGATTATGGGTAAAATTTTCAAAAGCACCTTACTGACTTAGGATCATAAGTCCCACTGAAAATCTCCTAAATCATTTACATGTACTTTTAAAATTTTAACCCTGTATGTCAGGATGGAAGCATAGAAGACAGACACATAGAAGAGAGAATGAAATGGGAAATCAGAAGAACAAGTAATTTAGGCCCAGATCCAGCAAAGCACATAAGCATGGTCTTAACTTTAAACACATAGTTACTCCCGTGACTTCAACTTGACTATCCACATGCTTATAATAAAGCCTATACTTAAGTGCTTTGCTGGATCAGGGCCTTAGAAGGGTTTTGTTAGTTTGCTTGTTTTGCTATTATTGGTTTCAGAGTAGCAACCGTGTTAGTCTATATTCGCAAAAAGAAAAGGAATACTTGTGGCACCTTAGAGACTAACAAATTTGTTAGTCTCTAAGGTACCACAAGTACTTCTTTTCTTTTTGCTATTATTGTTAACTCACTACTTGTGGTCATTTACACCAGTGTAACTGAAAGCAAAATTTGTCCATAATCCCATGCTAGTGTTATGCATTCATTAGGATCAAATGGTAAATCCCAAAAGCTATTATTAGTTAGAAGTCTGCAGTTTGCATAAATATATATATATATCTTATACTCTAACTGCTAGATCTGTTTAATTTAGCTGTATACACAAGGGAGGAGACATTCCTACAGAAGTCCATCTACTGTAGATTAAGGATAGCACAATATATGGTAGAAAAAAATATAAGGTATAGGATTTCATTGCTGCAGTTAAAATGCCATTACCAAATCTGTATAGACCTGGTGACCATAAGTGCACAGAGTCAATGGGCAGGCACCTAAATAATATGTGGACATTGGAATTAAGTTTTTAGCGTTATCATCTTAGCTGCATTACAATTATAATTTATAACTGAGTGACAGATAAAATAGAGAGAGAGGTATAATAGGTCTCATTTTTATTCAGCTACTGTAGACAAATGTTAAATATTAAACTATAAGCAACAAATATTACATTGGAATGGCCTGGGTACTGCAGGTACCCATATGACTAATACTGCATGCAGAAACATCATACATCACCTGTGAGCAATGTGCCAGGCCTGTGTGGACAAGAAAATTGGGTTCCTGAACCCTGATAAAGGAAATGGGGTTTATTTATCAATTAAAATAATTTCTTCAAAAAATCCCTGATGAGCTATAAATCTTTTTTACTTCGCTGCTTGAAGAATAAGTGTAGGACTATACTATATTAAAAAAATGTATTTGCTGCACTAGACAAAAGGCGTTTACAAACATATGGGCATGAAGAGAGGCTGTTCACATATCCACGACTGGGAAGAATATCCCCCTTTCTGGTGACCACATATACCATGTTGGCTTTGGAGGTAGTTAGTACTGGACTTAGTATTGATGGACAAACATTCAGAAGTTTGGTTCAAAAATGCATCAGGCCAGATTCCAACTTGCCTGCTTGCATTTACTTAGGCTTTGGCAGGGTTTGAGATTTGGCCTGTTGAGAATTATTGCGTGTTAAATAAAAAAATTTTGATAAGAAAAATGTCTTAAAAAGGACTAACAATCATCTAGTGCTACAACAATTGTGTACTAGTCATATAATTTAAAACATATCATGTACCTGATTTTTCTCTTAATTACACAGGCGACAACCAGCTGTGAAGTCAGTGAGGTTACATCAGTGTAAAACTGGTAAAAAACGAGATCAGAGTCAGGCCTATTATGTTTGGTTTTTTAATTGTCAGTTGGCAATCATGATTAAATTTAGATACAATAACATTATCAAGGCAAAATGGATTAATGTGGTTTTGGGAACCTTAACTGAAGCATCACCAGATTTCCAAAATGATTGTTAGAACTGGCTCCATAATGACAAAAAAACCCAGATGTGTGAATATATCTAAGATAAATTATTTAAATGTGACTCACACTTATTCATGAGGCCCATATTATTTGTTACTTGAGGCTTCATTTGAAAACTTATATTCATGAAAATGTTCACAAATCCAACAAATCTATATTGAAAATTCATCATTATTTATTTAGTCATCAGTGTTACACCATGGGGAACTTTATTTAAAAAAATCATATTCACAATATACAGGCTTTTTAAGCACAAAAAAAGGGAAAGCTATGGTTTAAAATTTATTCTCATGAGTCACCAATCAATCCTGACCATAAACTGACTCAGCAGATTTGGGTAGTCAGGAGCTTTGTTAAGCTCTCTGCAAAATTCTTGCATTTTGGTACTCAAATGCACTCATTCTCCTTTGACTTTCCTTAAAATTCTCACAGTGTTGAAGAGCGTTGTCTTCCAGAAGACACGGATCATGATATCTTGCATTCCTAATGTATTCTTGAGCTGGTCGTTCATATGCTTAGGGATCACTCCAATAATCACCGGGATTGTCTTTGTTCTAGTTTTCTATAGTCGGTTCACTTCATGGCAGAGTGAAGTTCTGTAACAGCCTTTTCAAGAGGAACAGTAAAGGCAAAAAACCTAACTGATGATAAATTTGTGGAGGGGATGGTATGAGGAGACTGCCTACAATGGCATTTAGCCAATCTGCAATTGCTAGTAGTAAATATCTCCAACAGCTGGTGACGGGACTTTAGATGGGGAGAGCTCTGAGTTACTACAGAGAATTCTTTCCCAAGTGTCCGGCTGGTGGGTCTTGCTGATCTCCTTATTTGGATTCAGGAAGGAATTTCCCCCCAGGTCAGATTGGCAGAGACCCTGGGTGTTTACTGTACACTGCCTTCATGTGGCAATCATTCTTCATAGAGTTTTGAAACTCTAGAAAAACATGACAATACCTTGTTATTCTTAAAGGCACAACCATGTAATCCATGATATTTCATTTGCATGATTCACTGGAAAAATATGTTGACACTACAGTTATTATTGACATAGTTTTCAGTATATTAGGCCATATCCTCAGCTGGTATATAGTGGCTTAGGGATTTACACCAGCTGAGGAGCTGGTCCTTTGATCCAAAGTCAAGATCCTCTCACAAAAGGTTGGATAGCCTTTCTCTTTGTCTCTCTCTAGAGATTGTGGGAGGTAATTGGCTATGCTAATATAAAATCAGCCTCTCAAATGAGCATATCCATAATGATTTTCCTGGCCCAGGAGCAGTCTGTGAATCGTTTGGTACAGGAGAAGCACTGGGCCAAGAAATCTTTTGTTCAAGTTTTTTCCTTGTTAACTTCTGCTATGAAAGTAGTTTTTTCCAGTGTCATCCCCCCTCTATTTCCTTCAGAACGAGATGCTAGTGTCTGCTCTCTCCCATCATGGGAAGGTCATTTGTGATGTTATGATGATTCCGTTAGGCTGCTTGAACCCAGATGTGAGGCATGTTAAGATTGTTCTGGCACCGGGTTTATTTGGTTGTAAATTACCTCGAACAGCCCTTGAACCTGGCTTTAAACCACCACATAGATAGGACAGCTAATATAGTGTTTGCTACCTCTGCAATGTTTCCTGTGTGGTGACCCTGGTCATTTGAGGGGTTCATGCCCATGCACTGCTGGTTTAGGGGTCCCTGGGAAGAATGTGGGCAAGGACCCCAGGATAGTGGGGAGGGGGCTGTGACATCAAGGGACCAACAGGAGAGAAAGTCTGCATCTCCCTTCCTTGCTGTATGTAGTCTGCTGTTGTCCAGGTAGCAGCCCCCTCCCAGAGAAACCCTCTGTTGTGACCCCAGAAGCAAGTCCTGGATGTTGAGAAGCACCTCCCTGCAGAGGAAGCAGAGACAGGTTCTAGACATGGGGGTGAAGGACAGACCGACAATATGGATTTATGTGGGACTATTTCTAAAAGGGCTAAAACTTCATAGGCCCCTAAGCTTCTGACAGTGGCTGAGTATGGAGCTGTGTGCCCTAAAGAGGAAGATAGTCTTGTGTTGGGTGGTAACTCCATGCCTAGAGCTCCCAGTGGGGTACTCTCTTCCCCTGGCATGGAGATTCCTCATGATGCCATGATGATGCTTGGTCCCAGGCTGGGGCTGCACTGCCTACCACTCTTGGGAGCAGCTACTCCCACTGAATCTCTCTCCTTCATGAATGATGAGAATGTTACAGTGGTAGCTCAAAGGCTCTTCTGTGCTAGTGGAGTCTAAGGGAGGTGAAGAGAACAATGATGATCTCTTTGACTCCTCACTGGTTCCTGATGTCCCAGCCAGTCAGATATCTAGGGTATAGTGTGAAGGAGATTACTAATAGCACTAAAGGGAAGCAGGGAATTGAGATTGAGGCCTATTTCCCTGATTTGCAATGCTTTGTTCACTCAACTGCCCTTGTTTTAAGAGAGACCTCGGTTGATCATAGGAAACATTTCCTTCTCAAAAAGTTGTTGAGCAAGATGAGGAAGTGTGCGGGGTCATTCAAGATAAAAAGTCCACCCCATGGCTCGCTTTCTTCAAAGTACTTCCATTGTATCTCTCTGCTGCTTGGCTCTTTCCTTCTCGTCTCTATGCTGCTGCCAATTTTGGTCCCCTAAATATTAATGGATGCAGGATTATCATAAAAGGGCACAACTCTGAATTTCTCAGACCAACATGGACTGATGTTGTCCTTTTGCAAGTAATACACTCAGACCCTGATTATAAGGGGAACTAGTTGAAGGAATGGGAAGGGGAAACTTTCTTGAGCCCTGGCTCCAATGTCACTGCTGGGGTAAATGTTCTCTTTCCCCAGAGTACAGGGGAGGAGATCCTTTCTGTGAAAGAGATCGTGCAGGTCTAGCTCCTCCAGGTGGAGACACATATTGGCACTATTGTTTTAAAACTTTTTACTGTGTATGCCCCTACCCTGGGGTGTTATCGTGTCTCCTTCTGCAGACACTTGCCCAGGCCATGCTTGGCTGTGACCATGATTCTATTATTGTTCTGGGAGAGGATTTCAATTGCTCTGAAGGTTATGTTTTAGACAGGAACCATAAGGAGCCAAACAGTCAGTCAGGGAACTGTATTGTCTCTTGCAGACCTCTGGGCTAGTAGATGTTTGGAGGTTCTCCCACCCACTGTTAGGCAGTACTCTTGGCTGAAGGCTACTCCCAACCAGATCTCAGGGGCTAGACAGGATCACTTTTATACCATGAAGACGAGTGTAAATATGTTTGTTTGGTTTTCCACATCCCCCACTCATTTGTCATATCATCATTATGTCTCTGTCAGTGTGTGTCTCCCTCTTCCTACCTGTGCTTCCCACTGGCACTTTCATACCAAATTATTACAGGACTTGAATTTCACCCAGATGGTTGCTGTGTTTTGGGAGCGTTGACAACAGCACAAGGCCTTGTATAAATTCCTGAGACAATGGTGGGATGTGGGAAAGGTCCAGATCCAGCTGTTCTGCAAACAACAAAGCCAGACTGCCACATGTATCAGGTCATGAGCAAGCTGGAACAAGCCATCTTTGGCCTTCATGGCACCTTGATGGAAACCCAGTACAGCTTCACGAAATCTTAACTGAGAAGTACTAACTTCTGAGGTGCTTGTTGGAAGAGAAGGTGCAAGGAGTCCTGGTTCAGACCCATTTTACTCAGCTCCATGAAACTGAAGTTCCCACAAGATTCTTTTGCAGATTGGAGTTTTTTTGCCTGTGGCTACTGGATGGTCATCTGATGTCTGATCCTGCTGAGATCTAGAAAACAACTGTTTCTTTTACAGTACACTGTAGCACTGGCAATGGAGAAGCCGTACCAGGGGTTACCCCATCTGACTGGACACCCCAATGTTACTGCAGGAACTCTCCGTTGTAGTCCAACTTTCTATAGGCAAGGCCCCAGGTGTTGATGGGCTGCCATCTGAATCTTACAAGCATTTCTACATCTTATCAGTCCTGACTTTTTTCTAGTGCTGCTGGAGTGTAACTGGAAGAAAGAGTTGCCCCTTAGTTGTTGCAGGGTAGTGATCACTCTGCTGCACAAAAAAGGGGACCTCTGTGATTTATGGAACAGGTGACCTATTTCTCTTCTCTGTTCTGATCATAAGATTTTATCCAGAGCCTTAGCCAACCAGCTGAAGGACAGTCTGGACTCTTTGATACCCCCCGATAAAACACATTGTATTCCTAACTGCTGTATTTTAGATAATTTGTTTTTAATTTGTGGTGTTTTTGCTGTTAGCAAACTTTGTAATCTGGGTGTAGGGCTTGTTTCAATGGACCAGGAAAAGGCCTTTCATAGAGTTAACCATAGTTATCTTTTTAAAATGTTAGAAGCTTTTGAGGTTGGGCCAGTGTTCTCTTCTGATATTTCTTTATTGTACCGTAACATTTTTAGTGTCCTAAAGATTAATGTGGACCTTAGCCACCGCTTCCCAGTTCACAGAGGCAACAATCAGAGATGTCCTCTGTCTAGGATGCTGTATGTCTTAGTTTGGAGCCATTCCTGCACCTTCTCAGAAGCCGTCTGACTGGCCTTTCAGATGGTGCCAGGGGTGTTGGATGCTTTCCTGGTTCATCTGTCAGCCCATGTGGATAATATCTCAGTTTTTATCATGCCTGAGACTGATGTGCAGGCACTTTGTTCCTGTTTACAAGTGTATGAACAGGGTCTTATGCCTGCATTAACTGGGAGTGATAGGGTGTACTCCCACACTGGCCCTGAAAGTATTGAATTAGACCAGGTGGGCTCAATCAGCCAATGAAGCTGCAAAGAGGGAGATATAAACTGTGTGGAGGGCATTAATTAGAAGGAAGCTCACCTGTGAGGGAACAAGCAGGGCATCTATAAAGCCAGGAGGCTGGCAGCAGGGTGGGACGCTGTAGGGAAGAAACCTGCAGTCTCTCTCCTTGAGGTAAGGGAGAAGAAAGGAGGAGAGGAACCCCCTGGAAAAGGGTTGACTGGGTAGGCCTAAGAGAGAAGGCCTGACTAGGAAAGCTGGAAAATGAAATGCTTGGAGAAGCAAGGTAGGAAGTGGACCAGGAGTGAGGATGGTAAGGTTGGAGTAGCTGCAGACCTTAACTGGTCACTACAGGAACCTGGGCTGGAGCCCAGAGTAGAGGGTGGGCCTGGGCTCCCCTACCATCACTGCAGAGTGGTGTTTGTATGGGGCAGTGAATGGGAAGTCTGCCTGCGTTGCTGCGGGAGTGATGTAGTCAAGGCATAGAGTGACCAGGCGTCTGGTTTTTGACAGGAACACCCAGTCAAAAAGGGACCCTGGTGGCTCTGGTCAGTACTGCAGATGGGGCCATTCAAATGCAGTTCAGCGGAATTGCAGAGCTAAAGCAGGCTAATCCTTAACTGTCCTGGCTCCGTGCTGCACCCCAGAAGAGGCCAGCAGGTCAGGCTCCTAGGCGGGGGGGCCATGGGGCTCTGCGCACTGCCCCCATCCTGAGCACCATCTCTGCACTCCCATTGGCCAGGAACTGTGGCCAATGGGAGCTGCAGCAGCGGTGCCTGTAGGCAGGAGCAGCGTGCACAGCCCCCTGCCGCACCTCTGCGTAGGTGCGGATCTGCTGGCGGCTTCTGGAGCTCAGTGAAGTCTGTGGTTCCATGACAGGCAGGAAGCCTGCCTTACCCCCCTCACTGTGCTGCTGACCGGGAGCTGCTGGAGGTAAACCCATGCCCAGCCCTAAGCCCCCCCCAAACACAGAGCCCCCTCCTGCACCCCAAACTCCTCATCCCCTGTCCCCACCCCAGAGCCCACACCCCCCATACCCCAACCCCCTGCCTCAACCTGTAGCCCCCTCCTGCACCCCCAGCTGAAGCCCTCACCTCCTCCCACACCGCAACCCCCTGCCCCAGCCTAGAGCCCCCTCCTGAACCCTGAACCCCTCATTTATAGCCCCATCTCAGAGCCCACACCCCCAGCGAGAGCCCTCACCCCCTCCTGCACCCCAACCCCCTGCCCCAGCTCAGTGAAAGTGAGTGAGTGTGGGGGAGAGTGAGCCACTGAGGGAGGGGGAATATAGTGAGCAGGGGGCAGGACCTCGGGGAAGGGCCGGGACTACGGTGTTCAGTTTTGTGAGATTAGAAAGTTGGCAACCCTAGCAAGACAGTGGGCATGAGGACTGCCTGACACTGCTTGTGGAGAGAGACTTTGAAAAGCTCCCCTGGAAGGGGGATCACCGTGTGACCTGGATGGAGGGCTGAATCATGAAGCAGCCATACTGCAGCTCCGTGAGCTGGAGGAGAGCTGTGACGGTGGAAGAGAAGAAAGGCAGAGGGCAGAGATAATCCCCAGAATAGCCAGAAAGAGGTGCCAACCAGCAATGATAGAGGAGCCCGTGACACTCAAGTAAGAGCAATTTTATCTTACTGGGCTCTTGATAGCACAGTTGCCCCAACAATTGCAATGGGACACCTCTGGGATTAAGATGTTAAGGGTCTTTTTCGGATCTGAACTATACATGCTAAGGAACTGGGAGGGGGCTGAGGAGAAGGTGCAAGGCCACCTGTAGTAATGGCGCTGGCTCCTTCCTGGACACTCTTTTTAGGGGCAGGTTTTGATTGCCAACAATCTTGTTGTCTCAACATTGTGGCACCAGCTAGTGTGGCTGGACCCTGCCTAGGGCCTTTTGGGTCAGATTCAGTGGCATATTAACCATTTTTTTCTAATCATTACCACTGGTTGTGCCCTCTTTGCTGCTCCTGCCATTAGATGAAGGGGCACAGCGACTCATTGATTTGGTCAGCAGCATGGCAGCCTTTTGCCTCCAGTCCATGCACCTGTTGCTGTACTCTTATACACTGGCTCCCTGCAGGCCTGGCAGTCCCTTGCTTTTTCTCTCCTCCATTGCACTGGTGGAATGGGCTTTGATGCTCACCTATTTTTGTTGGAACCTGGTTGATTAGTTTCTAGATTTGCCTTCATTCTATAATGGCCCTTTTAACACCTGATGACTTCTGCAGAGTATGCGATCGGACCAGGCATTTTCCAGTTTATGACTCTTGGAAGAGCTGCTGTTTTTTAACCCACTTTTTCCTGATGAAGTACTTTCCTCCAGGAGCCCATTTTCTGCCTTTACTCAGGCTGTGTTGACCAAGCGGAACCACCTGATTGTTCCTAGTTGGTTAACCGAGAAGTCAGGACAGCTCTTGCTATTTAGACCAGAATCTGGCCTGTGTGTTTTTTGGATAAGGTCCTCTCTGAATTCCAAGTGGTGCTTCCTCTGTAGGCTGCTCAGTATTTGTAGGAAGTTTTTTCAGGGATAGTACTTCCAGGGGAGAATCCTGTGTGCTCCCCTTCTGTTGATGAGATCCTTGAGCAACCAGGCAGATTGTTGTCCTGGAAGGGTTTGGTGAATGTTCTATTTGCAACCATGACCAAGAAGGAGCTCTATAGCGTGTGTCAAGCTGCAGTATTACGACACTCTCTCTGATCTCTCTGATACAGCCTGGAGGATGCCCCTGTCCCTGGTTGACTCTATATCTCCGGCTTGGAGGACATTGTAAAAACTACCTCTTTTTAAGTGCTCCCGTATCTTGCAGTGGAGTGTCCCACATAGTATAGTAGCAATCAAGCATTTTGTGCTCCATATTACCCCTAAGATGTCTGCACTGTGCCCCTTATGTTTGGCTTCAGACACAGTGTTCAATTTTATCCTAAATTGCCCTCCTTTGATTCCTCTTTGTGTTTTTTTGTAGCAGCTTTTCTGAGAGTTAGAACTGGTTTTCTTCACGCCACTCTCTGTTCTTGGAGTGAGATACAGTGCTCACATTCAGCCATTTTCATTCCTAGCTAACTTTTTGCTGGGTCATGCAAAACTAGCTGTTTTGAAATCTCACCAGAACCTAATGGCCAGGGTAGAGCGGTATGATGTGCTAGGGCTGTTCTGTGTACTGATTGTAGTCTGGCTGCAGATTGATTATGCCTTGTATAAATTGACTTGTAACCTGGACACTTTTCAGTTGACTTTGTACGTTAACAATATTTTGAGTGAACTTGTTGATGATGATCTAGTGATCCTTGTATAATGTTCACTTAATAAGAGTTTTGCTTCATTTTATTGATATATTTTGTATGTATATTGTAATTTTATAACATTTTAAAATAGTTTTGAATGAAAGTTTATGCAAATAAAGGTGTTTTTGTCATCTCTCTCTCTCTCTCTCTCTCTCTCTCTCTCTCTCTCGCTCTGTCATTCTCTTTTTCCCCTCTCTTAAATATTAATTGAAATTAAACATGTCCCTAAAATAAAGGATTTTTTTCTTTTAAAATCAGTTTTTAAATCTATTTGTTTCCACACATTTTAATTATCTTTCTATGGCTCCCTGCTTGGAATATCTAGAACAACAGAGACTCTATTTTTTGCAGTCCTTTGCAGGATATGAGAGTAGGAGTTACTCCTATCCAGGGAAGTAGGGGAGTTGGAAGTGGGCCCCAGCATTTTTCAATTACAGGTACTGAGTGCTACAAAGTGATAACTAAAGTTGGGAATAGGCCAGAACACTGGCTGTGAACAGTTCCAAACTTTGCAACTGACTCTTACCTCTATAATGGGCTGAAACAAAACCCTGAATCTGAACATCCCTGACATTAAAAGTTTAGATCTATTTTCACATTTTCTGGCTCACTCCCTGTTTAACATTAACCTAACCCAGCATGCGTGTTTCATAACTGTCACTTAAAATAAATATATGGGATTCCATGATTCTTTAAGAAAAGATGTTCCCTTAAATAAAGCAGGTGACATCCATGTTAAGATCATCTTCATTTATCAGGTTTCAGAGTAGCAGCCGTGTTAGTCTGTATTCGCAAAAAGAAAAGGAGTACTTGTGGCACCTTAGAGACTAACAAATTTATTAGAGCAGCATCCGATGAAGTGAGCTGTAGCTCATGAAAGCTTATGCTCTAATAAATTTGTTAGTCTCTAAGGTGCCACAAGTACTCCTTTTCTTTTTACATTTATCAGTGTATCTCAGCACAGATGGACACCAACCAAAATTGCATGACATATATTTTTTTTTCTACAAGTCTACACAAAAGCTGTTTTTAGAATATATAACTAAATCTAGATAGTACAGCTCTCAGGAGGATGTCTACTCTATATAATATATATATAGTATGCCTGGGGCAAGGACAGCTGCACAGCTGTCGTCAGAGATATGTGTGCACGTTTGCATGAGCTAATGAGCTGGTTTCACTGGGAGCAGCAAAAATGGTAACTGACATGCTATAATATATCTTTTGAGCAATTTATGACCAGTGTACTATTGATCTTCCTTTATGCTAGAAGAGTGTCTAGCCTAGTTTTCTGACCACCAGAAGAGCAGTTCAGACAATTCCACTATAACAAATGCTTCTCCATAACTTTCAGAAAACAGGTCATGAGGACAGACTTCTAAGGATAGTATGAGTTATTGACAAGCACTGAAATGAAGAGATGCAGTCTAAAGGTATAGCTACACTACAAAATTAGGTCGAATTTATAGAAGTCGATTTTTTAGAAAGCGATTTTATAGAGTCGATTGTGTGTGTCCCCACTTAAGACCATTAAGACCAATAAATTGGCGGAATGCGTCCACAGTACTGAGGCTAGTGTCGACTTCCGGAGCATTGCACTGTGGCTAGCTATCCCACAGTTCCTGCAGTCTCCGCCACCCATTGGACTTCTGGGTTAAGATCCCAATGCCTGATGGGGAAAAAAACATTGTCGTGGGTGGTTCTGGGTAGATGTCGTCTGCCCCCGCCGCATGAAAGCAATGGCAGACAGTCGTTTCGCAGCTTTTTTCCTGGGTTACCCGTGCAGATGCCATACCACAGCAAGGAGCCCACTCACCTCACCATCACCACATGTCTCCTGGGTACTGGCAGATGTGGGACTGCATTGCTACACAGCAGCAGCTCATTGCCTTGTGTCAGCAGACGGTGTAGTACGACTGGTATCTGTCCTCGTCGTCTCCTTGGTGCTCTTGGCCTGTCTCAGTGAGGTCAGTCGGGGTGCCTGGGCAGACATGGGTGCTCCTGACAGATCTGGGTAAGGTCTGTCAGTGGTGCCTGGACATAAATAGGAGTGACTCAGGTCTGTCTCTTCTTTAAGTTTTGTCTAATGGAGACTCAGTCCTGCCTAGACTATTGGCAGAGGGATAGCTCAGTGGTTTGAGCATTAGCCTGCTAAACTCAGGGTTGTGAGCTCAATCTTTGAGGGGGCCATTCTGCCTCAGGCTGCTCTCCCAGCCAGCAGCACCGTGAGCACCGAGGAGACAATGACAGCTAGCAGTTGTACTGCACCATCTGCTGCCAGCCTACCCCTTGCTCCTCTCTCCGTGAAAGCAATGGCCAACAATCATTTTGTGCCTTTTTCCGTGCGGGGACCATATTGCTGTCAGCATTGTCATCCACCCGCTGCTTCCACTGCCACTCTGCTCTCCTGCTCACGTCATACCACGGCAAGCATGGAGCCCGCTCAGATCACTGCGGCCATTGTGACAGCTCTAAACACCACGTTCATTATCCAGCAGTATGTACAGAACCAGAACCAGAACCTGCAAAAGCAGGCGAGTGGGCGACAGCAGTGCGGTGAGGAGAGTGATGAGGACATGGACACAGACTTCTCTCAAAGCACGGGACCCAGCAGTTTGTCCATCCTGGTGGCAGTGGGGCAGGCTCATGCCATGGAATGCTGATTCGGGGCCCGGGAAAAAAGCACAGACTGGTGGGACCGCATAGTGTTGCATGATTCCCAATGGCTGTGAAACTTTCACATGCGTAAGGGCACTTTCACGGAACTTTGTGACTTGCTTTCCCCTGCCCTGACGTGCCAAAATACCAAGATGAGAGCAGCCCTCACAGTTCACAAGCGAGTGGTGATAGCCCTCTGGAAGCTTGCAACACCAGACAGCTACTGGTCAGTCAGGAATCAATTTGGAGTGGTCAAATCTACTGTGGGGGCTGCTGTTATCCAAGTAGCCAGTGTGATCACTGACCTGCTGCTATCAAGGGTAGCGACTCTGGGAAATGTGCAGGTCATAGTGGATGGCTTTGCTGCAATGGGATTCCCTAACTGTGGTGGGGTGATAGACGGAATGCATATCCCTATCTTGGGACCGGACCACCAAGGCAGCCAGTACATAAACCGCAAGAGGTACTATTCAATGGTGTTGCAAGCACTGGTGGATCACGAGGGATGTTTCACCAGCATCAACGTGGGATGGCAGGGAAAGGTACATGACGCTCGCATCTTCAGGAACTCTGGTCTGTGAGAACAGCTGCAGGAAGGAACTTACTTTCCAGATCAGAAAATAATCATTGGGGATGTTGAAATGCCTATAGTTATCCTTGGGGACCCAGCCTACCCCTTAATGCCATGGCTCATGAAGCCATACACAGGCACCCTGGACAGTAGTCAGGAGCTGTTCAACTATAGGCTGAGCAAGTGCAGAATGGTGGTAGAATGTGCATTTGGACGTTTAAAAGCACACTGGTGCAGTTTACTGACTCGATTAGACCTCAGCGAAACCAATATTCCCATGTTTCAGAGTAGCAGCTGTGTTAGTCTGTATTTGCAAAAAGAAAAGGAGTACTTGTGGCACCTTAGAAACTAACAAATTTATTTAAGCATAAGCTTTCGTGAGCTACATCATCGGATGCATTCAGTGGAAAATACAGTAGGGAGATTTATATACGTAGAGAACATGAAACAATGGGTGTTAGCATACACACTGTAAGGAGAGTGATCACTTAAGGTGAGCTCTTACCAGCAGGAGAGTGGGGTGGGGGGTGGAACCTTTTGTAGTGATAATCAAGGTGGGCCATTTCCAGCAGTTGACAAGAACGTCTGAGGAACAGTGGGAGGGTGGGGGAGGGGAATAAACATGGGGAAATAGTTTTACTTTGTGTAATGATCCATCCACTCCCAGTCTCTATTCAAGCCTAAGTTAATTGCATCCACAGTAAGCCACAGTCTTTTGGCTTCTTTAACCTTCCTAACATGTGGGAATGGTTTCAAACAGCAGCGTTCTCATTTCACATACCAAACACCCATTGGGTTGGCCCTTTAAAATGGGATAGCCATTTAAAAGAAGGGGCGGCAGTTTTCAGGTTAACGTGCAGCACAAAACCAATTAACCTCCCTCCCCTACACACACACACACACAATTCTCTGGGATGATTGCTTCACCCCTCCCCCCACCGTGTGGTTAACAGCAGGGATGATTTCTGTTCAGCCAGAGGCAAACAGCCCAGCAGGAACGGCCACCTCTGAATGTCCCCTTAATAAAATTCCCCTATTTCAACCAGGTGACCATGAATGATATCTCTTTCCTGAGGATAACACAGAGAGATAAAGAACGAATGTTGCTTGAATGCCAGCAAACACCGGGACCATTCGCTGCCAGGCTTTGTTATGCAATGATTCCAAACTACATGCTGCTGGCCTGCCGTGGTAAAGTGTCCTACCATGAAGGACGCAATAAGGCTGCCCTCCCCAGAAACCTTTTGCAAAGACTTTGGGAGAGCTTCATTGAGATGTCCCTGGAGGATTTCCACTCCATTCCCATACATGTTAACAGACTTTTCCAGTAGCTGTACTGGCCACGAATGCATCCCAAGTCTTCAGGGCAAATTAATCATTAAACACACTTGCTTTTAAACTGTGTATTATATTTACAAAAGTACACTCACCAGAGGTCCCTTCTCCGCCTTCTAGGTCCGGGAGCCCGCCTTCGGTGGGTTGGGCGGGTACTAGATCCAGGGTGAAAAACAGTTCCTGGCTGTCGGGGGAAACGGTTTCTCCACTTGATTGCTGTGCTTCAACCTCCTCCTCCTCATCATCTTCCTCATCCCCAAAATCCGCATCCCTGTTGCGTGAATGGCTAGAATGGCATGCAGCTCATCATAGAAGTGGCATGTCTGGGCTCTGACCAGGAGCTGCCGTTTGCCTCTCTGGTTCTTTGGTAGGCTTGCCTGAGCTCCTTAAGTTTCACGCGGCACTGCTGTAGGTCCCTGTTATAGCCTCTGACCTTCATGCTCTTGGAGATTTTTTCAAATATTTTGGCATTTTATCTTTTCAAACGGAGTTCTGATAGCACAGATTAATCTCCCCATAGAGCGATCAGATCCATGTTGGAGCTCTTTTGTTATTCTGGGACTGCATAGTCACCTCTGCTGATGAGCTCTGCATGGTCACCTGTGCTGATCAGCTTGCCATGCTGGCCAAACAGGAAATGAAATTCAAAAGTTCGCGGGGCTTTTCCTGTCTACCTGGCCAGTGCATCTGAGTTGAGAGTGCTGTCCAGAGCGGTCACAATGGAGCACTCTGGAATGGCTCCCGGAGGCCAATACCATCGAATTGCGTCCACACTACCCCAAATTGGACCCAGCAAGGTCGATTTCAGCACTAATCCACTCGTCGGGGAGGAGTATAAAAACTGGTTTTAAGAGCCCTTAAAGTAGGAAAAAATGGCTTCATAGTGTGGACGGGTGCAGGGCTAAACCGATCTAACGCTGCTAAATCCAACCTAAACTCGTATTGTAGACCAGGGCTAATAAACTTTGGCTGCAGCCCTGCAAACACTTATGCACATGCTTAACTTTATGCACCCAGGAGTGGCAGCCAGGGATGTTGGGATACCCCTCAGTGTGAAAGCATGAGAGGCAATTTATAATGAGGTGTGTTCCTGAAATCTCTCTCTCATTAGGGAGGGTCTGAGCCAGTATTCTCTGAAGTCAATGAAATGATTCATCCTGACATTAGTGGGTGCCTGATCAAGCTCAAAGTCCATCACACCAAGCAATGAAATCTTTGTAGGAAAGGGCAAGAGGAACTGAGGGTGCCCGCTGTTCCTGTCCATTGTTGCCCATGTGCTGCCATCTAGAGTTGGATGTCAATGCCTAGTATAGGGAAGGAGCAGGTGAGTACAGTTTTAATAGTAATGAGGCATTTTGTGTCTCACAGATGTTCCTGAATTCTTCCATTTCCGAGCTGCAGTAGACAAACAACCCTTGATGCAGCTGGTGTGTCAAGTGTAAACATGTCAGCAAGGTACTCTTGCAATGGTCTGAAAGATGGGTGTGACCAGTGATGGATGTTGCTAAAGATGCTTCATCTGAGGTGGGACTTGTCTATGCAGCGGCACGTTATCGGATCAGAGAATTGTCCATGATTAGACAAACTCTATATGGAAGAGAGTTAGAACTTTTGGTGAAAGCTCCTTTGGCCCTCACCTATTGGCAGCTTAAATAATCAAGTTGTGGAAGAGGAATATGGAATTATTCCATGACATATGAGCTATCAGCTCTTTATATTACTGAATACTAACAACTCTTCCAATCTTATCTTTTCCAGAAAGAAATTGGACTATATATTATAATGACCACTGGATGTCACTCTTGATCTAAATTCAGTTTCACTAGTGCAAACTGTCTCAGCAGAAAATAACAATGAATGCCTGGGATAGAATTAAACCAAGGTGACTGGTTGGCTCTGAGGATTGGTAATGGGATATCATCGATTTCTGCACCTCTGGGTAATTGTAGTTAGCAGATAAGTAGCAACTAACAGTTGTTACAGCTTGTCAACTGCTTGATGGTCAAAGGAATTTATTATTTAGTGTCTAGTGAACAGGCACCGAAAGTGCCACCACAACAGTTGGTACTCCATAGCATCCTTTTTGACAGTCCCTTCAGGATGGTTCAGGACTGAATGGACACGGATTCTGAATTTCCATCTTACCTCCAATGTCTTTATGTAACACACAAGAAACTATGAATATTAAACCACTTGAACGCTTAAAGGCACCAGGAATGTTTCTGACACCACAGCAAGCCCCCGGCCATATTTCAAGCCCTTGCGCCAAAGCATAGAAGCACTAGAGCATCTCAACAAAATTTTACAATTTTTTTATCAGGACAAAACAATATATTTTCCCCTACTCTCATGCTCAGAAATGTATGGACCATTTTTGTGGAAACTTTCCCCCCAAAAATCCAGTCTGAGGCCCACACCTGGTATGAAAAATTTCAGGCCAGATAGTTAAATTTGGCAAAGTTATAAGTAACTATAACCAGGATGTTATAATGGGGAATATCAGGCAACCTTAACTATAAATAGTGCTAGCCTATAATAATGTCACACACCGTATCACACAAAATACTTTAGAAAGAGCATGTGTGGAACAAAATATCCTAATCTTAGGTCATGGAATACCTAATTCATTTTCAAAGGACTGCATACACTGTACAAAGAAAAGGAATACAGCCTGGACTAGAATACCTTTATTTTGTGTACTTAAATATTTGTCAGTGCTCCCTTAACCTAATCCACCAAAATAAATATCCAGACCCATAGTATCCCAATGAATACAATTATGAAGTGTGTTGGTAAAAGTTGTTGGGTCTGCAAATTGCCAGAACTCCATTAACTTTAAAAGAATTGAAACAATTTATTGCATTAGTCCATTAATTCCATTTTATAGTTGAGCCATATCGAGGATAAGGACTTGCTTAAAGTAACACATGAAGCGTGAATCGTGATTAATCGCACGATTAAAAAAACTAATCGTGATTAATCGTGAGATTAATCACACTGTTAACCAATAATAGAATACCATTCATTTAAATATTTTTGGATGTTTTCGATATTTTCAAATATATTGATTTCAATTACAACACAGAATACAAAGTGTACAGTGCTCACTAGATATTTATTTTTTATTACAAGTATTTGCATTGTAAAAAACCAAAAGAAATAGAATTTTGCAAGTCAGCTAAGTACTGTAGTGCAATCTCTTTATCATGAAGGTTGAACTTAGAGATGTAGAATTATGTACAAAAAAACCCTGCATTTAAAAATAAAACAACGTAAAACTTTAGTGCCTTCAAGTCCACTCAGTCCTATTTCTTGTTCAGCCAATCACTCAGACAAACAAGTTTATTTACATTTGCAGGAGATAATGCTGCCCTTCCTCTTCTTCTTCACAATGTCACCTGAAAGTGAGAACAGGTGTTTGCATGGCACTGTTGTAGCTGGCATCGAAAGATATTTACATGACAGATGCGCTAAAGATTCATATGTCCCTTCATGCTTCAACCACCTTTCCAAAGCACGTGTCCATGCTGATGATGGGTTCTGCTCGATAACAATCCAAAGCAGTGTAGACGTGTTCATTTTCATCATCTGATTCAGATGCCACCAGCAGAAGATTGATTTTCTTTTTTTGTGGTTTGGGTTCTGTAGTTTCCACTTTGGAGTGTTGCTCTTTTAAGACTTCTGAAAGCTCCACACCTCATCCCTCTCAGATTTTGGAAGACACTTCGGATTCTTAAATCTTGGGTCCAGTGCTGTAGCTATCTTTAGAAATCTCACAGTGGTACCTTCTTTGCATTTTGTCAAATCTGCAGCGAAAGTGTTCTTAAAATGAACAACATGTGCTGAGTCATCATCCGAGACTATTATAACATGAAATATATGGCAGAATGCAGGGAAAATAGAACTTGAAACATAAAATTCTCCCCCAGTGAGTTTAGTCATACATTTAATTAATACATTATTTTTTTTAACGAGTGCCATCGGCATGGAAGCAGGTGCTCTGGAATGGTGGCCGAAACCTGAAGGGACATACAAATGTTTGGCATATATGGCACGTAAATACCTTGCAATGTTGGTTACAAACGTCTTATGCAAATGCCTGTTCTCACTTTCTGGTGTCATTGTAAATAAGAAGTGGGAAGCATTATCTCCCATAAATGTAAACAAACTTGTTTGTCTTAGCAATTGGCTGAATGAGAAAGAGGACTGAATGGACTTCTAGGCACTAAAGTTTTGCATTGTTTTGTTTTTGAGTGCAGTTGTGTAACAAAAAAAATCTACATTTGTAAGTTGCACTTTCACGACAAAGAGATTGCACTACAGTACTTGTATGAGGTGAATTGAAAAATACTTTTTCTTTTGTTTATCATTTTTACAGTGCAAATATTTGTAAAAAAATAATAATATAAAGTGAGCGTGTACTCTTTGTATTATGTGTTGTAATTGAAATCAATATATTTGAAAATATAGAAAAACATCCAAAAATATTTAATAAATTTCAATTGGTATTCTATTGGTATTGTTCTATTGTGCAATTAAAACTGTGATTCATTGTGATTAATTTTTTAATCACAATTAATTTTTTTGAGTTAATTGCGTACGTTAACTGCAATTAATCGACAGCCCTAAAAGTAATTAAATGTGATAAACTCAGATTTTCCCTTTGGATATGGCTGCCATATATTACATTCTGAGAGAGTAAAGTGCAGACAGGATATTCACCTTTCTTTTAATAATAATAAAAAAGATATGCTTGGAAACACCAAAATTTGTAGTCACACTTTCACTGCAGCTATAGTGTAATGAGCCAAAGAATTGTAAAACATGCAGAATTACAAATGGATTTTCTAAAAAAAATCCCAAACCACTCATTAAAAGCTGCACAGATGCCTATGACTCATTTAAGTCCCCCTTTTCTTTATCACTACCTTCTCTAGTGTTTTTCTTGAAAGCTAAAGGAAATATTTAGATTGCTTTTGTTATTTTAGAGCTGCAATTCAATGCGTGCAACTTCACACTAATGCTGAGAAGACACAGTAAGGCAAAGGCAATGTGCACTACAAAATATACAGGTTTCAGAGTAGCAGCCGTGTTAGTCTGTATTCGCAAAAAGAAAAGGAGTACTTGTGGCACCTTAGAGACTAACAAATTTATTAGAGCATAAGCTTTCGTGAGCTACAGCTCACTTCATCGGATGCATTACAAAATATACATTATTCATTTTTTTTTAACAAGTGCAGTTTCACTTTAATCATACACTAATTGATTAAAGATATTAGAAATATTTTGATAATATCTTAGTAATTGTAATCCTTGTTACAACAGTGTTGTGTGTGCAAATTGTGCATTGGCAGATTTTGCAGGTGTTACTTGTGCACAGCTGAAAGCGTTATGTTGTAAACTCATTGCTTTTCTGCAATGTTAAGTTAATGTATTAAAATAATTAGCACAGATGAGCCAGATCCTTAGCTGGTGTAAACAGACACAGCTCCATTGGAGGACCTGGCCTTTTATGTATGTAGAGGTTATAGCTGAAGTTAAAAAGCTTTAAGTTCATTTGTGTAGTAGGTAAGAAAAGAAAGCTTTAATTGTCTCTTCCCTTGTAAGTTTCTTCTATTAAAAAAGTTTTGCTCATACTACTTTTATTTGAATGGCTTTATTTGCAAATAAAGTTGCCCATATGGGTTTTGTGTGCAAAGTATTGGCATGATCCTCTGAGGCGCTAAGAACCATAAACTGTTGAAGTCAATGGGAGATGAGGACAGTGAATAAAACACAGATGTTCAGCATCTCACAGGCTCACACCATCTATTGCTTACATGCAGAAATGAAAGCTGAGTTGGGACCTCACTGAAAGTTTCCTTAAAATGTCTTCTGCTGAAAGTTGAACCATAGTCCCTTTGAGGCCACGCATTCAGTGGCAGGAGCTCATGTTGTTCAGCTCAGTTTCAGACACATTCACACCCCAGTAATTAAATACTTGTTCAGTTGAGTTTGCCCCAGTAGAAAAGTCTACCTGAACAAACACTAGAACATCCACATGAGCAGTAGCATTGATGTAAGCAGGCCTGAAGTGTTTAACCAAATGCGTCATGAAAATCTACTCTGATTATATTTCCATTACAGGCTGGTAAGATACCTGAGCCCTACCTACACTAGTGCTTTGGCCCAAGTACAGCATTGCTGTTGTAATGTATTGATTTTGTAGTGTAGATGAACCCAAAAAGTATCTATGAAAGGGCATTAGGAAGGATTGAGGCCAGAACAAACCCCCTCAGCATCAGGCATCATCTCCCATTGTAATTATTCTTAGTGCTTGTGTATACTAGAAAGTTGTCTCACTTTAGCAGTATAACCCTTGAGAGCTAACAGTTGTACTGATGTAGGAGTGCTTGTAATAGTATAGCTATTCCCATAGGGAAAGAATAACTATACAGGTAAGGCACCTTTACATTTGTGTAACTGCATCCACACAAGGACTGTTATCAGAAATCAGACCCCTAATCAAAATAGCTATGCCAGTATAACTTAACTTTATTTTTGACTTCAGCCAAGGTCTAGTTTAGACTAAAGATAAAGAGCCTGGATTTGCTTTTTAAACCCTTGAAAAGGCAAAAACTTGACTGAATTTGTGAAGGTGTTTTTTAAATGAAAAAAAAAAACTTGACCGTTTATAGAAATTTTCTCAAGATTTTACTGCAAACCAATGGGTTTGGTCACCAGAAAAAAAAAAAAGTACATAACTATGTTAATTACATTACAGTGATGGTGTACATTATAAGCCAGGCAGTAAGTTTAAATATACATCTAGAGTTACAACTGAATGTACAGACTTTTTTTTTAAACAATACATACAATGCAACCCTTCCCCTCTTCCCCCCCCCCCCCATAATGCCCACTTTACAGATGACAACTTTAAAAAAACAAAGAAATAAACCAACAGCTTTGACCAACTGCAGCTGGGGCATTTTGGCCCATAAAAACCTTTCTAAAAATAGAAATTTTTCATAGCAGCAATGCTTTCTTCAAGCATTTGGATATAATTAATTGTGAGCCCATTTCAATAATTTTAGTTAACTGTATATTTACAAAACAAAATCAATTTCTACACCTAATTTATCTTCCAAATATGGAAGAAACAAACAATGCCCCACATTGTAGTGTACTGCAAGTGTCACATTGATGCTTTAAACTAAGTCCCTCTGTAGTATGCATATCACACTCATACCATTTGTTCACATAGTAAACCCACATAACTGTACTGAGAAACACTCTACAACAGGAAAAGTTTGGAGCTTAACTCGATCTCATCAGAAAAAAAAAAGGCACGTTTCATAAAATCCTCGTCACATCCAGGTCTTCAGGCAAGGCTTTTCAGAACATTATTTCCAAACAGCAGGTTATTATTCCTACAGTCTACCATAGCAGGCTATGGCAACAGTCACTTCTTATGTTCTTTCCCAAGGAGATAGCACCACTTTGGGGGAAGAACGAATCAAAATGCTTGTAAGCTTGTTTAGAGGAGTTATGTGCTGTTTAAAAAAAAAAGCTTCCAGCTGTGTAGTTGAAATTAAGGCTGCAAAGCTGCCACGGTGGAGATGTGCAAATTCTGTTTCAAGATGACTGTTCAACTGGCAGCTCAGCCAGAAGGCCAGTATAATAATTAAAAACCAAGAAGAAAGGAAAACAAATGGTCACAGGAAAGAATCCATGGGTGGGGCATACGAAAAGCCCAGAAAGGCTTCAGCAGCTTCCTGGACACTAGCAGTAATGAGGACACTGTCTGAAGATTGGCCAATGGAGTTGGGGACTGGCTCATCGGTAAACTCGGGGTCAAAGTGTCGCAGATCACTTGGACCACTCTGTGGAAAATAAAAGAAAACAAGTGTTTAGTCCCCAATTTCCATTTTTCATGATTTCACAAATCAATTCAAAATGTGAAGACTCT
The DNA here is from genome assembly GCF_009764565.3 of Dermochelys coriacea. Taxonomy (NCBI): domain Eukaryota; kingdom Metazoa; phylum Chordata; order Testudines; family Dermochelyidae; genus Dermochelys; species Dermochelys coriacea. Next base: position 103,619,448 of record NC_050070.1, read on the forward strand.
TGTAGGAGACTCACAGTGTTATTATCTCGGACTCCCTGTTTAACAGTCTTGGACAATTTTAGATTGACTTTTTTGTTTTGAAATCTTGCTGCATATGGTCTCACTAAAAACAAGGCGATTCATTTTCAACGTATTGCCCTCCAACTAGCTCTGTGCAATAAAGCAACGCAAAATAATCACTTCACTCTTCTATACTGCAGTTTATGAAGCGGTGCCTTGGCAACTTGCAGTAGTAGACCACATTTAAATCAAAAAACTTTATCTAAATAACCAAGGTGTGCTTGTAGTTGTATATTATAATTTGACAAGATAGAAAATCTGTTTCGGGGCAGTTATTTAATTTCTGTCTCTTAGTTTCCGCATTTGCAAAGTCAGTAAGAACTGAGTTCCCGGGTGTGTTCGAGAATAACCAATGTTTAAGTAGAGCCAATCTAAGTGCTAGATTTTGCTATCCAAATATTTAAAAATCTATCAGTAATCATTTTTCTGCTTATCTCCTTTAGTTAGAGCAAAAAAGTATAGCTACATTTTAGCCAGCTGCAGATGGCCTTTGGGCCACACCCTGATGTAAAGGGCAAAAAGCCCTCTCTACATTCTATAATTAGATGTGATACTTACCACATTTGGGTTAAAAGGAGGTGTAATCTTCTTATTAATGAGATCATCCCAGTTAATTGGGGAGAAGAAGATGTGATTCTTAATCTCCATCTGTTAAAGAAAAATTAGATTAATTCAGACAAGAGTAATTGAATAAGAGTGGTGTGATTTAATTATTTCTTATACCATAAACAGGAACTACAAAATTGTACTTACGAAGTCCTCCTTAGCACCAACTCTCTTTGTCCTATCCTTTTGTAACAGCCCTTCTAGAAGGTGTCTAGCAGAATTGGTAATGTTTGGTTTCAATTGCAGGGGTTTGTTCAAGATATTGTCATACATTTCTGCTGTGTTCCTACTGTAGAAGGGGGGCTGTGAGAAAGAAATAAAAAAGGTAAATAAGTCTAAGTGCTTAATAAAATTACACATGTGCATTCTATTGTAATACCATGAGCTATTGTTATCTTAATGCCATGTGCTGCCCTTAATCCATACACAGAATTCTTAATGAGGATGAGGGCAGGGTCATCATCTTAACTGAAGCCATAAGTGTAGGTAATAAGTCTGGAATGTTTTCCTGTAAGAACTAGAATAAGCTATACACGGGCAACTAAAATATCTGTTACTTACCAGTCCATAAAGCATCTCATACAAAACTGCTCCAAGGCACCACCAGTCAACAGTCCTGTCATAGGGCTGCTTATGAAGAACTTCAGGAGCAAGGTACTGTTAAATAGAAGAACCAGAACCATAAAATTAGCCAGAGGCGGAAGAATCTTAAGACAGAAACAAAATCCACAAACAAACAAACCTATGCTCTTGAACTACAAGAAAAGCCTCCTAAGCCTATAGTTAAAATGTCATTTATATACACACACAACGGCTAGCTTGACAGCAGTTCCCATTGCATGGGGAATCATTCACCGGAAGGCTTTCATTTTAAGGATCTTACTTTCTCCCATTTATCTATTCCATTGTAACTCTCCATCGGGTGTGCACATTTACTGTTGCCTCATCTATTCTTATCGTACAGTTTATAGACAAACGTTAACCATTTCAGAAATCAGAACTAAGCATACCTCAGGTGTGCCACAAAACGTGGAGGTAGTGCCATTGTGTTCTATGTTCTCTTTGCAGAGTCCAAAGTCAGTCAAGATAATATGCCCCTGAGAATCTAGCAAGATGTTCTCTGGCTTCAAGTCCCTGTAGCAACAAGAGTTTAACAGAAATGTTAGTTCTTCTCAGTTAAAAAGTATTCTTAGTATTTTATGAGCATGTGTATAGATTTTGCAAGTCTTTAAATTCAGAGAAAGTATTTTGAAAGTAGATGTTTTAAACTAATATATATTGAAATCTACTTTACACAGATAAGGTACAAAATATGCAAATTTATAATCATGCCTAAACTGAATTACACATTGCTTACCGATAAACTATGTTCAGAGAGTGCAAGTAACCCAGCGCACTGGCTATTTCAGCAGCATAAAACCGTGCTCTTGGCTCCAGGAAGCAACGTTCTCTCTGGAGATGGTAGAATAACTACAGGAGACAGAAAGAACAAGTTCTGTAAATGGTGCCAAAGCCTGTTAACAATGCATTTAATTAGACTTGACATATATAGCTAAAAAGAATAATAGCAGGAAATGGCCTAATGATCCTCTAGCAGTTTGAAACCTGGCAGGCGGACCATGCTAAATCTAATAACTTTTCTCCTTGGAACTTTCTTTTTCATTTTTTTTTTTTTAAAAGATCTATACCACTGTGCACATGTTAGGAATTATTTCATTCACTTGCTGCTTACTTCTCCACCATTGATGTAGTCAAGGACAAAGTACAATTTGTCTGCAGTCTGGAAAGAAAAGTGGAGCCCAACCAGGAAAGGGTGTTTCACATTTTTCAGCAGGACATTGCGCTCTGACATTATGTGTTTCTCCTAGAAATAGAAAAGAAAAAATAAAATCAGTATTTAGTTACAAAATTTGCTAACTTGTAGTAATTAACTATATTTGGTAGCTGCATCGCTGTATTGTGAACAAGGAGATGCTTACCTCCTTCTTTTTCAGGATTGCTTTCTTCTGCAGTACTTTAACAGCATAGAATTCTTCTTCCGCCTTATGCCTTGCAAGAAGAACCTGAAAGTGGTTAATAATCCCAATACTTCAATATGTTGGAATACAGAGCAGAATATAAACACAGCTGGGAGAGACTATAACCAAAGCCCTTTATGCTACCACTGAGCGCTATTACCACTCTGTGCTACCAGCTGCATGTGGAAGCATCTTGCTAGCAACATCTAGCATTATCAGCAAAATGCCAGCCAGAAAAGCTGTGCATATCAACTTTAAAGGTTTTTTTTTTTTTAAATGGCTGATACTTCTGGCTTCAAAATCTACCCTCCCCAGACTCCTGCATAACGGATCAACCCCAATTAATTATCCTCTCCTTAACTAAAGCACCCTGCCCCACCTATCCCCTGCAGGGCAAGCAACTTCCTCCTCAAAGCTGTGAAGTGCCCTCCTGACAGTGAAGCACTGGAGAACACATGTAGAGATTTTGCCACTCTTGTTACTAAAGCATGCTGGCTATAACCCCAACCCTTAAACAATTACATGCAATAGCAGCTAACTGACCAAATTAAGGTGGAAAGAAGTAGAACGTACCTTTCCAAAACTTCCTTTTCCGATAACTTTTAAGAAATGAAAGTCTGATGGCTTGGCGTGTGGGTTGGATGATGGACCAAGATTGATCTGCTGTGATGGGCTGGGCTGTAATTTTATAAAATACATTTGTTAAAAGATGTTTATTGGAAATTCTTGGCCACAAAGGGTTTTTATATAAATCTAATCATGGATTTAAATTTGAGTTGGGTACATTAAATAAAGTCTATGTCCTTTTTCCCCAAAGTTAGCATCAGATTACATTCAACTGTTTTTGTACCACCTCAAATGATAAATTATGAGAACAATGCGCCTTACTTTAAAATCTCAATTAGGACTTGGCTTAGGTGATATGTAATAATGTATCATTTAAAACAGAAAAGGTAGGGGTTTTATTCTAAATTGGTAACTCCTTTTTGAAGTTACATCACTGCAGTATGAGCTGAACTAAAAGGGACTTGTTATGTTGCTAATTTACAGAAAAGCTATTTTTAAACATGTTTCTGTTACTGAAAATGTTTCACACAATGAAGACTACTTACTGGAGGGGAAGGATTAGCATTCATAAGTTCAGGCTCTTCAGGCTGGGAGATCTTCAAAATAGACTGAACTTCAGGGCTGCAAAGATTAGAGAGTACATTACTGGAACAGGTTTCAGAGTAGCAGCCGTGTTAGTCTGTATTCGCAAAAAGAAAAGGAGTACTTGTGGCACCTTAGAGACTAACACATTTATTTGAGCATAAGCTTTCGTGAGTTACAGCTCACTTCATCGGATGCATTCAGTGGAAAATCCATTATTGGAACAGTTCCTCTGTGCAACAGGAAGACACATCTCACCTCTAGGGGGCATGTAAGCATTCTACGTATTAAGAATACGTTTCAGTCTGGCAGACTACTGGGACAGTCTATTCATTTCAGAACTAAAGTGAACTAGGAAAAAAACAACAAACTTCTGCAAAGACACAAATAGTTTGTTCTGTACTTAAAAGTCAGCGATGGGATGGGCGGGTCTTTAGAAACCAAAACTAACCCGTGCTCTCTGGTTTTATCTATGGCAAGTAAACTCAGTAAAGTTTCAGAGTAGCCACCGTGTGAGTGTGTATTCGCAAAAAGGAGTACTTGTGGCACCTTCGAGACTAACCAATTTATTTGATCATAAGCTTTCGTGAGCTACAGCTCACTTCATCGGATGCATTTGGTGGAGTACTCAGTGGAAATTTCCGATGAAGTGAGCTGTAGCTCAGGAAAGCTTATGCTCAAATAAATTGGTTAGTCTCGAAGGTGCCACGAGTCCTGCTTTTCTTTTTTCAGTAACGTTTGTTATATAACTAATAGTCTAAGAAAAAAGATTCTCTTGTGACAATCATTAATACATAAATCTTTCCGTCATTAAAATGCAAGTCTCGCTTTTCAGATCGATACGTACAAAACTGCCGCTACTTACTGCTTGCACGGGTAGGAGCTGGTGGCTATTTTTTGAATGAAGTCGTTTAGCCCCATTCGTCTCTGTTTCATGAAAGCTGCAAAGCAAAAGAAAAGCGTTACGATTGGGTATCCAAGCCCGCCGTGTTTTCAAAAGAGAATCGGCCACTTTGTTCTGACTTTCCGGTTCAAATGCACGAGGCCATCCAAAACAGCCGTACCCCCAGCGAAGAGACCCGGTCACCCTATCTTCCTTCTTCAGACTCACCGATGAGTATTGCAACAACCCCCCGCATCTTTGAATACGTTAACGTGGCTCCCGAAGCGTCGGCTCTGACGGTCATCGCTGAGCTGCGGCTGCGGCTGCGGCTGAGTGGGGAATAAGCCAAGCCGCCGAGCGCCTTAGTCCGGGGACGCGCAGCCGGGGATCAGCGGCCCGGCTCGCCGAAGGGGTTTATGTAGAGACCTCGGCGAGGCGGGGCGGGGAGAGGGAGGAGCCGACGAAGAACAACAATGCGGAAGCGGGAGCCCGGCTTGCAGGCGCCCCGATCTGCTTAGGCTCCGGCAGCCGGCGCCCGGCCCTGGGCGCGGCCCCGCCCTGCCTGGCTTCTCTGACGTCCGAGCGAGCCGGGGCAGGAGCCGGCCGGCAGGAAGCCGAGCGCTCTGCGGCGGGGGCAGGGCCGCGGCGGCATTCCGGGCTGTGCAGTGCCATACAGCGCACGACGGCGCTGAGATCAGCTTCGCCCAGCGCCGGCGGCTGGGGGGGGGGGCAGGTCCTCTCCCGCCCCGCTGCGCACGGACAGGGAAGCATGCGGCGTGCTGGCTCCAACGGCGCAGCACCAGTGGCCTGCCCCTTTTCGCCCGCGTGCGGCTTCCATTTCCACGGGGCTTTGCACGGTGACAGATCTGACAAGTTGGCCGCTTTTGAAAAGGATGCAAGAGGGGTGTGTTCCCGCCCTGGCTTTTCTGTGGCCTTCCTCCGTTACAAAGCCTGCGCGCTCGCTAGCTCGCTCTGGCGACTCTCTCTCGGTAGAACGAGGTTCCTGTGCGTTATGCCCCTGGCCCGGGTTTTGGTTTTTTGGCCCCCCCCCCCCCTTCAAAAAGTTCAGCCAGGGAGCCCTTGGGAGTCCCTGTGGCTCCCGTGTATATCGCGCTGAGCCCGATGCATCTCCATAGGGGGAGGCAAAGGAATGGCCAGTAACTAACTGTCCCTGTCAGCAGCTTGCAAATGTTGGCACCTCCTCGACTTCAAAGGGGGACCTTTGTCTCTGTGGCTAGAGATCAGTCAGCTGCTGTGATTCTGTGTCACCCGGGTCACACCGTCCGACTCATGGGGAGAGCCACCTGCATGCACCACTCGTAACTAACCCCCATCCCACCCCAACTTACAGCAACACATTTAAAGGGGAAGGATCGGAGCTTCTTACCAGCCCTAGTTAGAAGCAAACCCCCCCCCCCCCCCGTTTTCCTGCACGGCCAACTCCTCCAGCCTGAGCTATTTTTTGCTGTGCAATGGGATTGCGGCTTGTTTTTTGCCTTTGTGCGCAGGAGACTGTCTTTCGGCAGCAGCAGCTTGAGCGGCTGCCTGGGGTGACGGGCGATCAGAAGCTCTGACGTTTCCTTGAAGGAGCCGCAATGACTCAGGAGAACAAGATTTCCTGCCCGGCTTTGAGGAGAACAAACACATGGCCCTTGTGTGCATTGCCCGGATCCCTGCCGGGACGTTACAGAAAATGCTTTTTAATGCTTTGGGCCGACGAAACATGCAACCCGCTAGGACTTGGGAGAGGAGGAGGGGAGAGGAAGGGAAAGGGGGGGGGGCAGGGATGTGGCGCTCATGGAGGTGCACATACAGTTTGCGTTTGCAAAAGAACAAAAAAAGGCCTCCTCGAGCTGAGATTTCAACGTCATTGGCGAACAGTCTGGGCCTGGGTTCATTGCTGCCTTGCAGTGGCACGGGGAAACACGTGGGTTTTGTTGATGAAAGAAGGCTCTGCGGAGGGACCCCTGGTGAGCTGGCGTGGGGGTGACCCGCAAGGCTAGTGGAGTGGTGGGTGTACTTGGGAGGGTGACTGGCAGTCTTGCAGGGTGAGGCAAGCGTGTGTGGAAAGGGGGCTGCATTTCAGCGCCAGCTGCGGCAGGCCACATCCCGAGGCACTTCATTCATTGCAGTTTTGAAGCAACGAAAGGAGGACTTGTGGCACCTTAGAGACTAACACATTTATTTGAGCAGAAGCTTTCGTGAGCTACAGCTCACTTCATCGGATGCATTTGGTGGAAAATACAGAGAGGAGATTCCACCAAATGCATCCGATGAAGTGAGCTGTAGCTCACGAAAGCTTCTGCTCAAATAAATGTGTTAGTCTCTAAGGTGCCACAAGTACTCCTTTTCTTTTTGCGAATACAGACTAACACGGCTGCTACTCTGAAACCTGTCAGTTTTGAAGAAGTGTCCTCAAAATTGTGAAATTCTCCCCCCCCCATCAGAGGCGGGTGGGACTTTCCATCACAGCCGGATTCTTTGTGCATGTACTTCAGCTTGTAATGTGACTGAGCTGCAACGTGCCTCTCCCAATGAATGTTGCCCCCTGTCTGCAATCCTTGCCCGCACCCCACATCACCATTGGCCGGCATGCCCCTACAGCTCTTTGATTCGCGGCGGGGGGGGGGGGGGAGAGGACTACATCAAGATATGCAGTTGTTCTCTGCTGCTCTGAGACTGCAATTCGCTTTAAAGAGAGAGTTGAGAGGTAATGGTCATAGGAATGGCTCGGGGTGGGAAATTGCGCCAGCCGTACGCGGAAAGTCGTTCAAAGACAGCACAGTGCTGGAAAAATGTTAAGGCAAGAGAATGAAGGAGTTGCTGCCGGCCGGCTCCCCAGCCTCACGTGTCTCTGGAAGGGCTCCCCACACCCCTCCCCAGACAGATCCGGGACCCTTGAAATTGGGTCTCCTCTCCTCGCGTGTAAAGGGCTTTCGGAACGACAGGAAACAGCCACGCCAAAACCACAGCTGGTTTTGGGGAGAGGCGGGGTCGCACAGCTGGGGCAACTGCTCAGTTCTTCCGAGCTCCGGTTTCTTCCACTTCTTGCTTTGCCTAGCTGGGTTGCAAAACTGCCTCTCCTGGACTAATCCGAGGTGGGCAACGTCGCAAATTCCAATCATCCGCTAAAGCGGCGGAGAAGCGAGTCAGCTCGCCCCGTTCGTTGCCTTTGTTCTCTGGATTCCCGTAAAAATAACCCCTTCCACCCTCGCCATACGGAAAGCGGGTCGTTCTCAAGCCCCGAATCCCGCCCTACGGATTGCTCGGGGCCGGGCACTGCTTGTTGCCCGGGCTGCTCCCCCATTGTTTTCCTCCCGGCTACACGACGTAGCGCTTTGCAGCCCCGGGCAGCCCAAGCTGTCACATGCAACGGAGATGCGCACCTGCCGAGTGCCTGCGAGGGCCAAAGCGCCCCACGCCCCCGCTATGCTCTGCAAACTGCCAGCGCTTTCGCCTGCCCCCGGGGCCCCCCGGTGCACCGCAGCATTCCTCCCGCCACATGCCATTGCTGCACCCCACAGCACCCCCTCTCAGTCCCCCTGCGCCCGTCCTCGCCCCCGCCCCAGCGCCCACCCTTTCCCTGCGACACCTCTGCCAGGGTCTCTTGTCAAGCCTGCCCTGGCTGCACCGCAGCTCTCTAGCGCCTTCCCCCTCCCTGTTCCTGCTTGCAGACACCCGCTGTCAGCATGGCTCTGTCGACGCGTCGATCACTGCTTCCCCGCAGACCCTCCTCTCCAGACCCCCGCCTAAAGCCCCCCCAGTTACAGAACAACAAAGCTGGAAATGCAGCCTCGGTTCAGTCACTGTTGCACCACCCTGGTTTTCAGGTCTCCTTCCTCTTTTGGTGAGAAGGTCATTAAAGCCCTTATCAAATGGCAGCCTCCTCCGCTCTTCAAACAGGACTATCACTTGTTCCCCGTAAAGGTTTCTTCTCAGAGCCTTGAACAAGCCAGAGCCAGATTGTAACAATATTAAAATCAAACCAACCTCTTAATGAAGGCTTCTCTTCTGTGCCTCTCATTTGTCTCCCCTCTTGAGATCCCACCAAAGTAATTTTGAAACAGGGCTCTGATGCTCTGGCTGGGTTCTTATGTGTTGCTATAATCCCGAATAACCTCCCCTCCTTGGCCGGCCTGGAGCTGAAGGGAAGTGGTGAGAAAGTAGCGGCGGATTTTGCTTGCTGGCGCTGCCCAGTTTATGAACCCCATATTCAAGGTGATTTACATACAGGAGAGTTCAACATTGGCCACGCCGCACACTCTGCCCCGTTGCAACACAGCCCTGAGAGTTACAGTAATCACCAGTTTATTACAAAGTGCGGCGACCAGAAGCGCAGGTCTGCTGTAATTGACCTGTCAGCAGCAATCACCCAGGGCGAATTCCCAGCCCCCACTCCCGCAGCCGGCAGAAAGCACACACAGGCTTCGGGTGAGCAGATGTCCCGATTGTATAGGGACAGTCCCGATTTCGGGGTCTTTTTCTTATATAGGCTCCTATTACCCCCACACCCCTATCCTGATTTTTCACGTGTGCTGTCTGGTCGCCCTACACAGGCTCCATGTCCGAGGGGCGAGGGTTTGCTGCCTGCCCTCCACAGTTTGCCTGTTGGCTTCCAGTCAAAACGCTCCAAGAGTAAAGAAGAGGAGTCGCCGGTCGTGTTAGCTGTCGGGACGGAACAGGACCAGGGGCCAGGCTCTTTGGCTTGGTGGGACACCTCCCCCCGCCCTCCACTTCCATCCTCTTTCTGCAGCACGAGGAGACAGCTGGGCTCCTGAGTTTATCCTTTACAAGATCGGAGTGGAGTTGTTGAGACTGGCGTTCCCTGCCCACCGGATAGCGGACGGGTGGAACAGGCGCCCCCCGTCCAATCCTGGCATCTAAATACTTCCGAACAGGAAAGAGAGAGATATATCGGGCGCTCCCTCCCCCCATGTCTCTTGCCCGGTTGTAGCCTATCGAGGTGTCTTTTCCTCCCTCGCTGCCTCTCCCAGCGCACACAATAGGCACATGTCCCCGGTCTGGAGACAGAGCCGCCAGCGTGTTCTTTGGCACACTTGCCGCCGCTGCGTCGTTGCCACTTGGCCAGTAGGGGGCGCTCATGCTTTCTCCCATGGAAGACGTCCCATAAAGCATGGCTAGTGTGGGATTTTTAAATAGTGCTGTAATCAGTCCCCAGTGGTAATCCGTACGTGGCAGACTTTCGAACTGGGAAGCCGTGCTCCTTAAGGCCGAGGAAAAGACACATTTGTTTCTCTTTATTTAGTGGATCGTTTTCATTGAGGACTCAGTCAAGGTTTAGAGCTAGCATGCACTGATTTTTAGCTTGTCTCTTCAATTTTGGCTTAATCCCAAAGGCAAATAACCCAGAGAGAAACAAAATCAACAGATTGCCACTCCCCGTGGTCAGATGGCATAGTGATGGGTGCATATAATAATACAGGTTAGACATGTCCCTATATTTAGTTTCCAACGCAATTAATCCTTCCTCGTTTTAAAAGACCTGTCTAATCGTCTGCCAATACCTATTTTAAAATTATATCTCCATCACAAAAGTCTTGAATTTTATGTAGGAATATGCACAATCACTTATATGAGAGAAATTCTTATTTTTTTTAGAAATTCACACAGCATTGCCAACCCCAAGCATTCAAAAACCAGGAGTCTGCTCCCTGCAAAATCCTGATATTGATTTAGGAATCATGAGGGTTTTTTGTTTTTTTTTTAAGGAACTGTACCGTTCCTTTTGTTTCTCTTCTGACTTTTGAGCTTCAGGATATGCCTGCAGTAGCAAAGAAAAACAAAAAACAAACAAAAAAAACACAACCTGGGTCTGGCCTGTGCCAGCCAGCTTGGGCTCCCAGGGCTCAGGCTGTGGGGCTGTTTCATTGCTGTGTAGGCTTCCAGGCTTGGGCTGGAGCCTGAGCTCTGAGACTCTCCCATCTTGCGGCCATAGCCCTGCAAGTCTGAGTCATCTAGCACAGGGCCAGACTGGGTGGGTGGCTGGGTGTCTAGTTGCTGTGTAGACATACCCTTAAAGTACACTCAGGTCACATATTACACAATGGCTAGAAACTTACTTTAAAAAAGAAAGCTGAGATTTTTATGTAATTACAATACTACAGGAGTTGGTGTTTGAGAAAAAACATCAATTACCGAGAACCTTGCAATAAGAGTTGGTAACACTGTGTAGGCCATTGGTGTGGGATAGGAATGTATTTGGCACAAACTAGATAAAGCAAAAGAGCCAAATAAATATCATAATGCTCACACTTCTAGGTCACCTCCATCTGAGGGCCTGAAAGCTCTTGACAAATAGTGACTTAAGACTCCTGAACTAATACAATATTCATTTTAACAGGTAAGGTGCTAATGTTTTCATATTTACAGAATTGTCAGGTGAAAAAAAAAAAGATGGATTACTCAATTAACAGCAGAAATAGAATTGATTTGATTTGACTGTAATATTATAACCATGTCATAAAACAGGACTTTTTCAAATAAGTTTCAGAGTAGCGGCCGTGTTAGTCTGTATTCGTAAAAAGAAAAGCAGTACTTGTGGTTAGTCTCTAAGGTGCCACAAGTACTGCTTTTCTTTTTTCAAATAAGTGTATCTCATGTCAAAGTATCAAATGGATATTGTTGTTATTGTCATGCCTTAAGGCTAGGATCAGGACTAGGACTCCATTGTACTGAGCTCTCTGAAACATATAGCAAGACATGGTCTCTAAAGAGCTTGCAATCTTATTTGAAAAGAAGGCATAACAAATAGGTTTAGCAATCAATAGAAGGGAGAACGAAGCAGAGAACAAGGGTAGCAAAGATAGAATCCCACTATTACATAGATTAGCTGATGCACAATTCAAATACAATAAAGATGTGATGCAATTTGTCCCACTGAATGAACACAAGTTTACATTTAAACAAGAACTGTTCCCTTGCTTTGGACAAGGGACCAATGTAGTTGAAAGCATCCTCTGCAGCTGCTGGAAGCTATAGGCTTCTCAACTTAGAGCAGTGTTTCTCAAATGCAGCCACCGTGGTGGCTGTGTGTGGCCACCAGTGACTTTTTTTGTGGCCATGACAACTTCCTGGACTGGGGTGGGGGTTAAAGCAGTAGCCTCTCCTCTTCCTATTGTTCCTGTATGCACCTTGGTGTTTGCTTGCACTGCCAGCAGGGGACGGTGCCCTGAGCTGCCTCTGGAGACACGGGGCACACCAGAGGAACCTTGGACTCTGCAAGCGGCCAGTGGGTTCCCGACCCACCTTCCCAGGGCAATGGGGCTCCAGCCGCGGGGCTTCAGGCCCTGGGTGCAGGGAGGTGGAACTCAACACCATTGCTAGGGTGACCATATTTCCCAAAGAGAAAACTGGACACCACATGGGGCTAGCCTGAGCTCTCCCCACCTTCCCCGTGAGGGGCTGGTCAGAGCCACTCGCCCGAGCCTCGCTTCGGGCTAGCCCAAGCCATTTGCCCAAGCTCTGCCTATGCCCTATGGAGGGCTGGTGTCACTGCTTGCTCAAACCCCGCCTGCCCCCGGCCAGAGCCCTGCCTCCCCACCTGCCTGGAGCTGGCATCGCCACTCCCCCCAACCCCCGCCCTGCACATTCCTCTCCACCCCCCTTTTGCCAAAAAAGTCAGGATGGCTGGACCAGGGCTTAAAAAAGGACTGTCCTGGCCAAACCGGGACATGTGGTCACCCTACTCATCGCCCCAGCCTCTGCTGCCTCTCCTCCCACATCCAGTGCTTAATTTGTGCTGAGACTGAGCCTGGGTGCCTGTAGGCTTGGCATGTCATAGCCAAGGCACCTCAGTTACCAGGCGCAGGCAGCAGGAGGCTTATGTTTGTTAATATCACTTTTCACAGCCTCCCAGCTAGCTAGAAAGTCTGCTGTGATGTCTGCACTAGTTTATGTGCATATTTTTTCCCTGAAGTTAATTAAGTATTTTAGGAAAACATGTCAGAGCGGCCACCAGCAAGAGTTGGTGGCTGCACTCTGAGGCCACCAAAAAATTTGTCATGAGAGCCCCTGCCTTAGAGGATGCTCACTATTTAGAGGACTCTTTCCCATCCAACATTACTACTTAATGCTGGTTAGTCATGGTAAGCCTGTCGTTGACTGCCCTTTCCCCAGGGAAGCTCACAGCCTCCACCCAGCCAATATGACAACTTGGCTCCTGGGAATGATGCTAATAAATAGATTGGCCTCTCCTCTCCTTGAGCTGCTGTGCAACTCTCTCCCTCACCATTTAAGCCAGTTCAGAAAAGGATTTGAATGAGGTATGAGCTGTATACCTTGGTGAATCATGTCCTTCGTTTTTAGGTTCTAAGAGGCTTGATTGAACAGTACCTAGAATAGTTTGTGAAGGAGACAGTGCAAAATTCTGCGGATATTTTCTGCAATATCATGCCCTATGTGTTAACTGCACAGAGATAGAGTCTAGGCCTTGGTATGTCTTGCTCTTCAATTACATTAATAATATCATTGGCTCTGGACACTACAAGCAGAGATTGCACTTCTATTGTCCTCTCTTCTCTGAAGTAAAAGCTGAAAGTTTTAATCTGCTTACTGTAAGTCCCTGCTGAGCACGCTCTCATCTCTGACCTTATAATTTAGTTTCACGTGCAGCAACCAAAACTCTCAGTCCAGCATTTCAGTCCAGCATCATTGCAAATGATGTCAAGTTGCAGCAAATAGATAGGAACAATATAATGGCTTTGATAATAACCCCAACAGCTGTTTAAACTCAGGAGATTTAGGATGCTGTCAAAAGGTTGCTGGACTTCTTTTTGACAGGGAGGTCATTGGTTGAAACTCCTATTGAGCTGACTGGATGGAACACCACCAATTGATTTCAATGTTGTGTTTTGCCAAACATAAATTTTGTCCATTTTTTATTTCACTTTTCTGCTACTCTCAGAGCAGGTTTACTGCACTGCCAATAAGAGGCTCTAATGCCAAGGGATTATACTCACAGGATCGTAAAGTGATGAAATGCCATAGTGAGGGAAAAGCAATTCCCTTCTTTGTAGAAAGCAGTCAAAAGTTACAGCCTTTTAGATACACTGACCTGTAGTTAAAACAGCTGATAAATGATGTCTCTAACTTCCATTTTAATTGCAGTATACTGATTTGATTCTATTCTATATAGCGGGGTGGCCAACCTGAGCCTGAGAAGGAGTCAGAATTTACCAATGTACATTGCCAAAGAGCCACAGTAATAAGTCAGCAGCCCCCCAAAACTCCCCCCCCACCGGTCCCAGCACCTCCCACCCACCGGCTGCCCCACCAATCAGCGCCTCCTCCTCCCTCCCCGCACCTCCTGATCAGCTGTTTCATGGCATGCAGGAGGCTCTGGTGGAGAGGGGGAGGAGCAAGGGCTTCGCAGACTCAGCAGAGGGGGCTGAAAGGGGTGGAGTGGGCAGGGCCTGTGGCAGAGCCAGAGCTTGAGCAATGAGCATCCCCGGCACATTGGAAAGTTGGCGCCTGTAGCTCCAGCCCCGGAGTCGGTGCCTATACAAGGAGCCGCATATTAACGTCTGAAGAGCTGCATGCGGCTCCGAAGCCACAGGTTGGCCACCCCTGCTATATAAGGTTGTTATACTGCCCTCATCACCACAGTATGTGAATGCCTTCCAGTAGTGCATAAAGTGATATGACGTGTGTCACATGTGGGCCATTCTCTTTCCCATCTTCTCCCCAGGGGAAGAATTATGTGGTCAATGTTGTGTTTTGTATTGGTAGGATTTTTTTTAAAATGTACAGTTTGCTTTCTATATGTATACGCTGGAGAAGATAATGTTGAGGAACGGTGCATGGCACTTGAAGTGGAAGGTAATGAGGTTTGTTCTCCTTAGTTCCAGAGGTAGTTCATTCCACAGTCTCAGACTAGCTCACTAGAAAGTTCTGTCTTCTGCACAGATGAGCTTTACCCTGATAGTAGGCTATTGTTGATAATTTGATAGTAATAAGAAAGAGAGGGTTGTAGAAAGAGTTGCTCTGTATAGTTTACTAGGAGTTGCCCTGGCTCGATTACTAAAAGTCTATACACTACTGTATAACCTGACCTGCTTAGTGTCTGTCCACCCTCACCCCACCCCCGCAAAAAAAAAAAGCATATAAAGATGGACATGTGATAAAAGGAGGATGGTCAGAAGAAATAAAGACTCTTAATTATGCCAAGAACTATCCTTCCTCTCCTCTTGGTCCAAATACAACCTGAGCTGAGCAACTGACACGTAGTATCTTCTGAAGAATAAGTAGTGTACCATGTATAATTTTGCAAATCTGGCACTTAGGTTTTTCTGTTCATATTTATCAGCAGCCGCATTTGAAAGATATTAACAGATATGTAGAATAGACCTTTTCTGTTAGGGCTATGATGCTAAAGAAGTTTCTCCTGCACCTTTCACTTGATACATATATGCTAAAATACAAATGATAGCTAATCTAATCTAGCTATCTATTTGTCTGTCTCCCCACTTATCTGCCAGTCTAGGGTTTCATAGGGTGTCAGTTAACATGGTATCTCAGTGTCTTTTATGTCCACACAAAAACCTATCATCACTATTGTATAGCGTTATCTTAAAAGAAAGATATCCCTTTAGGCCTGTAAGCCCTCCAGCAACACAGAAGTTGAGTTCTGACTAAACGCCTTAGTGAGCAAGTCAGAGGAAGAAGAGCAATTTTTGCTAGAGGTAGATATAGTGGACTCTTCACTTGACAATACACCTTGAGTTTTCTCTGTCTCTAGCAGAATATGGGAATAAAGACAGACTGAATTTATCCATTTTTGATACTCTCTACTTTTTAGACTTTGAAATTTCTAGAAGATTCTCTTCCAGGAAAAGTAACAGGGCATTTGGGAGGAAGGAAGGTAGATGATGAATAAATGAAACACAGTATTTTATTTATCAGAATATCCTTCCAGTGATCCACAATACAGATCAAATTTTCTTTTTGGAGTACAGCTACACTGCAAAAATAACCCTGCAGCATCCAGTCTCAGAGCCTGGGTCAGCTGATTAGGACTGTGATGGCTCAGGTTGCTTGGCTAGAAATTGCAGTGGAGATGTTTAGACTCAGACTGGAACTGAGGCTCTGAGACTGTCCCCGCCCCTTGCAGGGTTTCAGAGCCTGGGCTCCAGCCCAAGCCAAAATAGCTACACTGCAATTTTCAGCCTTTCAGCCCAAGCCCTGGATCTTGAGTCAGCTGACCCGGGCCAGAAGCTTTATGAGAGATGTATTGTTAATGATAGTGAGACTAGCTTCAGGCAAGCCTACTGCTGGCAGCTACTACACAAGTTTCTTCCCTGTCAATGTATCTACTACTATTGAATTCAGTGGTGTTACTCCAGTTATATATCAGTGTGACCATGAGCAGTTTCTCCAGATTTACACTAGTGTAACTGAGAGCAGAAGAATTTGGTCCTTTGTGTAGGAAGGAAGGAGTGTTACTTCTGTCTTAGGCAAGTGGATCAAACAATGTAGCCAACCTATGTATTCTTGTGTGGGCACTAAGGAGTCCCTTCAGATACGTAGAAGAAGTTATCAAAACTGGGATCAGCATCACATATGGCTATTCCAGAAGCTTCATACATAAAGGCTGTGGAGTTATATTGTAACACATCCTGATGAAATTCAGGTTTTGGCAAGATTTTTCCTACTGTCTATCTACTTACAGAACAAGAACAAATACGAGTGCCTCTCAAGATTCCTGTGAGGTAGGGAAGCACTTAAGAACGCAAGTTCCACTGTTTGCCAATGAGATTTTGACTCCTTAGTGCCTAAATCCCTTTAAAAATGAGATTTGGACCTCTTTGCAATGCTGAGTGCAGCAGTGCCTAAATACCTTTAAAAATCTGAGCCAAAGGTCAGATAAGAAATCTGCAGCAGAACCAGGAATTGAACATAGGTTTCCCGAGGCTGAGTCTGATGGCTCAGCTACTAGACCCTCTTCTTTCTTTTCTCGTGTCTGAGCTAAGATCCTCTGA
Organism: Dermochelys coriacea; assembly: GCF_009764565.3. NCBI lineage: Eukaryota > Metazoa > Chordata > Testudines > Dermochelyidae > Dermochelys > Dermochelys coriacea. The sequence continues at coordinate 103,636,160 of NC_050070.1, forward strand.
ACTTCAGAGAGTACACTTCTCACATGCCACAGTTAAAAGCTTTATTCGCAAAAAAGAAAAGGAGTACTTGTGGCACCTTAGAGACTAACAAAATTTGTTAGTTAAAAGCTTTGTGAGTGATGTATTGTTAATGATAGTGAGACTAGCTTCAGGCAAGCCTACTGCTGGCAGCTACTACACAAGTTTCTTCCCTGTCAATGTATCTACTACTATGCTTCTCCACAGGGACTACCAACCATGATGAAATACATAGGCAATATAAAGGATAAGGCCATCAAACTCTTTTTTGCTTGTGACTCAAGGAAGGATTTGAACCCCACAGATGAAGGTATGGTGCATCCATACAATCTTACCACCTACCTACCATCATGTTCAGTATTTATATAGCACTATTAACTGATGGCGTCACCACCACACACAGTATGGCAGACCACTATTGCCAAGCGAGTGCTTTTTCCATGGTGTTTTATCACCACGAAGAATTAAAACAGCTGAAAAACAAAAAAGGTATCATATATACACATAAAAACAAAGAGATCCATCTGTACAAATCTGTACTGTGGGCTTCCTTTCTTTTACTTTCTGATTCTAACTCTGTCCTGTTCTTACACTAACTATTGTGGATTTTTCTTTGTAGAAGTTCAATTAGGCTAAGATGTTCAAACTTGGGTTAGTTAAGTTTGAGACCTAAATACAAAAAGAATAATTGAGACCTAAATAAAAGTTGTCTGATTTTCATTGATTCTAATAGGAGCTGTTGGCGCTTGGAAACCAGGTAACTTTTATGTAAATGCCTGAATATAGATTTGTGCTGAACTTGCGTATCCAAGTTTGGACATGCTGGCTTTAGTGTTCATAGATTCATAGATTTTAATACCAAAAGGAACCACTGGATCATTTAATCTGATGTCTATAACACAGGCCATAGAATTTCATCCAGTTCCTCTTGTACTGAACCCAATAACTTAGCTTCTGAGGGCCCTTTTCCCTAGCTCTCAAGCTTGACTATCACAAAACTTCCCACCTGTTCAGGTATGGAAAGCAGGAGAGTTTAACAAAGCACTGACATCCTACAGACATGTAATTGACCAACATGCTTAATGAGTGTGCAAAGCACACAACATGCATAACACCACTATCCTTACACATAAGTGGTGTGTTGCCATCTTTACCTGATACCAAGAACCCATATTTGGAAGTAAGCCACTCTCCAAATTAATGCTGAAAGTTCTGCAACAGATTCACCTCATTGTTGTTTCTCCCTCTCCCCCACCCCCTGAAAAAATCTGTAGTGCTTTTTTTTTCTTTTTACATTTATATTGGAGGAACTAGATAAAGCAGGTCTGGCAGACTACAAAAAGAAAAGGAGTACTTGTGGCACCTTAGAGACTAACAAATTTATTAGAGCATAAGCTTTCGTGAGCTGTTGCTTATGCTCTAATAAATTTGTTAGTCTCTAAGGTGCCACAAGTACTCCTTTTCTTTTTGCGAATACAGACTAACACGGCTGCTACTCTGAAACCTGGCAGACTACAGTACTTCTGACTGTGCTGTGACTGATACGTAATCCTCAATTTGACACTAATCCATATACCTGTGGTAAAGTGAACATAACACTTCCCTGCTCTGGCTAGCTGAATATCACTCATTGCTCTTCCATACCATACAGCTTAATGAAGCTGTAGAATAGTCTATTAAAGAAAAATTTGCTAGACAGAATATGGTAATGAGAATCAGCTACAGGCATCCAGTGTTCTGAATAGTTTTCTGAAGAGATTGACTGTTAAACTGCTAGAAAGACGAGATGGGTGAGGTAATATCTTTTTTTGGACCAACTTCTGTAGTCCCACCTCATCTCTTTAATATCCTGGGACCAACACGGCTACAACTACACTGTTAAAATGCTGGGGAGGTTCCTGACTGCCAGCCAAATGAATGCCTAGGAATGGTGCAGTATAATCTTAGCACTTTCCATTTGGAGATCACAAAGCACTTTACAAATATAGGTAAACATTATTAACTCCAAATTACTGATGAGCAAACTGATGCATTCAGAGGTTATGCAAATTGCTCAAGGTCTCACAGCAAAATAGGGATTGAACTCAGGAGTCCTGGCTAGTCTGGTACCTGCCACTTACATATGAAATAGCCAAACCAACAGGTTAAATGGGCTTCCAGGGGTTAACGGTGGCAAAGCCTATCCACAATTCAGACACATGATGTACTTACTTGAAATTCATGCAGATGAAGGTTTCAATAGAATTTTACAGAATACTGCTAACACCATTCATAATAATTTTCATGTACTTGTTTTTCATCCAAGGATCTCAAAGGCCTTTACAAAGTCAAGTATTAATATACACATTTCAAAGATGGGGAAACAGAGGCACAGAGAAGTTAAATGACTTGCTTAAAGTTAAATGCCAATTCTGTGGCAGAGGTTGAAGGCTCCCATTCTGATGTTGAACCTCCCTACTAAATGGCTGTTCACATGAGATTCTGGCTGCATCCAAAGCAGAACAATAAAACAGGCTCTTGCTGATCTTGCTGAATCAAAACCCATTCTGCCCTCACAATTCAAAGATATTCAGATTCCACTTTTGACCCATCTCTAATTTCAAGACTTGCATCTTTTGACAAAATTACCCTTTGGGTAAGAAATGATCAGATCACAAGTTTCAGAGTAGCAGCCGTGTTAGTCTGTATTCGCAAAAAGAAAAGGAGGACTTGTGGCACCTTAGAGAAACACGAAAGCTTATGCTCAAATAAATTTGTTAGTCTCTAAGGTGCCACAAGTACTCCTTTTCTTTTTGCAGATCTCAAGTGACTTTCTTTGGAAAATTTGATAAAATTCGATTTGGTTATTTCTGAGATATGAGAGTGTGAAGACATACAAAGTCAAATGGAAACAAGTAACAGATTTGCCTGTGTAGTTCAGCTTTAGACTGTACCTTATCTGTTTGAAGACTGGTAATAAATGGTAGTGAAATAACCCAACCCTATCTGTAGGTAAATCCCTTAAAACCTTCTTCCAAACCATGTTCATCCTATCTTTTGTGTTTCATGTGAATCTGTAAGCAGTCATGTGAGCATCTGTAATTATTGCTGTGATGCTTTAATAAATATTTATTGTAAAGATATATATCAGCACAGTTTATTTCATCTGAACAGTATCCACAGTACTTCTGACTCTTTCAGCCAGTCTGAGGTCATGCTGGTGAAAGATCTGGGATCATGAGATCCCCAGAGCATTCACCTCAGTTATTTGAGGAATGTTTGTGTTTTGATGTTGCAACCACAACTAGAGCACTTTCGCTGTTCTTTGGCCAGATGACTTGAATCATAGAGTAACATAAAACACTTCTGTTCATGGTCTTGTATTAATTAAGAAGGTTATTACGTGTACGGAAAGGATGTAAGGATCAGTAATCTCATTCATTAGAGATAGGCTAATGGGAAAATATGATTACAAAACTGTAATTGGAGGGTTGTGATGTCATTAACTGTGAGTACTGAAATCATTGATAAAATTAGCAGCACCCATCTCTGTTTTTTAAATTCCTCCTAATCCATATGATGCAAAGTGAATTCATGTTTAATATCAACTATAGTGTTTTTAAATATTAAGGGATGTTGTGATAGCAGGGCCTCAGAATCCCTGCATGTAAGTTCAGTTCATTGCTTAAACTCATCTCTGACAGGGATAAGAAGAAATTTCTCCTATGTGGGTTATGTAGTGTTGTTCTAGCCATGTGGGTCCCAGAATATTAGAAAGACAAGGTGGGTGAGATAATACTTTTATTGGACCAACTTCTGTTGGTGACAGAGGCAAGCTTTCAAGCTTACACGGGTGTACGTTTCCCAGACCTGAAGAAGAGCTCTGTGTAAGCCTGAAAGCTTGTCTCTCTCACCAACTGATGTTGGTCCAATAACAGATATTACCTCACCACCTTGTTTCTCATGACTTGGGTTCACTGTTTCTTCCCTCATCAGTGAAAGGAAGGCACTTTCTGGAGTGAAACACAGTTGTTAGTATTAGCATGTAACAACGCTACACAACAGCTGAGGACAGGATGTGAAGAATACAATACCCAGTTGAAACTGCAGCTTATGTAGATTAATTTTGAAATGTAAAATTAAACATCACTGTGACTTGTGCACAGTGATAGCTGCACTACAAAACTGCTATGTTGTGTATCACAGTTACAAGACAGTAGTATATATTGGCATGGTTAAAACACATTCCGTGTAGATGGCATTGAATTATTCTACAGTCTAGGGGTGAGATTCTGAGCTGTGCCTAGAACTTGCAACCCATAAAAGGCAGGGGCTAAGGCACCATTAAACCATCTTTGCACCCTTCTGACCCCGGGCTAGTCCAGTGCCTGGGAGAGCCTGATATGGGTCAGTCATAGCAGCCTCCATCTGCTGCCCTATGGGCCACTGTGCTTCCCCAACACGCCCTTCATGCCCCACCCCCACCCCCATGTGTATGTCCCCTATGCCAGGGCTTGCAAGGGGGTGCTGATGAGCAGCCTTATAGCTGTCTTGCATAATGCCTGCACCAGAGGAATCCTCCTCTGGCTGAATATTGGGTTTTGAGAGTCTCTTTATGCCACTCCAGCTTTTTTGCCTGGCATAAATGGGCCAGAGCAGGTGGTGGGGAATGAATATCTCACCCCAGGGTTGTAATATGATTTGGCAATCTTGTTAAACATGTCTACACAGGTAAGACTGAACTATGTCTTAACCATGTTATAACCATTACTGTCTATATTGTAGCTGCTGTGTTGGTGGAACTTCTGTTTTAGAATTAGGCTTTGTGCATGTTCCTCATGAGTAAAATCTCTTGGAAACGATTGCCTATTTCAAGGAAGTCATTTTTAGAGAAAGCATTTGTGTGGTTATTTACCCTCTGCTCTGTAAATTTTCCATTCTCCCTTATAACACTTCAGAGTCACAGCTTAATCCATGTGAATGGGTTACCCCTTCAGCTCCTGGAAACCCTGGCTGATAAGTTCTCTTGCTGAATTAAGCACCACAGAGGTCCACCATGATACCATCACCACCTGTGTTTATTGTTTGTCTCATTCTTAAGCTCCAGAGAGAGCTGGTGCTAGCCCATTTGGGGCCCTACACAGGAATATTTGGGGGGGGCAAAGTTCTTATAATAGACAAGTTCTTATAATAAAAAGCGAATAGAAGGCTCCTTTGTTTAGTCTGCTTATGCCTAGAGCCGGCTCTGGTTCTAGGCACAGTATATCCATATAGCAGCAATTATGACCAGCCCTTTCCTGCTCCCTGGGTTAGCCTTTGGCCATGTCTACACAGCATATATGTTGGCAAAACTTTTGTTGCTCAGGGGTATGAAAAAACATAGGGGTGTGCACAGGGCTCTGTTGGCCGGAGAGCTCTCTCCTGTTGGCATAATACGGCTACATGAGCGATCTTACAACAGCACAGCTGTATCAGTACAGATGTGTGTCACTGTAAGCTTGTAACTGTAGGCATGGCCTCTTACTGCCTGTTTTTCTTCTCTGGTTCTCCAACTTGTGTGCTAATTACTCATTAACTCATCAGGCTACCAGCGGATGTAATTGCTCACTTCTACCTTAACTGCCCCCAGTGCCACAGGTATTTTAAGTGACTGGGGTGCTGGCTTCCATGGAGCCCAATTTGAAGCTGTGACCTGTTTCAGTTTCCAATACAGATGGAACATAATTCTCTTCACTATTCCCTTCCACTCTCTTTATTTCTCCTCATCCCCTTTTTGTATCTCTCTTTTTTCCTCTCCTCCTGTGAGTGATCTTTTCTTCAGTCTGTTCCATCTACTTCACTTTTGTCTTATCCCTTTTATTCCTCCCTTCTGCTTTCTGCTACTCACAGCCAAATCCATCCTCTTACTCTTCAAGGGACATCATCAGCTAAAAATCACACAGCTGACACAATGTGTTTTCTCAACTATTGTTATAAATTACACTAATACAACTGAAAGTAGAAAAGGAGTATTTGTGGCACCTTAGAGACTAACAAATTTATTTGAGCATAAGCTTTCGTGAGCTACAGCTCACTTCATCGGATGCATATATATATAACTTTCAACTTATCTGTATGTATACATATATATCTTACTATATGTTCCATACTATGCATCTGATGAAGTGAGCTGTAGCTCACGAAAGCTTATGCTCAAATAAATTTGTTAGTCTCTAAGGTGCCACAAGTACTCCTTTTCTTTTTGCGGATACAGACTAACACGGCTGCTACTCTGAAATCTGACAACTGTAAGTGCAAGAGATTAGAGAAAAAAATCTTAATTTTTTTTGTTCAGTTTTTTATTTTGTGTATTTGACAGCACTTTGTGCGGAGTCAGCATCACACTTTGCCATACACAAGCAGTCAGTCAGTTTTCCCTGTTATTTGCGGTGGTTCTTTTACATAGCAAAAGTAGAGAATTCCTTTTAAAGTGAAATGAGATTTTAAAACCACCAAAATGGCCATGAGGACCATGGGACAGGTGAGGTATCTAATAATACTTTTAACTCTTATATATTTATTTATTTAAACAGTGGTGTCTCTTTAGTGGTTGGGTCATTACACATATTGAATCTATTTCCTTAAGTTAAGTATCCTCACACCTCCTTGTCAACTGTCTAAATGGGTCATCTTATCACTACAAAAGTTTTTTTTTCTCCTGCTGATAATAGCTCATCTTAACTAATTAGCCTCTCACAGTTTGTATGGTAACTTCCAACTTATCTGTATGTATATATATATATATCTTACTATATGTTCTAGTCTATGCATCTGATGAAGTGGGCTGTAGCCCACGAAAGCTTATGCTCTCATAAATTTGTTAGTCTCTAAGGTGCCACTAGTACTCCTGTTCTTTAGTTTTCAGTAAGACTTTCTGCATTCCATATAAAATATGGTTGTACAATTTTTAAGAAAAAAGAACAGGAGTACTTGTGGCACCTTAGAGACTAACAAATTTATTTGAGCATAAGCTTTCGTGGGCTACAGTCCACTTCATCGGATGCATAGAATGGAACATATAGTAAGAAGATATAGATATAGATATAGATATAGATATACAGAGAACATGAAAAGATGGAAGTAGCCATACCAACTGAGGCTAATTAATTAAGATGAGCTATTATCAGCAGGAGAAAAAAACTTTTGTAGTGATAATCAAGATGGCCCATTTAGACAATTGACAAGAAGGTGTGAGGATACTTAACCTGGGGAAATAGATTATAGCACTGCTTCAGTTGCTTACAGATCTATAGGCACAAAGTAAAGATTAAGGCCTTGATGCTTTAAAGAAGTCTCTGTGAGCAGACCCTTATGCCCTGATGGATCACTTTGCAAGATCAGGACCTAAAACCTAAATCCTGCAGGTTTCAAAGTAGCAGCCGTGTTAGTCTGTATTCGCAAAAAGAAAAGGAGTACTTGTGGCACCTTAGAGACTAAAAAGTTTTTTGAGCATAAGCTTTCGTGAGCTACAGCTCACTTTATCTAATGCATCCGATGAAGTGAGCTGTAGCTCACAAAAGCTTATGCTCAAATAAATTTGTTAGTCTCTAAGGTGCCACAAGTACTCCTTTTCTTTTTGCTAAATCCTGCAGACAGTTATATACGTGCTTAACTTTAAAGACATGAACAGTTTCATTGACTTCAATATAATTATACACATGCTTATGGTTAATATAGTTTTTCATATTCCTGTAATTATTTCCCGTGGTGCATGTAATACACTGTTGTTTGTATAACTGTATATTAAAAGCTACAATATTTCTGCTGCTGTTTTAATTTGCAGCTAATGATTATATGCTATTGAGTTTTATGCAGATAAGAACTTGGTTTCCACAGTAATTATCTTCTGACAATCATATTTCCAGTGACGTGATAGGCTAAATGAGAAATATAAAATATTTTCGGTAAATTGAGCAATTTGATTCCAACCATATAAATATCTCATTATAACAGCAGAGTTTGGAATTCATTTGCCTAATCAATGAATTATTATTCATATGCCTACCTGCAAGTACCCTTGCTGATTGGCAAGGTGTATATAGTACATATCTTTCAAACTATTTGTAGTGAAATGATTATTTACATAATTTAAAATTACTACTTTTTAATGTGGGCTTCTTAGACCAAATCTCTTGCTCTGCTCTTTCATCAGCACTGCCATGATGGTAGTCTTTAACAGTTTTTCAACATTCATCAGTACTACTTTTACATTTCATTTGTAATTTTAAAAGCATCCATTGAGGATAAGTATCAGAAGGGTGGCCGTGTTAGTCTGTATCCACAAAAACAACGAGGAGTCCGATGGCACCTTAAAGACTAACGGATTTATTTGGGCTTTTGTGGGTAAAAACCCCACTCTTCAGATGCAATCCATTGAGGATGGCTTTTTTAAAATGATTTAGGGCCTTCTCCTTTCCTGTGTGGCTATTTCCATAGGAATGCATCCGATGAAGTGAGCTGTAGCTCACGAAAGCTTATGCTCAAATAAATTTGTTAGTCTCTAAGGTGCCACAAGTACTCCTTTTCTTTTAACATGTATGAGTTATCCTGAGGTAAAAACACAGTGAAGATCAGGCACTTTAATTTTACCATGCAGGACCATGTTAGGTGATATCCTTACTGTCTGTCACTCTGGGGAGTTCTCCACATGGGCCTTGGTTGTCTACATTAGACTTATTTCCCACTCTTGCTATTTACATTGCCTGCCAATGTGTTTAACACTGTGTTGTCTAGACCTCAGGGCTAGATGGTATGGTGCTTCAGAGGCAATGGAGCTGCACCTGTGATTGTAAAAGGGGAAAATTTTAGGAAAGAAAGTCTAGCTTGGACACAGCCGTCATGAATGGGAAAAGTAGATAAATGAGTGTTGCATGCAATGTAGTTGTAACAATGTCCATCCCAGGATAGGATATAGAGACAAGGTGGATGAGGTAATATCTTTTATTGGACCAACTTCTGTGTGGGAAAGAGACAAGCTTTCAAGCAACATATAGAGCTCTTCTTTCAGTCTAGGAAAGGAACCCCAGAGTCACAGCAAAATGCCGGGTGGGACAGATTGTTTAGCATATGTAGTTAGCACATATTGTAAGGGACCATTCAAGATAGAACGACACCACTGCAGTCATAGGACAAAAAGAGAGGGTTAGTAGGTTACAGATTGTTGTAATAAACCATAAATCCAATGTCTTTCTTCAATACATGATTTCGGGTGTCTAGCAGAGCAATGAATTTAAACTCCAGTCCGAGGCTCTTTTTGTCCTATGACTGCAGTGGTGTTAACAGGCCCCTCTTCCTTAAATGGTCCCTTACAATACGTGCTAACTACTTATGCTGAACAATCTGTTCCATCTTGCATTTTACTGTGACACTGAGAGTTTCTTTCTCAGACCTGAAGAAAAGCTTTGTGTAGTTCTAAAGCTTGTTCTCTCACTGACAGAAGTTGATCCAATAAAAGATATTACCTCACACACTGGGTCTCTAATAAGTGAATGTTGACAGGATTTGAGGTGGGGGGAAGACATTGTGTAGGCTGGTGATAACCCTGGCCCACCCAAGCATTTCTTTGGCAGTTAACTTAACAAGGTGATAACAAAACCCACACCCCTGAGATAAGCCATTCTCCCAAAAAAACAAAACAAAACAAAACAAAACAAGATAAAAAAACCCAAATGATTTTATCAGTATGAATAAAAATTATATCCCTTCTCAGGTACTCAGGTTTCACTCTCATGGTGTCTCTGATGTCATAAACCAGCCTTTCTCAAACTTTTGAGACCTGAGCTCTGTCACAGAGTCACCGGGGTGATGCTCTGAAACTACTCTGTATGAAACCAGCCAGGACTCTGGGGGAGCATGCCTCCTCTCTCTGAACATACTGTCTCTAGGGCAAGAAGCTTACACAGCTTCGACCTTCCTAGGTCTGACCTCGGCGCATTCAGCATCCCCTTCCACACCATGCACTTCCCGCAGTGAGTCCACTCGGGCAGGGCTCCTGGGAAAGCCAGAGGACCCTGCACCCCAACTCCACATTCAGACGTGACTCTCAGCCAGCATAACATGGAAGGTTTATCAGTCAACAGGAGCACAGCATGGAACAGAATTTGTTAGCACATATATCAGTGACTTTCAGCCAAGTCCATCTTGGGGAGTCGTGGGTCAGAAGCCCTGGACTCCCCCTCTTCCAGTCCCCCTCAAACAGACTGACAGCTTCCAGCAACCCGATCTCAGACACCCCATTGCTCCTCCTCCTTGTCTTTGTCTTGCTTCCTGGGCAAAGGGTCACCTGGTCCTCACCTGGTTGCATCCCCCTCCTGGGTCTCAGGTTACGAAGGGCACCGGTCATAGCATATGTACAGGCAGCTGGAGCAGCTTCACCTGCCCCAGAGGTCTTAGCCAAAGTCACACGCCCCTATTCCCACCCCCTAGGTATTGGTGCAGCACACAGGGAAACTGAGGCATACACAATATTCATGCAAAACAGTAAAACCCACATCGGCTCAACAGTAAGACTCATACAACATAACAAGGGAAAATCCCCACTTCGTCACAAGCTCCCTTTCAAGAAATCTAGCTAAGGCCCCCATACATATACATATATATGCACACCATCACTGCAGTGTCAACACTTCACAATCTTTAACATATTTATTCTGGCAATAGGTCTCTGAGGTAAGGGAGTGTTGTTAGCCCCATTTTACAGATGGGGAACTGTGACACAGAGACTAAGGCTAGTTCTATACTGGAAACTTTGGCTGGGTATAGCAGTGTTGGTCAGGGATGTGATTTTTTTGGTGACATTTCTATATTGGCACAAGCCTTGGTGTAGATGCAGTTATACTGGCATAAAGCTTCTTTTGCTACTAGAGTTCATTTGCTGAATCAATATAACCCGTTCTGGCAAAAGTACTTTTTTCCTGGTGTAAACTGTTTTTACACTAGGAGAGTTTGTCAGCCCAGCTATACTGACAAACCTTTTCTAGTGTAGACTTGGCTTAAACAATTAGCCACTTGCAGGCCCCCTGTGCAATTCCACCATGTGTTGGAATTGCATGGGGAATGTGTATACATCTTCTGTGCTCTATCCTGTCTTGTTCTTCACTCCTCCTCCTGCTACACCAACCTTTGAAAAATGCTGCCATAAACCTAGCTGTCCTACAAAGACTCTTCCAGGGAAAAACAAGGTAGACAAGACTTGAATTTATAATGTTTTTAGGTCTTCTCCATTGTAAGGAAGCAAAAAGGGTGCTCACTCACTTTCGTTTCCCTGACACAGTGCCTTTAAAAGAAAAAGAATTAAAAGATACAAAATATAGTACCCAATGATTTTTGTTTCTATGTTTTTTTCATTCAATATGTCCTTTATTTTTATGGAGCTTTTAATAGCTTATTTTTTATGATTTCTTCAGTTCCCTATAAAATACATTTTAGAATTGCAATAGATCATTTTATGGCATCAGTTATGCAATTTAACTGACCATCCAGGAGAGTCATGGCATTAACCTTCCCTCTGCATCACAGTTCTCCAACAGTCATTGCATATTTCTCTTGCGTGTGCCTTTGTGATTGATTGCTTAGCTACACACCACACAGCAGAGTTATGAATGATGCCTGTCATCCTGCTTCTAAAAAATGTAACAACCTCAAATAATGGCTGGTGCTTTATTTACTGGTAAGTTTCCAGATCTCAGCTGCTTTTCCAATAGATTTACCAAAAGAAGTGTGTGTGGGGTGGGGGTGCGGGGGATACCTGTTGGGGAGACAGAACCTGGGTAAAAAAAAAAAGTTGAATTCAGATACTGGCTGGAAAAAATAAGATTGCTAATAAGCATTAGAACTAGAGCAAAGTTGAGATCTGGATCTGAATATCCCCAAATGTGGGAGGTTTGGTTCAGAACCATGTCTATAATTAAGATTAAAAGTAAAGTCTTCCCTTCAGCTCTTCACTTGTAGCTGGTAGGTTTCACCACTGATAATAAAGCAATATAGATAACACTTTATTATCAGTTATCATTACACCATTCTGGGTCTCTGTTAAATAGGATCAAAGTAGGAAGAAAGTGATGGAAATTTACTCTACCCATGTCCTACACTCTAGACCAACATTTCTCAAATGCGGCCACCATGACCTCATGCGGCCACCAGGGGATTTTCCTGCTGCCATGGCAGTTTTCTGGGCAGTGGGGAGGGGGAGCATCAACCTCCCCTGGTTGCTCCTGCATGCACCGCCTCTCTGGAGACACAGGTGGGACACACAGGTGAGGAGGCGATGCGGGGGTGCGAGGAGGCGAGCAGCGAAGCAAGTGATGGGCAGGAGCCTGGCGGGGGAATAAGGAGGCAAGCGGTGAGCCAGCAGCAGGGTGAGGAGGCTGGCTGGGGGGGGCGGGTGAGGAGGCAAGCGGTGAGGCGAGTGGAGGTGGGGGGGCCTGGTGGGGGAGTAAGGAGGTGAGTGGCAACCCAGCAGCAGGGTGAGGAGGCGGGCAGGGGGGACTGGCTGCGAGCAGGGAAGTGAGGAAGCGAGTGGTGGGTGGGGGACTGAGGAGGAACGCAGGAGACAAGCAGCAGGTTGGGGGGTGAGGAGGCGAGTGGTGGGCGCATGGACAGTGGGTGGAGCCCCCCTTTGGGGAGGCTAGCCCCTGACTCCACCCCTTCTTCTCGCACTTGGAATCCCAAGACCCCTGCCCCACCCTGTGGCTGGAGCCACAAGCCTCTCCCCCCCCAGAGAAGCCCCTAGCGCACCCCTCCCCCTCTCGGCCAGAGGAGCCCCAGGCTGGCCAAAGCCCCAAGACTGTCCCTCCCTCACACACATACACCTGCCCAGAGGAGCTATGGGCTGGCCGAAGCCCTGAGCCCCCGCACCTGCCCAGAGGAGCCCGGGGCCAGCTGCAGCTGTGTCTTTCCTCCCCTCCAATCCTTCCCCAGATCCAAGCTGCCCAGATGTGTTTTTCATTATTGTTTGGACTTCTATTATTTCAAAGCATTTTTAAATTTACTTCAGAATTGTTGTACAGACAACCACTTTTACCAAAAAAGCAAAAGAAAGAATAATAAAAAAAAAAAACCAAGAATGTGTAAAGCACTTTATTTGTGTTTCTATTCTGTTAGGTCCAGTAAAGAATAGGGAAAATTGTGCATTATTTTTATTACTGAATCTGCAAAAAAAAAAAAACCCAAAACCTTTCATAAATAAATTACAATGATTATGATGTATATATGTGCATATTACTTTATTAACTTTACGAAAAATAAATAATTTTAGGAAAAAGTGTCAGTGCGGCCACCAGCAAGAGTTGGTGGCTGCAGTCTGAAGCCAAGTGAGCTGTAGCTCACGAAAGCTTATGCTCTAATAAATTTGTTAGTCTCTAAGGTGCCACAAGTACTCCTTTTCTTTTTGCGAATACAGACTAACACGGCTGCTACTCTAAAACCTGAAAAAATTTGTTGTGAGAATTCCTGCTCTAGACGATCTTCTTTGGCAACTTCTTTTCTCTTCCCTTCTTCCCACATGCTGCTGATTCCCCAGAAGGCTTGTCTTCTGATCTTCTCCTTCCTTCAATCCCTTAGGCTATGTCCACCCTAATGGACTGCTTTACTAGTATAGCTACTCTGGCAAAGCACTCCTTTTTGAACTCAGCTATACTAGTAAAGCTAAAAGAAAAGGAGTACCCGTGGCACCTTAGAGACTAACAAATTTATTAGAGCATAAGCTTTTGTGAGCTACAGCTCACTTCATCGGATGCATTTGGTGGAAAAAACAGAGGGGAGATTTATATACACACACAGAGAACATGAAACAATGGGTTTATCATACACACTGTAAGGAGAGTGATCACTTAAGATAAGCCATCACCAGCAGCAGGGGGGGGAAAGGAGGAAAACCTTTCATGGTGACAAGCAAGGTAGGCTAATTCCAGCAGTTAACAAGAATATCAGAGGAACAGTGGGGGGGGGGGGGGGGAGAAATACCATGGGGAAATAGTTTTACTTTGTGTAATGACTCATCCATTCCCAGTCTCTATTCAAGCCTAAGTTATTGTATCCAGTTTGCAAATTAATTCCAATTCAGCAGTCTCTCGTTGGAGTCTGTTTTTGAAGCTTTTTTGTTGAAGTATAGCCACTCTTAGGTCTGTGATCGAGTGACCAGAGAGATTGAAGTGTTCTCCAACTGGTTTTTGAATGTTATAATTCTTGACGTCTGATTTGTGTCCATTCATTCTTTTACGTAGAGACTGTCCAGTTGGCCAATGTACATGGCAGAGGGGCATTGCTGGCACATGATGGCATATATCACATTGGTAGATGAGCAGGTGAACGAGCCTCTGATAGTGTGGCTGATGTGATTAGGCCCTATGATGGTATCCCCTGAATAGATATGTGGACAGAGTTGGCAACGGGCTTTGTTGCAAGGATAGGTTCCTGGGTTAGTGGTTCTTTTGTGTGGTGTGTGGTTGCTGGTGAGTATTTGCTTCAGATTGGGGGGCTGTCTGTAAGCAAGGACTGGTCTGTCTCCCAAGATCTGTGAGAGTGATGGGTCGTCCTTCAGGATAGGTTGTAGATCCTTGATGATGCGTTGGAGAGGTTTTAGTTGGGGGCTGAAGGTGATGGCTAGTGGCGTTCTGTTGTTTTCTTTGTTGGGCCTGTCCTGTAGTAGGTGACTTCTGGGTACTCTTCTGGCTCTGTCAATCTGTTTCTTCACTTCAGCAGGTGGGTATTGTAGTTGTAGGAATGCATGATAGAGATCTTGTAGGTGTTTGTCTCTGTCTGAGGGGTTGGAGCAAATGCGGTTATATCGTAGCGCTTGGCTGTAGACAATGGATCGAGTGGTATGATCTGGATGAAAGCTAGAGGCATGTAGGTAGGAATAGCGGTCATTAGGTTTCCGATATAAGGTGGTGTTTATGTGACCATCGCTTATTAGCACTAGTAAAGCTGTGCTTTGACCAATATTGTAACCCCCCAAACTCACTCCCGCCCCCAACACCCAACAAAACCAGCTATATTGGTAAAGTGCCAGTAAAACTGCATCTGTATTAAGAGTTTTTGCCAGCTCAGCTGCGTTTGTCAAAGAATCACAATTTCTCCTGATTTAGGGTGTCTTCACTAGCAACGTTAAGCACTTTAACGGGGCTGTGTAGTTGTGGCACCAGTGCTGGGAGAGAGCTCTCCCAGCGTTGTAAAAAACCCACCCTCATGAGGGGAGTAGCTCCCAGTGCTGGTGCACAGTCTACACTGTCACTTTACAGCACTGAAACTTGCAGCACTCAGGGGGGTGTTTTTTCACACCTCTGAGCGAGAAAGTTGCAGCTCTGTAAAGTGGCAGTGTAGACAGGGCCTTTGCCATGCTGGCAGAAGTCTGTAGTGCAGACCAGGCCTTAGATGCTGCTTCCTTCACATTCATCTCAGGCTTGGTCTACACTTGAAAGTTATACTTAGGGACTGCAGGTCTTGAACCCCAATCCACAGAGTTCTTAGGCACTAGGCACATCTAACCTGCCAGTCAGTGACCTGCTAACAGATCCCGGAATAGAAGCTGAACTCTGACAGCGGACTCCAGTCCTGGGCTCTGATTGATGGAACACTGGAGGTCCATACACGTTTCCAGCTCTTATTTAAACCAAGCATAGGAACAGAAAGTTGTCTATGCAGCTGGGTTCCCTCTGCTTTAGACTGCTTCCCTTACACTACCTGCTCCTACTGCCTGACTCTGATGTCCTCGTAACCTGACCCTGCCCACTTCTTCTTGGCATCTGGCTCCTGGTTTGCCCTCTGGCCTGTCTCAGACTCTAATCTGGTAATCTGACTCTGGTTGCTTACTGATGCCTGGCTCCCGGTTTGCCCTCTGGCCTTTCTTGGACTCTGACCTTGTAGTATCTGACCTGGCTTGACTCCTTCCCTGACCAGTAGGTCAGACTGTCTACATCTTGGTTGTGACAGTCAGTCAGTGGTGTGGAAAAACACACCCCTGACCAACATAGCTCTGCTCACCTACCCCCCAGTGTAGATGCAGCTCTATGTCAATGGAAGAATGCTTCCGTTGATGTAGCTCATGTTGTTTGGTGAGGTGATATTCCTGCACAGACAGAAAAATTCCTTCCATCGGTGCAGGCTTCATCTATGTTATGGGCAGATGCCAGCATAGCTATGCTGGTATAGTCTCTGTCATGTAGACACACCCTCAGAGTCCTAAGGGATAATAGGAGGGAAAGTAAAAAAAAACAGGGTGGAAAAAGAATTATGCTGAAAGGTATATTGGGCTGTAGAACAGGCTCTCAAAGATAGTGGGACATTTAAAGCTGGACTGGAAAAGCACAAGAGGACTGGCTGTAAGGAAAAAATCCTTATGTGGCCTCAAGGACTGGTTAAAATGGCCTAATAAATCTTTTCAATCTCTAATTTGTATGACACATCCTATCACATTGGATGAGGATGCTAGCTGGATGTTTATACTAAAGCGCTCAAGCAGTGAAATAGTTAACAATTCTGACATCTGAACTGTTTGCATTAAAACAAGGAGGAGTCCAGTGGCATCTTAAAGAGTAATAGATTTATTTGGGCATAAGCTTTCGTGGGTAAAAACACCACTTTTTCAGATGCATGGAGTGAAAATTAGAGGGAGCCCTTCTCTTCATGTGCCGGTATATTTATGCCTGTATCTGTAATTTTCACTCCATGCATCTGAAGAAGTGGGGTTTTTACCCACGAAAGTTTATGCCCAAATAAATCTGTTAGTCTTTAAGGTGCCACCGGACTCCTCCTTGTTTCTGTGGATACAGACTAACAGGGCTACCCCTCTGATACTTGTTTGCATTAAGAAGTTAACATGCAGTTGAGATGAATGGGGCAATTGACACCTTTTGTTGAGCTTTTTGTCCATAGATTCAAACACTGAGTTGGTTACTTCTGGCACATAATT
Source organism: Dermochelys coriacea (assembly GCF_009764565.3). Lineage (NCBI taxonomy): Eukaryota > Metazoa > Chordata > Testudines > Dermochelyidae > Dermochelys > Dermochelys coriacea. Next base: position 103,653,105 of record NC_050070.1, read on the forward strand.
GTAACACTTTTTTCCTCCCAACTACAATGGCTAAAACCATAAATTTTCAAATAAAAACCTAAATTGTTTAGAAACTGACAAGTCTCTAAAAAACTTCACTTCCAGACCACAGTTTCTGGCTCACTTCAAGCCTTGCTCAAAACTGATCAACAGCTGATAAGCATGAGGCACATCCTAAAACCCCCTGAAGCTGCAAATTCAAAATCACTTCTCTCTCTTACATGCACACCTCTATCAGATCTCTTTTTTTTGCATAAGCAAACTATTATATACAGCAAAAGCTTTATATTAGTTGCAATTAAACTCCATTAGACCTTTGATCTGCCACCATGTTGGTCTGCATGAATGCGTGAATGAAGAGCAAATTAATTAAAATATGAAATAATTAACTTTCCTAAATTACAAAATCTGGATTCAAAATGGCATTTGATCTGGTTTATTACATTTTAATTGTTTTAAAAAAATCTTTATGGGAGAAAATGATGGAAAAAATAGCACCCAAATGCATGGTTAGGAAAAGGGATATCACTGACTTGAAAGTATGGGAAAAAAAAGTGTTAAGGGAATCAGAAAAGCAAATTGTTAGTTTGAGAAGTGAAATGGTAGTGTTTTGGAAATATGACAGATTGGCAATAGAAACAGATTTCTTTGGACTAGAGCACTGTGTTGAAAGATATAGCTTGCCAAATAGAGCTCAGCTTATGTTTGGTGGGTGGGGGGAGGCAAAGGGGACTTGTTCCATTCTGATTTTTAGTCTGAAAATCAAACTCTCAATTTCCACAGCCAAATTTATCAGACCAGTTGTTCCAATGCAAAGAGATAACTGTTTTTTTGTTATGTTTCAAGCCCTGTAGACTGTCACTCCACATTTCTGGAAATGGAGGAGTTTAGGAATATTTTATATCTCCCCCAACAAAATAGAATGCTGACTGTAGGGTTTTCCCCATTACCAGTATTTGTGGGAGCATCCGAGTTTATTTGCTCAAATTTATTTGAGCATAAGCTTTCGTGAGCTACAGCTCACTTCATCTGATTCATGAAAGCTTATGCTCAAATAAATTTGTTAGTCTCTAAGGTGCCACAAGTACTCCTTTTCTTTTTGCGAATACAGACTAACACGGCTGCTACTCTGAAACAAGCTATGATAGTTTGCCAAAATACCATCACAAATAATCCATACCAATATAGTGCTGCAATGTAAGGAGGTAGATGTTTGTCGAAAGGCAGGTGCCCGATGGCCAGGTTTGCTTTCATTAGTGGGGGAGATGCAGCTTTGGCAGATCTGGCTGTAGGTGTACAAAGTGGGAGTGCTGCTTCAATGGTGAGTATATAGCCCCTTTTCCCTGATTCTCAGACACCCCACACACATTATATCCATGTCAGTAAAACATCATGAAGGTTTTTTCTTTCTTTCTCTGGGGCTCTTTGAGAGAGCCTGGAGTGACCTATCTTGTCCCAGTCCCTTCAATCCATAGTAATGTCCTATACGTACACTGAATACTTTGAAGTTATGTACCCTGCAGTGGCTTTATAAATTCCAGAGGGCAGAGTGTAAAGTGTCTGTATAATGTTTAGAAATTACATTTTGCCTGGCAGACAGATATGAAATAGAGCCATCTGATATGGTGCAGCACCTGTGGAAAATTTCAGGTGTTACGAAGTAGCAATCCCTCCTGTTCTGGGATTGTGCTTCAATTATTTGCTCTTCTCTACAGAATACAAACATTCAGTTAAAAAATGGAACATTCCATACATTCCCATTGTAAAGATAGCCTTCCATGTGTGCTAGAGAAACTGTCCACAAACAGATGCAAAAGTGGAAACTATGTCCCTCTGTTCAGTGGGCTGTTAACTTCAGAGTCTAGTTGGGATGGGAGCATTAAAATGCCAAGGTTATCAAGCAGTCTATGGAACAAACCCTCAGCTGGAACTGTGGAAAACGGACACCGGAGCTGGTTGTTCACTGGCTTGCACCTTCAGTAGTCATTGACACCTGTGCAAAGTGACTACAAAGAAGATGTAAAAACTACCAAATTAGAATAGCAGCATTCTGCACAGATGTAAATTATTAGGTGCCAAGTATTGGAGAATCGGGCCTTTCTGGGCAAATGGATGCAAATTATGCTCATTCGGAGTTTTCAACTCTTCTGACTTTTGTCATGATATTTGAGGTTTTTGCTACTGAGATGAACATCAGAAACCTTCTGATCACCATAAACTGGCAGAATAAATTGTAACAACAAAACAAATGGAGGGATGCAGTGAATGAAAGAGAGCACACTTCAGAGCCATGAACTGATCACTTTGGATTTTACAACATGAGCCAAAAATTCTTCCTGCTCCAGATTCACACATGGAATTCCCATTATCTTCAATGGGATTTGCACACACATGGCTGAGAGCAGAATCTGACCCATGTGCATTATTTCTTTCTTTTTTCTTTGATTTATTGTCTCATGCTCCTACAGCTGCTTTGTTTGATTGTTGCTTAACTGTTCTTTACAAAATACTGATAGCTCTGAGCCCATCATTTATAACAGGTGAAGTATTTGCCTCTAACATTTGCTTTGTTAATGAAACAACAGGGCTAATTCAATCGGGTAGAGTAAGCCACAGATGGGGGGAGAGGAGGCTGGGCTCCAGTCCTGTGTCCAGGCCCTGGTACAGGAGTTGGCTGTAGAAGCCCCTACCCTTATCACAGTTTGACAACAGGAGTGTCACTTAGTATATAATCATTGCCTTGATTGTTATGATCAAATCTTGATGATTTTGTTTGGGATAGTTCTGTCTGTACTACACAACTTAGATTTAAAATGTTTACGTAGGTCTTGATCCTGCAAGGTGTTGAGCACTCTGTCCCTGATCCAGCAAAGCACTTAAGTCAATAGGACAACTCACATGCTTAAACTTAAGCACATACTTAAAGTGATTTGATGGATCAAGCCCTTAGCTTGCAATCTCTTGGGGGCAGGGACTATAACGTTCATAAGTGTCCATGGCCTGGTCTACAGTACAAAATGAAAAGAAAAGGAATACTTGTGGCACCTTAGAGACTAAGGATGCATCCGATGAAGTGAGCTGTAGCTCATGAAAGCTTATGCTCAAATAAATTTGTTAGTCTCTAAGGTGCCACAAGTACTCCTTTTCTTTTTGCGAATACAGACTAACACGGCTGCTACTCTGAAACCAGTACAAAGTGAGGTTGATGTAAGGTGCCTTGCTTGCACCAACCTAGTTGTGCATATGTCCACACTTAAATTTGTCGCCCACCAGTGTAAGATCTTCATTACTCCAACATAGTAACACCTTCTGCCCAAGCGTTGTTGAGCCACAGTCGGTGTATTGAGGTTGGCACAGTGCAAATGTAGACACTGCATTGGCTATGTTGACCCTAACAGTCTTTCAGCAGCTGTCCTGCAATGCCCAGCACTGACAGTTCTGGTCTTGATTGTGAACTCCATTGCCTGGGGCTCACAGAGACTGGAAGCCATACCCCTCCTTTAAAACCCTGTGAATTTTTGATATGCTGTTTCCTGATTGTCCATTGTGGCGAGCACTCCTAGCAGCTCTCCACTGTTGTGTGCAACTGCCCAGCTGACAATGCTGGCTACATGCTCCAGGTGTATTCTGGCCTGGAGTAGACAGGAGTTTTTGGATCTCCTGGGCCTGTGGGGAAAAGAAGTTGTATAGGCACAGCTATGGACCAACCATAGAAATATGACCATCTATGAGCAGATTGCCCGGGGGATGCAGAAGAAGGATTACAATGTGGACCAGCAGCAGTGCTGTGTGAAAGCAAAGGAACTGCAGCCGGCATATCAGAAGGCCAGGGAGGCCAACAGTTGATCTAGTGCTGAGCTGCAGCCCTTCCACTTTTACAAAGAGTTGCATGCCAGGCTTGGTGGAGACCTTCCCCCACCGCTACCCCACACAGACCTCTGTGGATACCTCTGAAGAGCCTGAGTCACTGGGCCTTGGTGTGAACAGCAAGGATGAGAGGGAGGAGGTGAAGGAGGAATAGGAGAAGGATGAGGGACATGTGACAGAGGGGGTCTAGCTAGCCAGGACCTGTTTGAGACTCCAACACAGTCCAGTCAATCCCAGCAGTTGAGCACCACAAAACTGATTGAGGGGAAGGAACCTCAGGTAAGTGTGCACATTTAATTCCCATTACAATGATATAGTTGGGGGCACCATTACTGCTTTTCATTCCCCTGTACAGTTAGGTGGTGAGGGAGGAGAGTACGTGGAGCAGTTTGTTTATGTACACTGGGATGTCCCTGGAATCCTCCTGAATGATCTTGATGAGACTTTCATGGAAGTACTCTGCAATGCTCTGCCAAAGGTTTCTAGGGATGGCAGCCTTATTTCTTCCTCCCCGGGAGGATGTTTTCCCATGCCAGTCACTGATAACTGCTGCAGGCACCATTGCAGTAGACAGGTTAGCAGCATGTAGGCTTGGGTGGCTGTGGGATGCCAGCACCAGCAGCTATGCTCTCTGTGCCTTTGTTACCTTCAGGAGTGAGCTTTTACTGTCTATGGAAAATGGTGGCAGTATTCAATGCCATTGTCCTATACCCATAGTTCTATGCAACTGAGCAATTCCCTCCTCCTTCCTTTCCCTCACCTCTGGTGGTCCATACTCACCATGGCTGTACTAAAACAACAAGGATGCATTCGATGAAGTGGGTTCTAGCCCATGAAAGCTTATGCCCAAATAAATCTGTTAGTTTTTAAGGTTGTTATTGGATACAGACTAACACGGCTACCCCCTGATACATGGCTGTACTGTGAGTGGTGCTGTATACAAACACTCAGAAGCAGAAGTCAATGTCTTGTTTAAAACTTTAGGGGAACAAGGGAAAGGAGTTCTTGATCTTAACTTTTGCTTTTCGTTCTTACTATACTGACAATGTAACTTCTGTGTTTTATCTGCAGCTGCTGCTGTCGTAGTCTTGAGGAGTTCCCCCTCCACACCCACAGAATGCCTGAGCTAGATAAGGATGAAAAAGAAGAAGCTCAGAATGACATGTTCAGTCAGATCCTGCAAGGCAGTGCTGCATTAGACCATGAATAGAGGGCCTGAAGAATGGCTGTATAGAGAAGGAAAAAGCAGCAGACAGGAGAAAGGACCAAGAATCCCAGCAGAAAAAGGAGAGAGAGGGACATAATGGCGCTCCTTTGCCAGCAAACCTACAGATTCAACAATCCTGGGCTCCTCTCCCTCTGCATTCCATGGAGAATTCCATTACAGCAGCTCCCTACACACACATACACCAACTGTGGTTCTCATAGGTCAGTGTGTTAACATTGACATGAATGTTCCTTCTCTTTCTTTAAGCTCTGTTCCACACATGTATTAAGGTTTTAATGCATTTGCTTTTAATTTGCACAACATTTTTGAAGTGTTTTTGTCACTCAATATAGAGTATGGTTTGGAAAATAATTCACGTGCATTAGTTTCCAACATGTGCGGCAGCATGGAAAGCACCCACTTACTGGTTACTTTACACTGTGATGCAACTCCTAGGATCAGTTACAAACACAATCTAATAATCCAAAATTAGCACCACAGAATGAATAGGTGCCTTGTCAGTGTCATAGTCATAGATGTGCACCAAGCACCAGGTAGTGCAGGGCCAGGTAGAGCATAGTACACCACAAGGCATTACTGTGGCTCACTGCTAAAGTGCCTGCTCAAAGTCTCCCTGAGCCATATGGCTCTTTTGATAGCCTTGTTTGGCTGTTCAAACTCAGCAGACAGCTGATCCACCCCAGTGGCAACTTTTCCTCCTCTGCTTCACAGAAATTGCGACACAGCATGATGCAGTGGGAAGCCATAACGAGTGGAATATCTTTGTCACTGAGATCCAGTCTTGTGAGTAAACAATGGCCGTGCACCTTCAATCTTTCAAAAGCACACTCAGCTGTCCTTCTGCACCGGCTGAGCCAGTAGTTGAACCTTTCCTTGGTGCTGTCAAGCTGTATGGCTTCATGAGTCGGGGAGTAAAGGGTAGGCTGGGTTCCCTGGGATCACTATTGGTATTTCAACATAACCAACAGTAATCTGCTGCTCAGGAAACAAAGTCTTTGCCGGTAGCAGTCTTGTGTTCTTAAAGATGCAAGTGCCATGCACCGTCCTTGACCAGCCAACACTGATATCGGTGAAACATCCCCAGTGATCCACCAATGCTTTCACAACCATAGAAAAATAGCCCTTTCTGTTGATATACTCTGTGGCAAGGTGATCTGTTGCTAAAGTAGGGATATGCATTCTGTCTATTTCTCCACCGTAGTCATAGAATCTCAGGGTTGGAAGGGACCTCAGGAGGTCATCTAGTCCAACCCCCTGCTCAAAGCAGGACCAAATCCCCAATTTTTGCCCCAGATCCCTAAATGGCCCCCTCAAGGATTGAACTCATAACCCTGGATTTAGCAGGCTAATGCTCAAACCACTGAGCTAGCCCTCCCCTCTCCTCCAGTCTAGGAACACCATTGCTGCAAATCCATCCATTATGTCCTGGACATGGACGAGAGTCACAGTCCTGTGTAGCAGGAGATGATTAATGGCCTTGCATACTTGCATGACAATGGCTCCTACAGTTGATTTTCCAACTCCAGAATGATTTCCCACCGACCTGTAGTAATCCGGCAAATTTCCACAGTTTGATTATCACTTGCCTCTCTACTGTCAATGCAGCTCGCATTCTAATGTTCCTGTACTGGAGGGGACTTCAGCACGCAGATCCAGGAATGTGGCCTTGTGCATCTAAAAGTTGTGCAGACAGTTCTTGTCATCCCAAACCTGTGTTATGATGCAATCCCACCAGTCAGTGCTCATTTCTTGGGCCCAGAAGCTGCGCTCCATAGTTTGCAGCTGCTCTATAAACACTACTAACAACCTTGAATTGGTTCTTGCTATGTCCCACAGCAATCCGCCCTCCAAAAAGTCTTCATGTTCCCTGCAGATCTTCTTGTGGCTCTGCAAATTCCAGAGAATCGTGCTGCATCTCATGCAGTGCTCAAGACAATAGTGCAGAGCTGTGCAGGCTCCATGCATCTGTCAAAGATGGCAGACAGCAACAAGTCCTGGTGGGTTTGTGGGATTCTCAAAATAGGCATGAAAATTATGGATTATAGAGGGCACTCTGGGGTAGAGAAGGTTGCTTGCTGGGAACCTGACCCCTTGCTCCCAGTCATGCCTGTGTGACTCATTTCTGCAACACCATTCATTGCCATAACTTCCCAAAAGACAGAGTGCTGGATGGTGGCAAGTTGCATACTGGAATACCTAACAATGGTGCACTGCACTATGCATCGAAACAAGCATTCCTGGTGAGTATGCGCAGTGCCAAAGTATGCAAGTGCACAAGCGATATACTAACTGCAGTGGCTTCATGCTGATCAAACTTCTGTCAGCAAAAGTTTGTAGTGTAGACGTGCCCAAAAGTAGCAATGGGCAGACATTCTAGTGCAGCCTGGGCACGACTGTTTTTATCATCTCACCTTGCCTAGAACAGTTCCAGAAGAGACAATGGTAGAAATCCTGGTGGCTGGCCTGCAGAAGTGTTTCTATTTGTAGCAGTGGTGCAAGACCTCAGATGGGAGAATTCCCTACCATTTTCACATAGGAGATCACACAATCTCCACTTAAAAAGAATGTAGAGAGCATTTACTGCTACAATTAGTTAATGTTCATTACAGCTCCCCCATTTTCATATATACCGAAGAGTAGCAATTGTCCAGCCCCATAGCCAATTAACATATGTCTATAAAAGTGACACTGGAGGGCTGCAACAAAATAACCCAATGAGCAGGTTAAAACAGCATTTCTTTTCAGGTTGCTTAGCTACAGCCCTTAACAGACAGTCTTGTTTAACAGGTGAATAGAAATTCCCATCAGACAAGGCTGAGATGGTTTCCCAGATAAGACCAAGTTGCCTTAAAACAGTTGTGTTCCTCCCTTCACAGCTGGTATCCTTAAAGACAGCCGTTTCTGTAGTGCAAACAGAATGTAAAAGAGACAATGCCATAGATCCTGTCTACGGTGGGCTTGGAACCACAGTGGAAAGCAAGAGTTCAAGCTCTAGTTTTCAAACCCCTGGTTCCAAGTCCTAAAGAGTAATCAAAAGCTAATATGTAACTAGAATTGAAGCAGAGTTACATCAGTCCTGTCTTAAGGGACTGGGAATCTTCACTCAGGTGTTAAACGAGACTGCCTGATAATTGTTGGTCTACCCAAGGAAATGACCTGAAAAAAGACACTGTTTAACTTGTTTTTCAGTTTTCTTAGTTCTAACCCTCTGGCATTTTCACAAGAGTGTGTTGATTGGCTATAGGGCTAGACTTTTGCTGTACTTTAATTGATAGGAAAAGGCAAGTGGGTTTTAATAAACTTTAGCTAACTGAAGCAGTGAGTTATTTTTAAGGCCTTATTAAATGGAACCATTGGTGGCTAGAGAACATTTACAAATTTAAAAAAAAGTTTTAACATAGTTGTTCCCTATCCAAACTGTCAGCAAAATCTACTATCTACAGTATCATTACTCTAACCATCACAACAGCTTTCTCCTGTAGACAATGCCAAGACAACAGGTAGAGAGGACAACAAATCAAAACAGAAGGTTGGACAGGATAACAGTGACGAGATTGTGAGTTTGGTCTAATAACGATTGGCATTCAGAGCGTACCAACTGCCTGGCTATCTCACTTTATTCAGTTTATCCCACCTTCACTTTCTTTCTCTTTTTGAAGCCAGTGGGGCTAGTTATGTGCTTAAATCTTAACACAGTACTCAGATGCTTTGCTCAATTGGGGACAGATAGTGTCTAATTTTGACTTTGGATGTGTCCGCATGACTCTTTATAGAAGTTAACAGGAACTGCATTTACACAGTGGATCAAGGGTAGAATTTGGCTCAGAGTTTGTAAAACAGTTTTGCTGTAGTAATTTTGTTTTGCATCATTATGTTATGGCATTATTCCACGGGAATCATTATGTATCCAACCACATAATATGCTAAATCTATTTTCTGAAACATTGTTTTTACCAGCAAGCACTATGTGTGTGAGAGGATGTCTGTTATACTTCATTTCTGTATTAAAAATAATCGATTTTTGCTTGGCTTTAGTACAAAGTACGTAACCCTTGAATAGAACTATATCAAAAGGGAAAGCCCTCTTTCTGCAGAATACATCCGTGTGTGTTTACATGTACTTTGAGTTCCATCCTTACCTGAGTCAGCTCTATTCCAGAAGGTTCTTGGATCAGGTTTAGCCAGCAGGTCGCCTTTGCTACAGGACTCCTTTATCTATTAAATGGAAGGAACAAAACAAGCTGTAAGAACTTCTTTTATTAATTTCAGTGTTTAAGACTGCGGCTTCCTTTCCGTTCAAAAGAACTCACTCACATGGGAGTGCCAGGCTCATTTCCAGCTGTTTATAACATCATGGGCAAATTTGAGGAGTTGGGTACAACGGTTCTTCAAATGGAAGGAAATGCCTTCTCCTGCTTGGACTTACATTTTCCACTTAAAATGTGCATGTTGGGCTTTACATCCTTCAGCCAGATTCTTAGCCCAGCTCTGCTCCTTTTGCCCTGCTCAGACAGCATAGCATAAAGGGAGTGGAAACTGCCTGCAGCTTCCCAGCTGTGGATGTTAGGGAGCTGTAACTGGTTTGCTGGTGCCTCCCAACCCAGCTGCTGTGATGAGCAGACCGCCCCCTGTATTTTGACTATACTTGTACATTATAGGCTTGATTCTCCTCTCACTTAAACTGGTGTAAGACAGGAGTAGCTCCCTTAAACCAAAAGAGTTACAGTGGTGTAAAACAGGCCTAGTAGAGGAAAAGTAAAGTAAGCCCCATGTAAATTTTCTTTCTACATCCATATCTTAACTGGCCTGTGTCATATCAAAGAATGCATCCTTGATTTGCTACTGCTAAATGAGTCTTTCTTCAGTAGCAGGTCACCAGAAAGGCATTTTCCTTTTTAAATAACAGGCTTGATTCTCCTCCTGTACCACTTTATAAGGGTATAAATTCTACTGACTTCAGTGATGTTGCTTCTGATTACAACAGTATAAATGGGGAGTCAGACCCAATAGTATTTTACATTTATGTACCTTGCAATTTCAGGGATCCCCTACTATACATACTGAACCACTGAAATGAATCACCCAGCTCTGGGGTGGGAAGCAGCAATCAGGCAGTGAATATGCTGCACAAGTAAGGGAGGAGAGTAAAATTTTCCAGTGGTTGCAGAATAAACCCTTACAATGAAAGGTGTCATGGGATCTTTAATGTCCACACTAAGAAGACAGTACCTTGTTTTTTAAAGTCTGATCTTAAAGAGGCTCGCATAGTAAATGGCTCAATTTATCTACTTTGAAAGGATTAAAAGCCTAATGACTTTGAATCTGAGGTTCCAGTGAGTCTAGTAGCTCTTTCAAATCTGGTATTCTTCAACCAGTAAGCTATTCTTCTCCAGTTTAAGAAATGTTTTCCATCAAATGATTCCCAGTACAAACTTTTTTTTGAAACTTTACCTGCCACTATATTTACATTGTATTACAAGTACTACAGAAGGCTTTAAAGTTGATTGGTGGAAGATTTCCAAAGTTCTAAAACTAAAGCCCAAAACCACACTGAAAGATAGGGTTCTGCTTATTTGAGGGGCTATTTCTGAATATTTTTATCCAGGCATTCAAACACCTGATTCATTACATAAAAGAAATTTGCATTCAGGGCAGCTTACAGCTCTAGCTACTGCATAATCCTGTAATTAAAGTTAGTACCCAGGGTGAATATAGAAAAGAAGAAACATAAGTGAGGGGCAGAGAGAGATAATTTTATTTTACATATTCTGGGCTGAATTATGATCATGTAAGAAAACTTGCACGGTGAGACTGCTCACAAAAACATGCAAAAAACGAAGCTCACAGTACACAAGAACCTCTGCCTCTGAAAAGCATGTCTCTAAGCATGTGCACAACAAGGAATGGAAGGTCATGTCAAGGGATGGAAAGAGATGTACTGATGTGCATAATGCTTACAGAGGAGGAGCAAAGGCATGCTGATACACCAGCTGCAAAACCCTTGCACTGTTCCATCCAACAACTGTTTCCTTTCAACTTCCTATCTTGGTTCCCATTCCATAGAGTTGGAGGCATCACATTGACAACTCTGCAAAGTCAAATCAGGAGTTCAGGGAAGTTTCATGGAGCAGAAGCTGCAGGAATAAGTACAGCCCTACCAAATTCATGGTCCATTTTGGTAAATTTCATGGTTGTAGGATTTTAAAAATAATAAATTTCATGATTTCAGCTCTTTAAATATGAAATTTCACAGTGTTGTAATTGTAAGGGTCCTGACCCAAAAAAGAATTGTGCGGGGGTCACAAGGTTATAGGGGGGTGTTGCGGTACTGCTACCGTTATTTCTGCGCTGCTGATGGAGGCGATGCTGCCTTCAGAGCTGGGCAGTTAGAGAGTGGTGGCTGCTGTCTGGGCACTCAGCTCTGAAGGCAGAGCTGCCGCCAGCAGCAGCACAGAAGTAAGGATGCCATGGTATGGTGTTGCCACCCTTACTTCCACGCTGCTGCTTGAAGAGCTGAGCCTTAAGTCAGCAGCCACCACTCTCCAGCCACCCAGCTCTGAAGACAGCAGTGCAGAAGTAAGGATGCCATGGTATGGTATGGGCAGCTGGGCAGCGGAGATTGGCGGCTGTTGGCCAGGTGCCCAGCTCTGAAGGCAACACAGAAGTAAGGGTGGCAATACTGCAACCCCCCCTAAAATAACCTTGTGAACCCCCCCTGCAAATCCCTTTTGGGTCAGGACCCCCTAGTTTGAGAAACTTTGGCCTCCCCTGTGAAATCTGTATAGTATAGGGTAAAGTACACACAAGACCAGATTTCACCAGGGGAGACCAGATTTCGCAGTCCATGACGCGTTCTTCATGGCCGTGAATTTGGCAGGTCCCTAGGAATAAGATATAAAATTATCCAGAACTCCTTGGTGCCTAGATTCTATGACGTTATGGTGGTAGGTACACTGGAGCTACATGCAGTAGTGAGAGATAGGCAACTCACATGTAGAAAGTAATTCCCATGAGGAAGCAAACATGCTTAGACATGAGAGGCATGGCTTGGACATGTAGTGAGCTGTGTAGGGTACATACCCCTGTAAAGGGTACATACCCTAATGATCTAGCGTGTCTGCACTCTACTCACTGACGTAGTGCCTCACTGCCTACACTATCATTTGTACCCATGCCAGCTGGGTGTGCAGTGTCTGTACTTTACATGCCACCATAAGTGTAGACCTGCCTGTAATGTACCTGAAAGTGGCCTCTGTCAATTTTAATATACCCTCCCCTTTGTACCTAATGGGTCACTTCAGAATGAGAGATGTAAATCTGGAGTTTGATGGAGTTATATCTGATTTAGGAAGGCAGTGTGGCCTAGTAAATAGCATGCTACCCTAGGACTCAGAACATCTGGGTTCTAAGCTTGGCTTGGCTGGTGACCTTGGGCAAGTCACTTCAACTCTCTGTGCCTCAGTTTCCTTGTCTGTAAAATGGGGATAATGATATTGTCCTCCTTTGTAAAGTACATTGAGATCTATGGATGAAAAGGTAGATATTATTATGTATATGGAAATCAGAAATTGGCCCAATATCTACACATGCATGGAGTTGAATGTTCTCAGAAAATGTTTGCTTTTCCTGTGGCCCCTACTGTGTAACTACTCTCACTTTCTTCAGTGCAGTGTTAGAGTTGTATGCACCCGTGGCATTGTCTTGCCTGCAATTCAGTGTGTAAAGTGGAGTATAACAACAGTCTTGTTTGCTGCACGGTGTGTATCTTTTGACAGTGCCTACAGTGATCTGTACCTTTCTTTCCTCTACTGTACAATGCACTACCAAGGCCTCTCCAGATGTGAGATTCTACCTTTTTCCTGAATAAATGCATCCATTTTTTGAATTGGTAGAATCCCTCCTTTTGGCTGATCCCTTTCCCACTTCTAGAATATTCACACTTCATGGGAGAGGGACCAAAGAATGAGGAATTTTACCCAGTGTACTGGGATTTTCTGACTATACAAATACATCAGGTTACACTTTATTTCAGTGCCTTCTGTGTACTGAGAGAGGAATGGAAGTGGAATCTAATTTGACCTCTGTGAAATTGCCATGTAAGTGCTATACAAATCATTTTTCAATCAAGCCCATAAACAGCAATAGTAATATGCTCCATCTTCAATACTGACATATGTGATCACCGCTGAAGTCCAGCTATTATGCAGGATGCCTGCTACAGTACCTTACAAATTGTTCTATTGTATGTGAAACATCACTTTCCAGTACAGATTAGGGGGTTCATGAAGTGTTAGAGGGATGAATAGTCCATTTAGGGGAACTTGTTTGGCACAGTGTTGATATGAATAAGGAATGATTCTCAGCTTGGGAGAGGAATGAAAGAAAGAAGGAGGCATACTAGCAATCTCAGTGAATACTAATATGATAGCAAGTGTGTTTTATGAATGCTTAGCATGGTCTGGATTGTCATAGAAGGTCTGACGACCATGCAAAGTGTAGAGTTGCAACTGGAAGCTCCCTCAGACCTTCTGAGTTGATAATAAATTGCTTAATAGTTACATGGTTGGCAATCTGATCCCAGGTTATTTTTGCACCTCATTAGAAAATCAGGTTCTATGGAACTCAGAATACTCTGGGTTACAAACTGCCTAATCTTTTCACCTACTCAGTTAGTGCTAAACATCTGTAGGAACAGTTGCATATGCATATAGCTAGGTAACTAAAAATAGTGTTTACTTTTCTGTGTATATCTCTATAAGGATTAGATATAGTCAGAAGAAACTTGGTGGGTTCAACAGAATTTCGCTTTGGCCATGTCTATACAGGTAAAATAAAACCTGTTTTTTTCAATTGATAGTTCAATTAAGTTAACTTGTTTGAAAATTCCTCTTAATGCTCCTGCAGACATCTACGCTACAACATGACCAGATCAAACCATCTTTAAAGTGATAAACTGTGTCTACCTGGATATTAATGCAAATTTTAATTGAGTTAAATTAACTCACTCAAGCTACATTGATCAAAACCACCCCCTATTTGGGCTGTGTAAATAAGCAATCGGAGACTATCTATCAGGTTTGTCTACACAGGGCAATGGAATGGAATGGCTATTGCAGAATATGCTATTCGGAAGCAGCTCTCCATGTGATTTCAGAATAATTTGCGCACTTCCAAAGCAGTGTAATTATTCCAGAATTCCACACATGGAGAGCTGTTGCAGTCAATTTCCCCATGTAGACAAGCCCAAAGGTATTTATGTGGTCCCCATTATTACCATAATATTTGAGCACTTCACAATCCTTAATGTATTCATCCTCACAACACCCTTGCCAGGAGATTTATAGATGAAGAAGTGAAGCACAGCAAGACTAAGGCTATGTCTTCACTGCCACAGTGGTGTGTTTTTACAGTGGGATAATCATGGTGTAACTCCCCCACCCCAACACACACTTGTTTGGAAGCAAAGACGTAGCCTAAATGGTTTGCCCTAGGACACACAGGAGATCTGGGGTGGAGCAGGGACTTGAACCTTGACCTCCCAAGTCCAAAATAGCAACCTCATCACTTTTGAATTAATTTGACACCATTCTTTTGGCAGGCTGTTGTCCAAAGGGATGGCTAGAGTTTTTGTTCTGGTTTTAACTCAATTTAATTTATTGCCAATTAATTCAGGTTAAAAAAACACCTTTACAAATGCAAATGTCAGATACTTCACTTCACAACCCAGTTTCAATGGCCTGTTAGACTGAGGATCCACCAGTAGCCTAGCTGGCAATATGCACCTTCTTCTTTCTGCAGCCTCAGCATAGGCTGTGTAGCTGAGGAAGAAGGGGTGTGGCTGGAGTGTCCTTGGACACTGGTGATCCTTGGCTGCCTTAACAGCTTGCACAAGTTAGAGTAGCCCTAAGGCTATCCTAAGTTGCTCCTCTGGACTGGTGCAGTGTACAGTACTATGAAAATCAGAGATCTACATCTTCCCTGAGCTGCACTGGGTGCCAATTCCTGAGAAGAAGGATGGTCCAGTGACTGGAGTGCTGGCCTGGGACACGGAGACCTGCATTCAATTCCTGTGTGGCCCAGGTCCTCTGTCAAATGGGGTAATAGCACTTCCCTGCCTCACGGGGTATTGTACCTTAAATATTGTGAGGTACTCAGATACTACAGTAATAAGAGCCACATAAGTAGGGTTCCCCCCGCCCCTGCTCTTCTGCTGGTAATAGCTCACCTTACCTGATCACTCTCATTACAGTGTGTATGGTAACACCCATTGTTTCATGTTCTCTGTGTATATAAATCTCCCCACTGTATTTTCCACTGAATGCATCCGATGAAGTGAGCTGTAGCTCACGAATAAATAAATTTGTTAGTCTCTAAGGTGCCACAAGTACTCCTTTTCTTTTTGCGGATACAGACCTACACGGCTGCTACTCTGAAACCTGTCAGAAGTAGATAGCTAGAGGATCTTGCCCAATAGGAGCCCTGTAGGGAGTGCTTTCAGGACTGAGCACAGAGGATTTTACTATGTTTTAATTTACATTCATGAAATGACTAAATATTTATACACAGGATAATGATTTTTGCTTGCTCAGTTCCTCTCTTTTTCTTCTTTAAAATGCACAACAATTATCCATCTCTACAGTGATACAGAAAAAACAAAGAGGAGTTTTTAATCTTTACTCACAATTTTTTTTGTTTTTTGTTTTGCTTTCATTGAATCAATGAAAGCAAACTCAACTGTGTCACCTCACAAAGGAGACTCCAGCAATTTCCTAAGAAAATAAAAATAGGGGATTTTAGTGTCTGTTTTTATTTTATTTACTACTTATTGAACTGAACAATCCATTATAATTATACACTGGCTATTCTATAGGCACTTCAGTTTTTCTGACTCCCAAATAGAAATGTCCTAGCAAGCCAGAAAAGTTGCTAAGTCCACAAATATAAAATATATTGTGGGTGCCTTTCCTTTTTCATATTTTTCCCTTTAAAAATATTTGCGTCCCGAAAGCCCTACTTTGTGTTGGACCTTAATGGAGGAACATGCTTATCACAGTGTGTGTTAAATCCTGGATTAGCTCTATTTCAGATCAACAGTGTAGCATAAAGTTCAATTTAGGTAATCAAGGCAAATTGCTTTACATCAATAACCAAGTCTTTCCCCTTTGTGCTGTCCCAATACTCTTAAGCTTTGGCAAAGAACACCTTAACTTGTCAAATATTTTTAAATAATATCCACACAATAGTCAGTTAGACAAGAAAAAAATACAGTCTAAGAGATCATAAAACTTAATGTATCCATTCTCCTTATTTCTTCCACTAAGATGGGGGCAAGAACAAAACAGGGGCATGACCCTGAAAACCCTTCCTCACTGACTACAATGGAATACTCCCATGAGTAAGGGTCTAGAGGATTAGGCCTGGAATAAAAGACAGTAGTGGAAAACTATGGCCTCTACTGTGCTGGAGATAAAACCATGTTAGTGGACCCATTTCTTAATCAGAGTTTAATAGGCGCTAGTCTATGTTTCTGGATAATTCTGGCCTCAGTGCATAGAGGCTGCGATGTTTAGGAAATATTGTGAACTGGGATAGAAAGAATATGAATCGCATGGATTTCACTACAAACAGCACTTGACTTCCAATGCTGATTTTAGCTTCATTTCAAAGTTTATATATATATATAGTATTGTTTTACATTATCTCACTTTTGCTTGTTTTACAGGCAGAGGAAAGCTGAAAGTCTGTCCTCCACAGCACCTCAAAACCTGAATTCACCTCATCTTCTTCCCCATGCTTACATCTGCCTCAGGCACATAGCGCTATTCAGTCCCAGATATGCCAGCCTCTATTGGCATAACCTAGGGCTGCCGGATGCCTAGGGCATGGAGAATGGATGAGTCACAGTGTTGCAAAAAACGCACCAAATTCCCGCTCTGTGGGGACCTGGAGCTGGCTGGAGTCAGTGTTTTACAAGAGTGAGAGAGACCTTGAAACAACTGATTTCCTTTAGCTTCCACCATTGACTCTTATGGAGCCCTGACTAAATTAAAGTTAACACCCCATTGTGGAACTTTATTTCCACCTAATTGTGGAACCCACAGGGGATGCAGGCAGTGCAAACATCTCTCTCCTTCACTCCCACCTGCTGGGGGTTCATCTTCCCTCAGACATAACTGCCCTTGTTGGAAAACAGGGCTGCAGTTTGTACCACCTGTACTGAAGGAAGGGAGAAGGTATAGGCAGGCTCTGAATTTATCTCATGGAATATAGCTATACCTACATAACAATATTGGTATAGCTACTAAAACTTTCCTCAGTAGACAAGGGATTCAGCAAAACACTTATACATGTACTTTTAATGGGAATGCTCATATGCTTAAATGCTTAAGTGGCTGTATACTGATAGAGACCTACTCACATGCCTAGAGCTAAGCAAGTGCTAAAGTGCTGTGCTGAACCCAGGCCTGAAAAAAGTGTGAATTGCCCTATTCATCTCAAGGGAACTTAAACTCTGAAGCCTAGTAATCTAATGATGACAATTTTCATGTCAATGTTGACAATTATTGCACTGTTGATGATCTTAACAGGAACATCTTGTCAATAACTGCATATTCTGTTCACTTGAAAGACATAAATAACAAGAGTGTACACAGAATACGTTATCAGACCAAATACTATAACCTCTTTGTACTAAAAGGAAAAACGTTCCTCACAAACACAGAAATACATTAGTTTATTAAGGTTAATATCTGTCTTCTCTGCTGCTACGTCATGTTGTATAGAAAGCTACACTATGCAACATGCCATGCACCATGAGAGTCCAGTATTGTTTAGCTCATGTGCTGGCACTATATACAACAGTTTTACCCTTACTTTTAAGGACAGTAAGAAGCGTCTCAAATATTTATATAAGCCACCGAATTCTGACACTTTGTTTATTCAAAATGTACAGCTTTATTCCTATAGACCATCCTTTCAAGTGAATCGCATGTCAGAATGTGACAGCTATGTACATATACTAGATATGCGCATGATGTTTGTGGAATGCTGGTCAGAAGTGAAAAGGCTAATAACCTGGATGACTCTTAAATGACTGTAACTAGGCTTTAAAGTTAAAAGTCCAATCAGATAAAAAGTGGGCTGGTCACATTACTCTTGATGCTATTGTTCACTATCTCTCAGACTCAAAAGCCTTGTTACACTAGAAAATTGCACCATTCAAACTTGCACCTGTTTCCAGTCTTCCAACTCCACAAACAGCCTGTTTGTGCTCTCCTTAGTTGCCACTTTCTCATGCCAAAATGCCCTTGCCAAAATGCACACCACATCATTTCATGCCCTGTATCAACTTCCTGTCTCAAATTAAGAACAGAAATAGGTTACATTAATGTCAGCATTTGGCACAGATCATTGCTCAAAGTATCATCTATATGTGGCATAGGGTTGCCAACTTTCTAACCGAACAAAACCGAACAGCCTTGCCCCGCCCCTTCTCTGAGGCCCTGCCCTGTTCATTCCATCCCTCCTCCCCCTCCATTGCTTACTCTCCCACACCCTCACTCGGTCACCCATTTTCAACGGGCTGGGGAGTGTTCCTTTTTGACCGGGTGTTCCGGCTGAAACCCGGTCAGACACCCCCGGGAGAGAACAGAAATTGTCAGATCTTTTATAAAAGCTTGTTGTGTTCTGAACTTGATGATCATTATGATATACGCATAGAGACCAGGAGTAAGAATTTATGTATTTGTGTATATAGAACACTGTGTTCATAAACTTCAGCTCCACCTTGCAGCAGGGCAGTGAGCAGGCAGGCGGGGTCGGGTATCTCCCAAGCCAGTTGTTTACACAAAACCAGCTTCAAGTAACTATGCAGTGTCCAGTCCAGGAAAAGATAAGGTTGGACTATTAAAATTAATGGAAAGACATTGAGACATTTCAAAAGTGAAAAGAACATTTCCCCATCTCAGAAGTCAGGAGATAATTCCCCCACTCTGATTAACCATGAGTCATCATGGACCGGCAGAAAAATAAAAGGAAAAAGACTTTTAAAAGAAGACTTCACAAAAAGAAAAGGAGTACTTGTGGCACCTTAGAGACTAAAAAATTTATTTGAGCATAAGCTTTCGTGAGCTACAGCTCAAAGACTTGGAACTGAGGTTTTTATTCAGAACTGGAGGGACAATCTTGAGACAGGAAGCTATCTGTGAATGCTGGATCCCTCCTATAGCTAGGAAGTAAACTGAGAAATTGTTTTAAGACAATAGGCAACCTGTATTAGAAAAGGGATTTTATCGAAGGCCTGGTCTAGCTCAACCCAGCTGTATGTCTCAGGGGTGTGAAAAATCCACACTCCTGAGCAACATAGTTAAGCCAACGTGAACCCTGGTGTAGACAGAATAATTCTCCCATTGGCCTAGCTACCAGCTCTCGGGGAGGTGGAGTACCCACGCTATGGGAGAACCCCTCCTATTGGTGAGGTAGCGTCTACACTGAAGCACTACAGCGGTGCAGCTGCAACACTGCAGCAGTGCCTCTGTAGCATTTCCAATGCAGACAAGCCCTAATATGAAAGTGTAAAGCCTGAGGTTGTCTCTGTATGTTTAGTTTCTGTGTAACTCGTATACATTCACTCTCCCTTACTATTTCATCTTTGAATCTGTGTTTTTTCTGTTCAGTAAACTTTTTGTTTATTTTCATCCCAAGCAGGTCCCTGGTGTGCAAAGTGTGTGGATTGTGTGCTCCAAAGTAAGTTGATGTCTGGGAGGCTGGTTTCACACCTGTGGGGGTGATGAACCAGAAGGGAATGATCTAGATGTCTGGGGTAATTAAGAACTCAGGGAGGATGTATTTGGGGAGACTCGGAACTGGAAGTGTTGTTGGTATCATCCTGCAAAGAGTAACTGGGTTGGTGAAAGCCAGTGTGAGACCTTATGTGTGTGAGCTGGCTACTGGTGTCAGGGAATTGAACCATAGTTGCACAGCACGAAGGCCCTCAAAACTGTGATAGAATCCCTTACTGGTCTGGGTGGTCCCCAAAACATCATGCCATGCTGTGCCACTGGTCTGAAATCTGGAAACTGCTAGGCCTGAATTTCCCACTCATATGACAGATAAGTTCTCCCACAATACACTGCAAAAGAATTCAGCTCAGATTGGTCCAGTGCAAAGAACCCTGGGATATGCCCCCAGAAGTTCTAGCATAGCACACAAATGAGGGCAGTACCAGTGTGGATGCAGTAAATTGAATATGATTTTGCCATGTGGCCACTGACTTCCAAGGCCCACCAACTTAAGTGGTTGCACATGCATGACTTGTATAGTGAAGGTAAGCCCATCTACTGAACCACACAAGTTTGCTGCAGTGTTTCCAGATTAGTCATCCTGTTTTGTGTGCACGCGGCTCACCGCATCCGCACACAATCCCCTGCAACAGCTGCTGGGCCTGTGGATTGTTGTGCCTATTCCACAGTTCCAGACACATCTCCTTGGATCTCCACTGGAGCAAATGCATCAAGTCAATGGAATTTAACATACCTGTTTACACCTGTTCCCTCTTTTGATTTTCCCACTTCAGATGTTTATGTTCTGCACAAAGATCCACGCATGAACCATGAGGAACAAAGACTACACCTGCTACACTGTATCACTTGCAGGTGCTATCATAGGTGCTGGAACTAGGGGTGCTGCCACACCCCCTGGCTTGAAGTGGTTTCCATTATATACAGGGCTTACAGTCTGCTCTAATGACTCTCAGCATCCCCACTGTACAAATTGTTCCAGCACCTCTGGGTGCTATACTGGAGTATCAACATCTATGATCAGATTTGCTGCCAGAGTGACTCTGGGCAGAGAAGCCTTGGGGTATTATGGTGAGCACCCAACCTTTGGGTGGTTGTGGTTGAGTTGGCAAGGAGCTGGATTTTATTATTTTCATTGCTTTATTCAGTATTTTGTCTCATGTTATTATTATTATTATTAATAATAATAATAATATTAATTATTATTATTATTTTTGGTGCTTCCCCCCCCCTTTTTGTTATTTTTGAATATTTTGTGCTCTGTTTTCAGCTGAACTATTGGTTTCCTATCGACTGCATCTCCCTCTAGGATCCAGAGATAGGAGTCTCTGGGCCTGGGTCTGGAGAGAGGGAGGACCTAATACAATGGGGCTTCAAGGGATATATCAGTCCTTGGGAGAACTGAGGCAATGAGTAGGTGCTGTAGCTGCATGGAGAGGTGAATGAATTCATTTGGATGCAAGGGATGGGGGCAGCCTTGCTTTATATTCTTTAACTAGTATCCTTTGTTTTCTGTGTTCTTGGAATTTCTCCAAAGCAGCTTCCATTGGCAGGTCTCATATTAAATCTCCAACTGGATTTTAAAGCTGCTGTACCCTGGTTGAACCTCCAGGGAAGGCAGCAGTAGAATGCCTTCCACCGGTACCTTACCTCCTCTTCAGTCATTTGCTCCAGTACAGTAATAAAGTATTTGGAACAGGGAGTTGTTGCAGGATAAGGAATTGCTCATTCGAGCTGCAACATTTATTTTTAGTAAATAACTTTCCTGCACCTTGTCATTTGTCAAGCAGCGGGAGACCATTATTGTGTATTAACGCCTAATTCCACTGACATTATTTCCTAACTAGAGAAGAGAGAGTGGTTATTATTGCTCTGAGAAATTAAACTTAAAAGAATCTCACTGGTCCAAAAAAATAGTTTTGGCCCGAACAGGAGAATAACTGATTACTTAAGATTTTGTAAACATGCTATTGATCAGTTGATGCTTGTTATCTTAACTAAGTTAGATTTTGTCAAAATGAAGCCTGACTACAGATAGCTCCCATCTACAAAATTCAGCCAGGTTCCGGAACCAGTTTTACAATATGTTTATTCACTGCACAGCTGAAAGATTGATGGTTCTGTCTTTCAGTATAGAGAGGACTTACCTGTATTTTGACAGTGTCCTCAAATTGGGGGATTATATCCAAGACTTTAACCAAATTCAAGGACATTGTTAAAATAGGGCCAAATCCCTCATGGTTCATCCCTCAACAGTGCAAGATGGAACTTTGTTTTAATTATATGTGAAGACAATGAGGTTTTAACTGGATATACTGGCATAGCTTCAGAGAGCTGTGCTGGAAACCATGGGATAGGCACTCACAGAGCAATGGAACTGCAAATGCTGCAGTACAGTGTGAATGCTGGCTAAAACTGCAGCATTTTTCAGCATTAGTGTGGATACACTGCACTGCCACCAGTCATACTAACATCAGGGATACCCCATTGGTGCAAGTATGAGGGGTTATCTATTCCATTGATGAAAATCATGGCTTTTCTTGTCTACACTCGGGGTTCCACTAGCGCAGGTTCACCCATGGCCTGTCGACAATACAGCTCCACTAGTGCAAAAAAAAGGTTCTGAATTTTCATAGCACAGCGAAGCCCTTCCTCTGGTTATTCATTATAGAAATGGCAAGTCATCTATAATACCATTAAATGAAGAAACAAGGTGGCATCAAAATGTCAAATAAAATCCAATCGGTATTTCTTCCTGATAAAATAATTATTATTTTAATTCTGGAACAGACCATAACCAGAACTCCAGATCCAAGTCCTTCCACCCTAGCATTTTGGATGAGCTTGGATTTGAGAGAATTTGGATTAAGACTCAGATTCAGATCCAGATCTGTCTTTTCCAGTGTGGGCCATTTATTAATCAATTCCCTGTCACTGTACAGGCCTTAGGCACTGGTGCACCTCAGTCCCTCCTATTCTTTGCCTGTGGCATGCAATAGTTTAGTCTCTTGAGGGTTGTAGTACTTTGATGTACTTCTGGTTGTAAGGATTGGTGTGGGGATGACTGGACTGTGTTTAGTGGCCTGGGATGTACAGGACGTCCACATGGTCACTGTGACCTTAACTCTGTGACAGTACATTGGGTGAAACCCCTTAGAATGTTGATGAAGTTCAGATTCAGATGTGAATCAAGGTTCAGAGATTCAGTGATTTTAAGGCCATAAGGGATCATTATGTTAATCTAGTTTGACTCTTGCATAACACTGACCGTAGACTTTCACCCAGTAATTTCTGCCTCAGGCCCATAATTCTGGTTGAGATCTAGGCATGTATTTTAAGAGATCTAATCTTCAAGTGATAGAGATACATCACATCCTTAGTAAATTATTCCAATGGTTAATTACCCTTGCTATATTTTTTTTGCAACTTATTTCTGGTTTAAATTTTTAATCATTGCATCTTGTTATTAGAGTAACAAATAACAAATAACTGTTTTTGTTTTGTTCATGCTCTGATCTGAAAAATAAATAGTTTCTGAATGACCCAAAATGAAAAATGTTTGGTACACCAAAAAGACAAAAAAAAATTCATTGTAGGTCAAACAGTTCATTCAAGCCAAAACCAAATGTTGTATTTTGTTTTTGAGGGGCTTTTAACCCTTTTCACAAAATAAAAATGAAGCAAATTTTGAATGAAAAGTAACTTTAAATACCAATTTCATTTTTGTTTCAGATGTCAAATGTTTTTTATTTTTTCTGATTTTTAGTTTTTGACTGAAACAATTTGGCAAATTCTACATGAATTTGTCAAGTGTTTTGGTCAACATAAATTTGCATTTTTTGGCAAAAAAAGTTTTGCTGAAGAATTTCTTGCTGCTCTACTTCTTTTACCTTTTTCTGCTACATCAAAGATCCCTGCTCTGTCAAGAAACCCTCATTCCTAATTAGTACTTGCAGATCAATTAAATATATTGAGCTTGTTAAGTCTTTCACTGTAAGGTACATTTTCCAGTATAGCCATCATTCTTATAACTCTTACTGAACCCTTCTGATATGCAATAAAATCTAAATTATGTGGTACAGGCTCACCTCTAGATCACCTCTGTCATTTTTATACCTGTATTGATTAACAGACAAAGATGAAGGTCTGACTTAGGGTCTGATCCAAGGCCCTTTGAAGTGAATGGGAGTTTGCTATTAATTTCAGTGGGGCAGAACAGGGCCTCAATATGTGTGCATGAATGCAATTAAAATGAATGGCATGGCATCAGCACACATTTCCAGATGAATATAAAGGATGTCCTAAATCTTAAACCAGTTGGGACTGGTCTACCTGCAAACTTGCACTGATTTAACTAAATTATTTCTTAAAACTAACTATGAACTAAATTGAATTTTGCCCCTTTTGTTCCAAAAATAATAGTGTCCACACATACCCTTACACCAAATTATCTACATCTGTTTAAATTCATATCCATGTAACCCAACATTTAGGAAGCCAAGGCCTTGTATGCAAGATGCTTTAACACAATTTAACACCCTTAACTTGATTTTCAGCCTTTAGATTTTAGATTTTTAGATTGTCAACCTGCTAAAATTGAACTATTCTGTAACAAATGTGTTATACTTTGTCTGCATTGGTGTTAAGTGGGGTTTTTTAATCAAGTTAAAATAATTTGATTGAGATAACTAGATTGGAAAAGAGCTCCTTTATTCTGAGTCTAGACAAAACCCAAAAATCAGAGTATATTAATTAGTGGTGGCAGAACTTTCACAGGTTTTCGATCAATTTGATTTGTGCATGTGTCAGAACATGCTTAACTGAAATAGATTTTGTCTAGGAATCAGCTGGAAATCTCATAACAGGTTTTCTGGTAGTTTCTGGTTCTGACTAGAACAGAAATACTATATGTAAATCATCCTTTTAGTATATTGTTCCAGTCCCAGCCACCAGAAGTAAGTGCAGAAACAACAACAAACAAAAAAGTGCAGAAAAACCCACCAATGTTAACTGAACTTTTTTGAAGTTAACTGAAAAAGTTCAGGTTTGGTTTAAGCTTGGGCAAAGGTTGGGGTCACTTCTTATTTTGTCTGAACTGGTTCTCTGTCCCTGTGTTGAATCTTCAGAAATAATCAGTGACCTTTGCATGCTCCTGGTTTACACTGGCATTGCTTATGGGCTACCAAGCAGAATTCTGCCATGGCTGAACAAATTAAATGTACCAGTAACAAAATGTACCTGACATGACTCACTTGTCATGCTCTGACAGTTCCAGAGACATGATTCTACTGCCAAATGGCTCAAAGCCTGCAAGATTCTGCTTCAAATATTAAGTACATTAACTCAGTGGGCTTTTTACTGGCTTTCTAAACAGTGTCTTTACACTGGTTACAATCATAGGTAAAATGATGGGACATAGTTGAACCATTGAATCATTCCCACTGTCTTGTTGGATCCATGAGGAAATAAGGACAATAACACAGAACCTGATCACATGAGATGCTGAGTGCCTCCTGCAAGGTGCTGACTGTCTTCACTTCCCATTGAACTTCACTTCCCAGGAAGTGATGTTCAGTACCTTGCAGGATCGGGCCCATAGAGTACGTTTCAGCATTAGATCTCAAAAGCACATGGAGATGGGTAAATATTAGTATTTCCATTTTACAGATGGGGACAGAGAGCTTTGGAGATTTGTCTAAGTTCACACATGAGTCAGTAGAAGAATCTGAAATAGAATCCAGTTCTCTGTCCCCCCACTGCTCCTCATAACGATACCATATCCTATAATAAATTATTACAAGAGTAAAATAATCCGTATTTGTAGATATCAACATTTAAGAAAAGCTTACACTCAAAATAGATTTCTTATTGGTAGGAATAATTCTCTTTCCTGCCCCTTTTTAAAATTCATTTTTCTTGACATTCACCCAACTAGTTAGGGATTGGTCTCTTGCAGTCCATTTCCTCCCATTTGAGCCTGCAGTGAATTCATATAGGATTGAAATTGGCCTTCAGTCAGAGGCCCAGCACAAGGCCTCAAATCAGGGTTCAAATGGGATTTAAATAGTGCATAGGTTTTGTGCTGGCCTTCTGCACAGAAGTGAATTTTGACTACGGTGCTGAATTTTGTTACCTGACAAATATTTCTGTGGCAGCAGACTGACTCCATGGATCATGACTGCACAGCAGGATCTAGAAAAGAAGAAAGAAACCTTGGCTCATAAAGAAATAAGGTCTGAGATTGTGTGCTGTGCCTCATAGGGTATCATAGAATCATAGAATCATAGAATCATAGAATATCAGGGTTGGAAGGGATCCCAGAAGGTCATCTAGTCCAACCCCCTGCTCAAAGCAGGACCAAGTCCCAGTTAAATCATCCTAGCCAGGGCTTTGTCAAGCCTGACCTTAAAAACCTCTAAGGAAGGAGATTCTACCACCTCCCTAGGTAACGCATTCCAGTGTTTCACCACCCTCTTAGTGAAAAGTTTTTCCTAATATCCAATCTAAACCTCCCCCATTGCAACTTGAGACCATTACTCCTCGTTCTGTCATCTGCTACCATTGAGAACAGTCTAGAGCCATCCTCTTTGAAACCCCCTTTCAGGTAGTGAAAGCAGCTATCAAATCCCCCCTCATTCTTCTCTTCTGCAGACTAAACATCCCAGCTCCCTCAGCTCTCCTCATAAGTCATGTGCTCTAGACCCCTAATCATTTTTGTTGCCCTTCGCTGTACTCTTTCCAATTTATCCACATCCTTCTTGTAGTGTGGGGCCCAAACTGGACACAGTACTCCAGATGAGGCCTCACCAGTGTCGAATAGAGGGGAACGATCACGTCCCTCGATCTGCTCGCTATGCCCCTACTTATACATCCCAAAATGCCATTGGCCTCTTGGCAACAAGGGCACACTGCTGACTCATATCCAGCTTCTCGTCCACTGTCACCCCTAGGTCCTTTTCCGCAGAACTGCTGCCGAGCCATTCGGTCCCTAGTCTGTAGCGGTGCATTGGATCTTCCATCCTAAGTGCAGGACCCTGCACTTATCCTTATTGAACCTCATAGATTTCTTTTGGCCCAATCTTCCAATTGTCTAGGTCCTTCTGTCTCCTATCCCTCCCCTCCAGCGTATCTACCACTCCTCCCAGTTTAGTATCATCCGCAAATTTGCTGAGAGTGCAATCCACACCATCCTCCAGATCATTTATGAAGATATTGAACAAAACGGTATGTATATTATACAATATTGTATATTGTATATTGTATAATAAGATATTGTATCTTCACGTCAACCAACGGTTGTGACTGCAGCATGCATAAACATTCACAAGCTAGCTTTGATCTAGCAATAGTAGGAAAGCCACAGCAGCACGGAAGGCAGGATGGACTGTTCAGCTCCAGAGATCCAGGTGGGGTTGTACATCCCTTGCTGGCATGGCTTAATTGCTATTGTTATGTGAGCTAGCTAGATCAAAGCTACCCTCAGGTATGTCTACAGGTGCTGCCATCACACCTCTGATTGCAATGTAAGCACCCAACACAAACAGGCACAGCTTGGGGGAAAGTGGGGGCAAAGCTGATTTGAAGCCTAGTTTGTGCCCCTGGTATTCTGGGCTGGGTGGGGGCCAGTTGCAGCGTCTCGCACAATTTAAAGCGGCCCCAAGTGTGCTCTAAGATATAGCAGTAATGCTTGATCTGCCTATGGACAGTTCTGAAAACTGGAACTGCTGAGAATCTCCATTTCCATGCTCACCACAGGGCTCTTCCTCCTGCCCCCACTGGGTGGCCTTGCACAGTGCCTGAACTGGGAGAGTTTTCCCCTGGCCCCTTGGAGCCCTGCATACCTCTGAAGTGGCATACAGGGACTGGAATGGCTGGTGGTGGGGTGGCTGGATGGGAATCCTTCCTATCATCTTTGTTGAAACACAAAGACCTTTAAAACAGCAAAAGGAGCAGAGGCAATGTATTACCCAAGTGCCTTATATTTCATACTGGCCCTTAGAGCACTAAGGCAATATATGCTTTATTGACCAATGGAAGATGAGATTGTTGGGGAGCAGAGATGGGACTGAACTCAGGTGTGACCTCTCTCCAGTGACTTTTAGGAATCTTCCACCTTCCCTGGCAGAATGCATCTGGTGGCAACTTCCAGGTCCTCAAAACAGTAGATATGGGCACCTTCCACCACTGATGGCATTAAGCGACATGTATCCTGATGGTGACAGAATACAGCTCTCTCTGTGGATCAGCTATATGTGCTATCATCTTTTAAAAGGTTTACCCACCAGCAGTGCTATATTTTCTCAGTGTTTTAGTTCAGTATTTTTACGACAGGATCAAGCCCATGTTTTTATAAGAATGGAGTGAATTTTTTGTATGAGATAACAGGCCCAAAACTGTAGCAATTTACTTTCTCCACATCTTTTTTCATTTTCCATGGGTAAGGAGTCACATGACGTGAAAACACAAGCAGATAAGGGCATTTAGTAAACAAGAGATTCGCTGTCTACGTGTGTTATATTTTTCACCCTGCTTCCTGCAATTACTGGCAGCACAGCGAGGCCATGAAGTGAGTTGTAGCTCACGAAAGCTTATGCTCAAATAAATTTGTTAGTCTCTAAGGTGCCACAAGTACTCCTTTTCTTTTTGCGAATACAGACTAACATGTCTGCTACTCTGAAAACAGTAAGAACATGATCCTGTTTTCCATTCAAGTCAATGGCAAAACTCCCACTGACTTCAGAGGGAGCAGGATCGTGCCCCTAACCCTTAGGAAGAAGAAAAATGAAATGCCACATTCTAGATGGGACTGACAATAGTTTCATTAACAGAAGGATGTGAAAATCAGTTGGGGTTTGACCTCTGCTACAAATATCTACAGGGAAAGAAAGCACTTTAGCAAAACAACCCCTTTTTCTGTCCAGGGTTTGAGATTTCATTTTCAGGTTTGTTCAGAGAAATACATTAAGCAAACTTTATTTCTGCCATTACAATGTAGTTCTACATGGGATGCCAAACAGATACATTAATAGTTAGTCTGTATTTAGTGTGCATGCACCACTTGAATGAAGTGAAATGAAACAGGGCAATGGCATTTTACACCCACATTCAAAGAGAAGATGGAGGAAAAGTGATACTGGCTCTATAGCTCTCTGTTGTACCAGGAATGAATGTAAGGATTGCTCTTTGTTATTTAGAATGAGAAACAGAAACAAAATAATCTTAGCAAATATTGCGTACTTTGGGTGTGTCTACACTGGGGAAATGACCCATTGTCAACAATGGGTGTCTCCTGGCTCCCACAACTGGGGCTGAAAATGGTTTGATCACTGGTGTCAATGAGACCAACCTAGTTATTTTACTTCCTACATAAAGTGTGCTCATTCCACCAGTCACCAGAACTATGTATATACATCTAGCCATTATCCTGTCATCTGACAGTGCAGTGGCCAATGCAGATGCTTCAGAGGGAATGAACAGGGCAATTATTGAGTGATCCAGCTCCTGTCGTCCAGCTTTTCGCAGTCAGAAGTTTAGGAATACCTAGAGCAAGGAGTTGCATCCCTGACCATGTTGGCTAATAGCCATTGATGGACTTATCCTCCCATGAACTTATCTAATTCTTTTTTGAAGCCATTTATAGGTTTGGCCCTTCCCAAAGTTTTCTGGCAATTAGGTTGACTGCATTGTGTGAAGTCTAGTACTACCTTTTGTTTGTTTAAAACCTACTGCCTATTAATTTCATTGGGTGACCCTGGTTCTTGTGTTTCTGTGATGCGGAAGATAACACTTTCTTATTCACTTACTCCACACCAGTCATGATTTTATAGACTTCTGTCATATCCCCCTTTAGTGGTCTCATTTCCAAGCTGAATAGCCCCTAGTCTTTTTAATCTCTGCTGATATGGACGCTGTTCCATACCCTTAATAATTTTTTATTGCCCTTCTCTGTACATTTTCCAATTCTAATATATCTTTTTTGAGATGGAATGACCAGAACTGCACATAGTATTCAAGATGTGGTGTTAGGATATAGATATTCAGGCCCGTCTGTAACGGCCTATACTCTAAGAATTTTGGTGTATTCTTATCACTTGGCTAGTTCTAGAGGTATAAAAGAAAGAATCAAAATCACTGTCTGCTGTGTAAGGTCCTTCTCTTACTGTGACAGTCTGTGGCCCTGTTCTTAGGCTAAGGCCTTTGGCTAAGCAGCGGAGGCAGCCATAAGCTGGAAGCGGACCGGTCACCTCCTCACATTCCAAACTAGTCACATTGAAATAATGGTACTATTGGGCTGTTAGGAATACAATCCTGTCCTGATAATGCCTATCGCCTCAGAGAAAGGGAAGTGCTTAGAAGATGTAAAAGGAAACTAGTTTGATAGCATCCTGTCTGGCAAGAATCACTTATCAATAGTTGGGATGTGAAATCCTCACTTCTGTATGTTTGTCATTATAGTTCCCACTTTGCCATTGTTTTGTCTGTATAATCTCTGCCTGGTTCTGTGATTGCTTCTATCTGCTGTATAATTAATTTTGCTGGGTGTAAACTAATTAAGGTGGGGGTATAATTGGTTGGCTAATCAGTTACAATATGTTAGGATTGGTTAGTTAAATTTTCAAGTTAATGTGATTGGTTAAGGTATAGCTAAGCATAACTCAAGTTTTGCATATAGTCTTGCAGTCAATCCGGAAGTGGGTGGTGTGTGGGTGTGTGTGGGGGGGGGGGGAATGGGAACAGGGAATGGGGGTGGGGAAATTGGAATCATGTTTAGCTAAAGGGGGAAATGGGAACAGGGACACAGGTAAGCCTCTGTGGTGTCAGAGCTGGGAAGGGGGACACTAAGGAAGGAAACTGGAATCATGCTTGCTGGAAGTTCGCCCCAATAAACATCAAATTGTTTGCACCTTTGGACTTCGGGTATTGTTGCTCTCCGTTCATGCAAGAAGGACCAGGGAAATAAGTGGGTGAAAGAATAAGCCCCCTAACAGTGGGTGTACCATAAATTTATGTAGTGGCATTATGATATTTACTCTCTTATTTTCTATGCCTCTCCTAATGGTTCCTAACTGCTGCTGTGCATTGAGTGAATGTTTTTAGAGAACCAACGACGGTGATTCCAAGATCTCTTTCCTGAGAAATAATATCTAATTTAGCCCTTATCATTTTGTATGTATAGTTGGGATTATGTTTTCCAGTGTGAATTACTTTGCATTTATCAATATGCAATTTCATCAGCCATTTTGTTGCCCAGTCACCCAGTTTTGTGAGATCCCTTTGTAGCTCTTCACAGTCTGCTTTGGACTTAACTATCTTGAGCAGTTTTGTACTATCTACAAATTTTGCCATCTCACTGTTTACCCCTTTTTCCAGATCATTTATGAATATGCTGAATAGGACTGGTCCAAGTTCAGACCCCTCAGGGACACCACTATTTACCTCTCCATTCTTAAAACTGACCAGTTATTCATATCCTTTGTTTCCTATCTTTTAACCAGTTATTGAACCAGGAGAGGACCTTCCCTCTTATCTCATGACTGCTTACTTTGCTTAAGAGCCTTTGGTGATGGACTTTGTCAAAGGCTTTTTGAAAGTCCAAATATATCATATCCATTGGATCGCACTTATCCACATGTTTGTTGTCCCCTCAAAGAATTCTAATAGACTAGTGAGGCATGATTTCCTTTCCCAAAAGCTGTGTTTACTTCCCCAACATATCGTGTTCATCAATGTATCTGATAATTCCTTCAGAACTCTTGGGTGAATACCATCTGGTCCTAGTGACTTACTACTGTTTAATTTATCAATCTGTTCCAAATTCTCCTCTATTGACACCTCAATCTGGGATAGTTCCTCAGATCTGTCAGCTAAAAAGAATGGCTAAGGAGTGGGAATCTCCCTCACATTCTCTGCGGTGAAAACTGATGAAAGAATTCATTGAGCTTCTCTGCAGTGGCCTTGACTTCTGTGAGTACTCCTTTAGCACCTCAATTGTCCAGTGGCCCAATTATACTTTTACACTTGACTTGAGCCTAGTGTATACGTTCTTTTCTAATTTCCTCATTAGGATTTGACTTCCAATTTTTAAAGGATGCCTTTTAGCCTCTAACAGCTTCTTTTACTTTGTTGTTTAGCTATGGTGGCATTTTTTTGGTTCTCTTAATATGTTTTTTTTTCCATTTAGGGTGTACATTTAATTTGAGATTCTATTATGGTGTTTTAAAAAGTTTCCATGCACCTTGTTGACCTCTCAACAAGGCATTTCACTCTTGTGATTATACCTTTCAATTTCCATTTAACTAGCTTCCTCAGTTTTGTGTAATTCCCCTTTCTGAAGTTAAATGCTACTGTGGTGAGCTTTTTCGATATTTCCCTTACACTCTCACCCCACAAGGATGTTGAATTTGATTATGTTATGTTTGTGATTACCAGGCTGTTCAGCTATTCACCTCTTGGATCAGATCCTGTGCTCCACTTTGGACTGAATCAAGAATTTCCTCTCCCTTTGTGCGTTCCAGGACTAGCTATTCCAAGAAGCAATCATTACTGTTGTCTAGAAACTTTATCTCTGCATCCTTGCCTGAGGTGACATATATCAAGTTAATATGGGGATAGTTGAAAGCCCCCGTTATTATTGAGTTTTCTATTTTTATAGCCTCTCTAATATCCTGGAGCATTTCAGAGTCACCATCCTGGGCAGGTGGTCAGTAGTATATCTCTACTGCTACATTCTTATTATTCAATCATGGAAATCTATCCATAGAGATTTTATGGTACAGTTTGAGTGCTTTAAGATTTTTACTGTATTTAACTCTATGCTTTTCTTCATATATAGTGCCATTCGTCCTCCAGCCAGGGCGTCCCTAAGCATACGCAGAATACGCAGCTGCGTAGGGCACCATGAAATTTGGGGCACCAAATTGCCCCAAATTTCATGGTTGCCCTAGGCAGCTGCCTGCTGCTTTCACATGCAGCACCAGCTCCGGTGGCCAGCCCTGTCCCCCGACTGGCCCTCTGCCCCGCCTCTTAGTCCTCCCCACTGCTCTTGCCCCCGGCCCACCCTCATTCCACCTCTTCTCCCCAAACCTCTTCCACCAGTGACCCCACAATCACCAGCAGCGGCAGGAAGCGGAGCAACCCGGCCCCATCCCACTCCGCTCCACTTCCTGCTGCTGGTGAGTACAGGGGGAACGGACCCCTTCCCCCAAGACCCCTCCCCTGAGCGACATGGCTTGGTGGGGAGTGGAGCAGGCTGGGCCGGGTTATTCTGCTTCCTGCTGCCAGGGCCAGGCCCCCTGCTAATCCCCCAGGCCACTCTGGGCCTCTGGGGCCCCCCAAAGCAGTCCCATAGCTCCTGGCTCCCGGCCCCGCAGGTCTTGAGCACAGCCCAGACCCTCCGTGGTGGGGTCGGGGAGCAGATGCTCGGACGGTGTAGGGCACCATAATTGGTTAGAGAGGGCCCTGCCTCCAGCACACCATTGCTACTGCTGGTTTAGTTCCCAGGTCGTTAGCAAAGTTGGGACCACTAGAGTAGGGGGGCTGCTGGTGTTCTAAGCACCATGTCAGCTAGGTCTGTTCTAGGCAGTGTTAGGTGGTGCCTTAAAACACCTCTTGTCACAATGAGAACACAACATTTCTGACACTGATTGGACTGAACCAATGTTAGCAACAGTGGGACAATATTGCAGCATTTCCCCAGTGCAGCAAAGGCTGATGGGTATAGCACACTTTTTCTCCCTGTTTCCATTAGCAACCCATCTGTTTCCAATACCCGTTCGGGTGAGTGAGCCAAAGTTGTGCTGTCGACACGATTGGCACCCATGAGTCATTTTCCTAGTGTGGGTAGAGTCTGGATGGTTTTAAACATTCCCTAAAGTTTAAGCACAGTTCTAGCTTTTCCCTGTTTCTGACACACTTAATCCAGCCAGCTATATAAAAGGGTCTTTTTACACAGAAAGTGTCATCATGCCAGGGGACTGTATGACTAACTTGGTAGTACTTTGAGTCTGGTCTTCCCTATGGATGCAGAATCAAAGTGAATATAATAATATGGCCACTTTGTAAAGATCATGTCTACATGGACAAGACCCAAACCATATTATCTATGAACTACTTGGGGCAATATCTTATTATAAAGCAGTCCCTGAACATGATAATATTTCTAGTATAGTCAGGTTCTAATGTGTTCCAGTTATGGGGAATGGAGACATTTAAGTTAGAAAGCATTATTTAAATAATATTTCTGGCATGAGACGGTCTGAGCCAAGCAATGTTAATAACCCAGTTTTGCTGGAACCTCATGTAATCAGATTTAAACACAGCCACTTAACCCTACTCCCTGCCCATTGTGGTTGGGGCTTAAAGGTGGATAGGATCTGTGTCCTTTGCTTGGTCTTTGTAAGCTGACTTCCTGATCTGCTCATTCCTTTAACTAATGCTGCTATTTCAAAAATGCAGCCATTAAAAAAAAAAATAAAAATCTGCATTTACAATGGGTCCAAACTCTGTGCACTTTACAACTTGACATTTGGCTGTGTGATAATTAACAGGACTTGACCTTGCAGTAAATGGACACATAGTGCTGAGTTAGACTGCAGTGTAGTAGTTCAATATGTAACTATTTGCATTGCTACTAAGGAGATGGGCTGACCTTTAATCCTCTTCCTCTCCAGACCGTGGAATGTCTGTGTAGCTTATATGGCGATACTGAGCTTAGCGAGTCAGAGTAGAGCAAGGGACACCTATTGCAAAGCTTATCAGACCTTTCAGATGGATTCTTTTGGAGAGTGTATCCATACTTTTTCTTCCAGCATATTTTTTTCCAACTTATATATCACTAAAAGGCCCAACATTCACTTACTGGGCCAAAGAAAATGGGTTATATTCAAAAATAGACACGTGTACGAATAAACAGGCACAGAAGCTATGGGATGTCAGTTGCTGCTGCTTTAGGAGTTCAGATGTTTAGTATCAGAGGGGTAGCCGTGCTAGTCTGGATCTGTAAAAGCGGCCAAGAGTCCTGTGGCACCTATACACTAACAGATGTATTGAAGCATAAGCTTTTGTGGGTGAATACCCACTTCGCTGGATGTTTACTGACACTCAGGCCTGGTCTACATTAGGAAATTAGGTTGGTATAACTAATCCACACCCTCTGAGCAATGCAGTTAAAGTGACCTAACCCTCAGTGTAAACAGCACTAGGTCAATGGGAGAATTCTCGGTCTACCTAGCTACCATGTCTTGGGCAGGTGGATTACCTATGCTGACAGGAGAACCCCTCCTGTCTGAATAGGCAGCTTCTTCACTGAAGTACTACGGTGGCACAGCTGCAGTGGTGCACCACTATAGAGATTCGTGGCAGTTCAAGTTGCAGAGCTGTCCATAGGTAGCCCAAGCAGGAGTGCTATATCTTATTTTGCTGAGTGATGATTGGGACTCACCAAGCTCAGAATACCAATAATGGTTAAATGCTTACAATGGCACAACTGCACCGCTGTAGGCTTCAGTGTAGACACTACCCCAACGGAGGGTTCTCTTTGTAGTGTAGGTAATCCACCTCCCTGAGAGGTGGTAGCTAGGTTGACGGAAGAATATCTCATTGGACCTAGGAGTGTCTACAAGGGGACTTTAGTTGGTTTAACTATGCTGTTCGGGGGTGTGGATTTTTCACACTCCTGATCAACATAGTTAACCTGGCCTAATTTTCTAGTGTAGACCAGGCCTGGATGCATTAGAAGATGCTAATTTCTGTCCAGAGAAGCAGGTGGTTAGCTTTTCCTAAAGCTCTATTGTATACAGGGCAACATTCTTTCAAGTTGTTCACATAATTTTCAAACATATGTAGCACAACTCATCCAAGTGTTCCTCCACTGTTACTACTGAGGCCATCAAAGGGGTAACTGATTTGCAGGCTTTGTATGTTGATCTTAGAATGTTCTCTGTTTCTTCCAGTTTAATTTACATGGCACTCATACAGAAGTAACCAAAGTGCTCTGAAAGCCCCCAATTTGCATAATCAAGCTGATGCCAAACTAAAGTGGAGTCAGATGTGTGATATTGATAACAATCCTATTTTCATCAGCCTCCACCAGAATTTTGTTGCCAAAATATGAAAATGTAAAGTGTAACCAACAAGAGTGATATATTTGGTATATTTGACTTTTATCATTTTTCTGTGCAAGTTCATTTGAAAGCATTCGGATTGTCCTGTTTCACCCACATTGTTGTTACTGGGGCATTTCATACTCTGGATGTGATGAACCATATGTTGTGATAAGCATGTGTAAGACCTATAGATCTTCAAAGGTATGTTGTGGGGGGTATTGATTATCACAGCAATGGAGATAGGACTGCAGATTTTGCATCTATTCTTCTGGCAGAATCTGATGCTCCTTTAAGTTGGTGGGTCCTGGTCTGTGCGGAGCTTGCCTCTGATGATGAGCTTGGTGAAGTGTGTGTGTGTGGGGGGAAGGGGGTTCTTTGAAGGCCAGAACAGGGAGTTTGGGAAAGATTTTTTTCAGGCTATGGTTCCCATTAAATAAGGGTTGTAATTGTTGATAATACCCAGTATGGGTCCAGTGTGGCATGGTAGGTGACAACTTGGGGTGTGCAGTCAGTACGTTTCCTTTTCCTGTACTGAAGCAGGTTTCTCCTGGGTCTTTTGTGTGGCCTTTTTCTATGAAAAGATTCTACTTCTCTGGTGGTGTGTCCTTGTTTAGTAAAGGCAGTTTTAAGTGTGTTTAGGTGTGTATCCTGGACTTTTTCTTTGAAGCAAATTCTATGGTATCTGAGTGCCTGGCTGTAGAAAACAGATTTTTTGATGTGTCAGGGATGGTTGCTGGATCTGTGAAGGTAATGTGGTGATTGGTGTGTTTCTCATATATAGTCATTTGTAGAATTCCATTGTTTTAGCTAATCATAGTGTCCAGGAAGTTGATGCTGGTGAGGGAGTGGCCTAGAGAGATTCGATGGATGGGTGGTTGTTGTTGAAGTAGTGGCGGAAATCTCTGAGGGAGCTTAGGTTTTCTGACTAGAGGATGAAAATATCATTGATGTATCTCAGGTATATCATCGGTTTCCTGGTGCATTTTCCATAAATTCTTCCTTGAGGTGGCCCGTGAAGAGGTTGGCATATTGGAGAGTTATGCTAGTACCCATGGCTATTCCCATGCTTTGGACAAAATATTTGTTGTTATATTTGATGTTGATGTGGGTGAGTTTGGTGGTGTGTTTTGGGTGGATTTCCAAGTGTTGTATGTTATCTTGTATATATGTATATCTATCTATATTATATTACCCTGCTAAAGAAGTGTAAAGTAGCTTTAGTGTAAATAAGAAGCAGGTCCCTAATGTAGATGCACTGCCCTGATGCATGCGCAGTTTTGCAGTAAGAGACTATGGTAATAGCTACACTTGCCGTTTTCTTCACATTTCTTCTGATGCACCTTCAATGGCCGGCATGCTAGTTTAGATTGGCCAGCACAATTTTTACCAATAAGTCATCTAGATTTGCTCTCAAAACACACCAGTATGTAATTTACAGTAGCACGCCCAATGTTGTTAGAACAGGTGCTAAGGGTGCTATAGTTCCCAAACATTGCAAGTGTAGATAAGGCCCAAGATGATAACCAGGGGCCAAATCTGGAACAACGTTGATTGTCTTCTGACCAGGGTTATGACATAATTCCAATGTGTAATTTAAGGTACTGTCTATAATAAAAGTAGGAAACATATTGCAAATGGATCAGAAGGCAACGGAGTCCCCCCTTTCAGTTGCATCTGTAGGGGAGATGGGCCCCTACAAGCACGGATTGTACAAGAAAAGTTAAATGGGCTACACAGCTTTTACTCCAGTATTCGTGCATGTCGGGAAGATATGGATATTTATGAATATTCATACACAAATAAAAGACCTCCAACAGCTGTAGAGTGCTGAACATTTCTCTGGATGGAGGTCAGAAATTGAACATCTGTTAGTGCTGTGGATATGCTGAATGTGTGATGTGTCAAAATCATACAACCTCTGATAAGAGCTCTGCTTAATGAGCTACTATTTCATGTGGCCCTCAGGAACTGATGTGCTGACAGAAACCCAGGTCTTCTACAGTTACCATGTAGATCAAGCAGGCATGCAGCTTCTGGTTTGAAATTCTCATTCAGTGTATTTGATATCACAGTATTAGCAGAGATACAAGTGTTCCTACCGTAAACAAGGTTGCACTGATCAAACTGCTAGGTTTCTGAAATATAAAATGTGCAGGTGCCGTAGCTTTCAAGAAAAAATCTGAACCCAAGCTATTTTATTTTAGCTAGATGATATTATTCTCAACAGTGGCCCATTCAACAGTTTCATTGTTTCATGCATTTCCCTTTGGTGTTTTTGGAAAGAAAGACAGTTTTGTTCTTTCATCTGTAGCCACTTCCTTACTAGCTATCCTTTATTATGCAGAAGAAGGACTGCCTTGTATTTTCATATGCATTTGACTTGATGCACAGATATATATATCTATATTTAGTAGATATATCCTTGGTTTTTGATGAAAGAGGAAGTGTTTTAAGCAGAAACGTCTGTATTTTCTCTAAAGAAGTTTTGAATACTTCTCTCTTTTCATCTGGAAGGGTAAGACTTTCTCATTCTCTTATGTTGCATAAGAACAATAGGTCTAGTCATTGGTGATCCCTCGAGGTCAAGGATGATCTCTCTTTCACAGGTTTTATTTTTTATGGGTCCTTTGGTGACCGAGGAGTCCGATCTTTGAGCCACAGGCTTGTTGGCAGACATTGCAGGTGGTGTTGGAAGTCCAGGTGATTACTGCATGACAGTTGTCTTTCCTTTCTTTTCTGGTGTTTTTCTGGAATCAAGGTGAGGCGATTTTCCGCAAAAGAAAAATAAACCTGCATTTGTGTCACTTTTGCCTTTTGATAGCTAAATATTCCTAATTAAGAAAACCCTGATTCATTCTCTATTCCTTGAATTGGGCATTTCTAAATTAGGCGTGGGACTAAGGCCTAGAGCCTCAAAGGTACTTAGGCCAATAGGTGCTGGAACTAGAGGTGTAGGGGGTACTGCAGCACCCCCTGGCTTGAAGTGGTTTCCATCATATACAGGGTTTACAGTTTGGTTGAATGGCTCTCAGCACTGCCACGATACAAATTGTTCCAGCACCCCTGCTTGGGTGTGTAACTCCCATTGATTTCAACGGGTTTTGGATCAGGTCTGATTAGTCTTAATAGGTATGAATGACCCTTCCTGAAAGCTTATTATCACTGAAGAAAGTATGAGGCTGTTTCCTGCCTGCCCCTACGTGCCCTGCCCCTACATGCCCTGCCTTAATTGCCCAAATTCCTATATAATGATTTCCCCCCCATCAATCCTTCCATGCTAACAGGGCTCCAAAATATATTTTGGAAATTAGAGAACGTTGCCCAATAGATTATTTGTGGGCTTTTCTCCCCTGCCAGAATCTAAGAAGTATTAATTCCTTCCTTAAATTCCTTCATTTTGTTCCAAAACAAGTAAATTTGTTCTCATAGAAACTTTTCCATAAAAACTGAAGACTGATGCAGTGTTGCTGCCTTTGAAATAATAATCTTTCAATTAGTATAACTGGACATAAAGCAAACTCATTTCCAATGTCTCTTAAATCCTAAGAGTGTATTATAGTAACTTGTTAGATCACTTAAACATACTGTGCTGATATCCAGAGGAATGGAATGTTTGACAAAATGGAATAAATAATTGGATACAGAACAAGTGCATTGTAGGAGACCCCAAAGACTTCTGGGATCTGGGAATTGCGTTACAATTACCTAAAATGAGCAGCATGCATCATATTAATTAATACTCTAATAGGATTTACAGAATACATTACATTGTCCATGATGCCTTAACCAATTATGACCTGCCTCGTAAAGGTACAAAACGTCTAAATGAAAGGTTACCAGGAAGTTCTAAGTCTCAGTAGATAAGCAACTACAGTAGATTATAAAGTGCAAAGGAATTCAATACTTATCCACAACATAGTCCAAAAAGTGGAATGGATTATAATGAGGACAAAGTTATTTATTAATTAACTATACCTATCACAATGTTGGGAATGCCACATAATCAGCTCTGGGGTCTGACAATCTGGTAATTCCAGAGAATCTAGTGAATGATATAAAACACACACAAAATCTCTTGAGTTGTAGGTTACTTCTTGATTGAGAAACGAAAAGTTGACACTTGAAGGATTATACTAATTGATCAAAAATTTATACTAATTGATCAAAAAATGTTAGTGTAAGAGGCCATCTATATGGGTATCTGAACAATGTCTGACATGTTGGTCCCCTGACTGCTACAACATGGTTTAGTAAAAAGAACGAGGAGTACTTGTGACACCTTAGAGACTAAAAAATTTATTTGAGCATAAGCTTTTGTGGGCTAAAAACCCACTTCATCGGATGTATGCAGTGGAAAATACAGTAGGAAGATAGACATATACACAGAGAACATGAACAAAAATGGGTGTTGCCATATCCGCTATAATGAGAGTGATCAGTTAAGGTGAGCTATTATTGACAAGAGGGGAAAAAAACCAAAAAACCTTTTGTAGTGATCATCAAGATGGCCCATTTCTAACAGTTGATAAGAAGGTGTGAGTAACAGTAGGGGAAAAAAATAAGCATGGGGAAATAGTTTTATGTAGTGTAATGACCCATACACTCCCAGTTTTTATTCAACCCTAATTTAATGGTGTCCAGTTTACAAATTAATTCTAATTCAGCAGTTTCTCGTTGGAATCTGTTTTTGAAGTTTTTTTGTTGTAGTATTCCACTTTTAGGTCTGTAATCGAGTGACCAGAGAGATTGAAGTGTTCTCCGACTGGTTTTTGAATGTTATAATTCTTGACCTCTGATTTGTATCCATTTATATTTTACATAGAGTCTGTCCGGTTTGGCCAATGTACATGGCAGAGGGCATTGCTGGCACATGATGGCATATATCACATTGGTAGATGTGCAGGTGAACGAGCCTTGATAATGTGGCTGATGTGATTAGGTCCTATGATGGTGTCCCCTGAATAGATATGTGGACAGAGTTGGCAAAGGGCTTTGTTGCAAGGATAGATTTCTGGGTTAGTGTTGTGTGGTGTGTGGTTGCTGGTGAGTATTTCTTCAGGTTGGGGGACTCTCTGTAAGCAAGGACTGCCTGTCTCCCAAGATCTGTGAGAATAACGGATTGTCCTTCAGGATAGATTGTAGATCCCTGATGATGCCCTGGAGAGGTTTTAGTTGGGGGCTGAAGGTGATGGCTAGTGGCGTTCTGTTACTTTCTTTGTTGGCCTGTCCTGCAGTAGGTGACTTCTGGGTACTCCTCTGGTTTCTGTCAATCTGTTTCTTCACTTCAGCAGGTGGGTATTGTAGTTGGAAGAATGTTTGATAGAGATCTTGTAGGTGTTTGTCTCTGTCTGAGGGGTTGGAGCAATACGGTTGTATCTTAGAGCTTGGCTGTAGACAATGGATCATGTGGTGTGGTCTGGATGAAAGCTGCAGGATGTAAGTAAGTATAGCAGTAAGTAGGTTTCTGGTATAGGGTAGTGTTTATGTGACCATCGCTTATTAGCACTGTAGTGTCCAGGAAGTGGATCTCTTGTGTGGACCAGTCCAGGCTGAGGTTGATGGTAGAATGGAAATTGTTGAAATCATGGTGGAATTCCTCAAGGGCTTCTTTTCCATTGGTCCAGATGACGAAGATATCATCAATGTAGTGCAAGTGGAGTAGGGGTGTTAGGGGACGAGAGACGAGGAAGCATTGTTCTAAGTCAGCCATAAAAATGTTGGCATATTGTGGGGCCATGCAGGTACTCATAGCAGTGCCACTGACTTGAAGGTATACATTGTCCCCAAATGTGAAATAGTTCTGGGTGAGGACAAAGTCACAAAGTTCAGCCACCAGGTTTGCTGTGACATTATCGGGGACACTGTTCCTGATGGCTTGTAATACATCTTCTGGGGCTCTGGATGGCATTGTGTTCTGCATGGCTGAGGTTATGGGGCAAGTGATGCTCCTTTTCTACAATTTCAGCCCATGCACGCAGAACACAATGCCATCACAGCCTCAGAAACAACTCTACCATCATAATCAAAAGGCTGACAAAGGAGGTGCTGTCTCATCATGAATACGTCGGAATAGAACAAGAGGTGGCTAGGCATCTCTTTAGCACCACATTTTAGAAGCCATTACCCTCTGATCCCACTGAGGGTTACCAAAAGAAACTACACCATCTGCTCAAGAAACTCCCTGAAAAGCATAAGAACAAATCTGCACAGATAAACCCCTAGAACTCTGATCAGGGGTATTCTATCTGCTACCCAAGATCCATAAACCTGGAAATCCTGGACACTCCATCATCTCAGGCATTGGCACCCTGACAGCGGGACTGTCTGGTTACATAGACTCCCTTCTCAGACCCTATGCTATCAGCACTCCTAGCTATCTTCGAGACACCACTGACTTCCTGAGGAAACTACAGACAATTGGTGATCTTCCAGAAAACACCATCCTAGCCACTATGGATGTAGAAACCCTCTACAACCAACATTCCACACAAAGAGGACTACAAAGCCGTCAGGAACAGTATCCCCGATAATGTCACGGCAAACTTGGTGGCTGAACTTTGTGACTTTGTCCTCACCATAACTTTGTCCTCACCCCGGTCCACACAAGAGATCCACTTCCTGGACACTACAGTGCTAATGAGCGATGGTCACATAAACACCACACTATACCGAAACCTACTGACCGCTATACTTACTTACATGCCTCTAGCTTTCATCCAGGACAACACCACATGATCCAATGTCTACAGCCAGCTCTAAGATACAACTGTATTTGCTCCAACCCTCAGACAGAGACAAACACCTACAAGATCTCTATCAAGTGTTCTTCCAACTACAGTACCCACCTGCTGAAGTGAAGAAACAGATTGACAGAGCCAGAGGAGTGCCCAGAAGTCACCTACTACAGGACAGGCCCAACAAAGAAAGTAACAGAACGCCACTAGCCATCACCTTCAGCCCCCAACTAAAACCTCTCCAGGGCATCATCAGGGATCTACAATCTATCCTGAAGGACAATCCGTTATTCTCACAGATCTTGGGAGACAGACCAGTCCTTGTTTACAGACAGCTCCCCAATCTGAAGCAAATACTCACCAGCAACCACACACCACACAACAACAACACTAACCCAGAAACCTATCCTTGCAATAAAGCCCGTTGCCAACTGTGTCCACATATCTATTCAGGAGACACCATCATGGGGCCGAATCACATCAGCCACACTATCAAAGGCTCGTTCACCTGCACATCTACCAATATGATATATGCCATCATGTGCCAGCAATGCCCCTCTGCCATGTACATTGGCCAAACCGGACAGTCTCTATGCAAAGAAATAAATGGACACAAATCAGATGTCAAGAATTATAACATTCAAAACCAGTCGTCGGAGAACACTTCAATCTCCCTGGTCACTCGATTACAGATCTAAAAGTGGCAATACAACAACAAAAAAACTTCAAAAACAGACTCCAACGAGAAACAGCTGAATTGGAATTAATTTGCAAACTGGACACTATTAAATTAGGCTTGAATAAAAACTGGGAGTGGATGTGTCATTACACTAAGTAAAACTATTTCCCCATGCATATTTTCTCCTTACTCACACCTTCCTATCAACTGTTAGAAATGGGCCATCCTGATTATCACTACAAAAGGGTTTTGGGTTTTTTTTTCTCCTGCTGATAATAGCTCACCTTTACTGATCGCTCTCGTTATAGAGAGTATGACAACACCCATTTTTTCATGTTCTCTCTGTGTATATCTATCTTCCTACTGTATTTTCCACTGCATACATCCGATTAAGTGGGTTTTAGCCCATGAAAATTTATGCTCAAATAAATTTGTTAGTCTCTAAGG
The DNA here is from genome assembly GCF_009764565.3 of Dermochelys coriacea. NCBI lineage: Eukaryota > Metazoa > Chordata > Testudines > Dermochelyidae > Dermochelys > Dermochelys coriacea. Next base: position 103,696,961 of record NC_050070.1, read on the forward strand.
TGCCACAAGTATTCCTCATTCTTTTTGCGGATACAGACTAACACGGCTACCACTCTGAAACCTGTAAACATGGTTTAGCTTTCCCTTTGTAGAGGAGACTGAAATGTATAACCAATACTAAAGTGTGTTACAGACCTGATATTTAATTGCCTGTTTAAGGTTCTTACACATGCATGAACGAGAGCGGTTTTTTATGTTGTACCATTGTCATTCCTTCACAGGGAGGAGTATTAATTATCTGGCTGTTTGTTTTTAATGAAGTATCACATGACATAACATGGGTGAGGTAATATCTTTTATTGGACCAACTTCTGTTGGCAAGAGAGACCAACTTTCGAGCATCACAGAGCTCTTCTTCAGGTCAGACAGATCTGAAGCCAGACCTGAAGAAGAGCTCTGTGTGGCTCGAAAGCTGGTCTCTCACCAACAGAAGATGATTCAGTAAAAGATATTACCACACCCACCTTGTCTCTAATATCTCACGACTAACACAGCTACAACTACACTGCATACATGACCCAACAGACTCATTCATCTACAAAGAACTAACCAAAAATAATAAAAAAAAGCAGCGCTACTCCAGGCAGCAATGGAGAGACAGGCAATAAAATGATTAGGCATAAACTCCAATGCAAGAGGAGAAAAGCCCCAGTGGTCTCCATCCAATCTAAAGCTTCAGGGAATAAGGCGAATGCATGTAGGAAGCTGGAAGAAATTTTTTCTCCCCATGTTCAGAATTAAACAAAGTGCTTTATGGTTTTAATTTTTTGTTCACCCTCCTCATAAGCATCAGGTACTGAATATTATCAGAGGCAGGACACTGAGTAGATGGGTAATTGTTCTGGTCTGTTATAGCAAATCATGTGCTTCTGTAGGGAAGGAGGCAGAACCACAAGGGTCATGTTTAGATCAAGATCCAAAGACTGCTGAAGTTTGGGGGAGACCATATTGACCTTACAGAAATTGCAACAAACCCACAAACTCTGGATCAGAACGTGCCAATGTTCATGGCTATTCAGATCTGGGGGCTTTCTTTAATCTCATCCCTAGTTCCTATGACCCAGTCCTGGTTTGCCTCAGACCAATCAAAGACACATATCAAAGACCCATCACAAGATGTATAACAAGAAAATAAACTAACATGACATTGGTGAAATTTAAATAATTCAGTCTAAGAACAAAGGTTGATGAATCCTGGAGTTCTGTATAGACCAAACCTGCCCCAGACCCCTGACCCAATCTCTCAAGTTAAAGTACTTTGCATATGAATTTAAACACCTGCTCAGCATATTGAATACAATTCATTCAGGCATTTAGGCATCTCCCATTCGCAAACAGTTTATCTTACAGCCATTAAAGTGCCATTCTTACAGTCAGGTGGAATTAAGATTCAAATACTTGGGTTTAAATTTAAATATGTACATGGTCATATTATCATGTAATTAATGTATACAGCTAATTGCTTTTAAAATATGATTTTCAATAGGACATCTCTGCAAAACGGCCATCTCATAGAATACCTAAAGGAAAACCGTGCCCATTTTTCTTAATCTAACAGCCTGATAGATCATGCATGGGCTTAGAAGCACTTATCACCACACCTAAACTGTGTAGGTCACATGCTGTCATAAGGGTTTTTTCTCTGGCCAGGAGGGATTTTAAAGGTGTTTACCCTTCCCTTTATATTTATGACACATGAATACATATATTCCACTTGGCATTTCTGAACCTACTCTTGGTGGCACTTGGGGAGAAGGATGTAGTGTTAAAGCTAGTTATCATGGCTCAAGAAACAGGGCCAATGTTTTCAAAGTTGGGTATTCAGGCTCCTAAATAAGCTGCCTGATTTTCAGAGGAACTGAGCATATGTAGCGCCTGGTATAGTCAACGAGGTGCTCAGCATCTTTGAAAATCCACAAGGACCCTTATTTAGGATCCTGAATATGGATTTAGGAGTCTAACTTTAGGGACTTAACTTTACATATTTGAGCTTGAGTTTAAATACCTGTGCTTGCTGAAACCATCTGTTTGTATCCAGGTGAAATCATGACTTTTGGCTCAGCCCCTCACTCCAAGTTGGATAAATTGAGTTTGACACAATTAACTGTATGGTACTCTTTCAGCTAAGGACTTAAAAACTAAGGTCCTTGTCTGTACTTCATGACCATTAAAAAATCCTAAGGCATGTTTCAGAACACCAGAAATTTAACCTAGTACCCCTGGTCAAAATTTGCCCTCCCACTGTGCCATGTGCCTGCTGGTTGCTACTATGCCAGCTGGTGCTGTATGAACATCATTTGTGAAGTAATTTGCTATTTTACGGATAAAAAGGTGACCTGCAAATATGCAATATTATTATCTTGTTAAAAAAGTGACATCATTTTTGATACAGGCAGTGTGGAAGCCCTATGTAAATTACTGTAAATGGGTTTTCAGCTTCCTGTAATACGCTAAGGAGAACATGCTAGTGCCTGGCAAATAGTTTGTTTAAAATATTAAACATCTGAATTATTTTTTGAGTGTTAAACTAGCATTCAAGGAGGAGGAAAACTTGTCTCTTGAAATTGGGCTAGTGTAGTTCATTTACTAAATTTATATCACTTATAAAGATTCCAGGTTGATTTACAAATGCTTGGTGCTTCATCATTATTTATAAAGCAGGCAACTGGCATAGCACATCACAGATTTGAGTCCTGGAACTGAACGATAAGCTCTCTTCAGTGTAGACGTTTGCTTTGTCATTTAGAACTGAATGCCCCCCTCCACAGCCAATTGTGTGCTATTCAGTTTATGCTGAATGCTGACATTATACATAATTTTAGACTGTGCATTTGCAGATTGTTCTTTGCCATTTCCATTTCAAAACTCTTTTGTGCTAAACGTGTCTGACACGTCTAAATAAATATTATCCATAATAACTCTATATCAATCCATTATAAATCCATGAAAGTACATACTGTATTTAGATTTAATCCTTAAACAAAGCCTTATCCCAGTTCACTTGCTTGTTGCTTTCACAGCTGCTGAGATTTCAGCAAAGAAGAAAATGAAAATTGCTTTTGCTCTTTCTAAAGCTATAGGATCTTCAATAAAACCACATTTTAATCAATGTTATTCCTGTGTGCTCACACACATGCACATTTACAGGTACATAACACATATGAGCAGGCATAGATACACATGCACCCGGACACGTGCATCGGGGCATAGAGATGCACTCAAATGTACTTAGTCACAAATTCCATCAAAAACCTATTAGCAAAACATTTATATCAATAGCTAAAAAGCTTTAGTCCAGTCAACTAGAAACCAAGTATTTGGGAAATAGCTGTGAGCTATGTCTGCAAAACTGAATTTTCTATTTGCAGACTTAAGCCATGGCTTGCGCTTATGATAACCCAAATAATGTAAATTCTTTGCAGCCAGGTTTATTGAATAAAAAGAAAAAAGTACTCTTATTGAACAGTCTAATTGTTTGTCCAAGTTTGTAAAGTGTTATTGAACACTTTACTCTTCTAAGTCTACTTTTAGATTTTATGCAACACTGTAATATATTTCTGGAGCACAATATTATATCCGATTTTACTTGTTGATGATAAAAAGTAAAATAAAGGTCACAGAATATGAGGAAGATAAGGATTACCATGCTCAGATGTGCAATACCAGACCAAATTGTCCAGTATCCTCTCCAGCATTGACTGGTTACAACAGAGGAAGATGTGAAACTATATAATGGGGAATATTAAATTACATGTTTATGGGAAGATTTTTTGCCCCTAATCTCAGGCAGCTCGGCATAGATCCTCAAGGGTATTGAGAATGTGGGCCGTAGTGGTTAGATTATGTCTTGAATTATGAGTGTTGATATCCCTTAGACATTTTCTGGTAGTGTAACTGTTGATTATCATTTTTTTAGCCACATAAAAATGTCTAATTTTTTCCCCCATCCTACTAAATTCCTGGAGTCAATATATTTGTGGCTGTGAGTTCTACAAGTTAATTATATGTTGTATAAATATATTTCCTGTATTGGTTTTAAATTTGTTCCTTTTAACTTTATTGTTGTGTGCAACTGCCCAGCTGACCATACTGTGCTCTGGCGTGGAGTAGACTGGAGATATTGAATCTCCTGGGCCAGGGGGAGAAGAGGCTGTGCAGGCACAGCTATGGATCAGCCATAAAAATGTGAACACCCTTGAGCAGATTGCATGGGGGATGGAGGAGAAGAAATATGACAGGGATCATCAGTATGAAAGCAAAGGAAGTGCAGCAGACATATCAGTAGTCCAGAGAGGCCAACAGTCGATCTGGTGCCAAGCCACATACCTGACACTTTTATAAAGAGTTGCATGCCACTGCTGACAGAGGCCCTACCACTGGCCCCCACAACACCTCAGAGATACCTCAGAGAAGCCCGAGTCACAGGTCCCTGCTGTGAACAGTGAGGATGAGGAATATGAAGAGGAAGGGGGACATGTGACTGAGGGTCCAGCTTTACCACTAGCCAGGACCTGTTTTACACCCCACCACAGTCCAGTCAGTCCCAGCAGTTGAGCATGGGTGAGCCCAGTGCAGGGGAAGGAACCTCAGGTAAGTGAAAAAATGTATTCCCATTACAATGGCATGGTGCCTCCAACTTAATAGGACACAACTACAACTTTTCATTAATTTACTCATGCTAGAAGGGGCAGTGGTACAACAAGAGGTAGAGTTGTTATTTGCTTTTCATTCCCCTGTAGAGTTAGGCAGGGGGACCCATGAAGAACAGTTTGTTTATGTACCCAGGGATGTCCCTTGAATCTTCCTGAGAAATCTCAATAAACTTTCAAGAAGGTACTATGCAATCCTCTCCTGAAGGTTTCTAGGGAAGGCAGCCCTAATTTCTTCTTCTGTGGCAGGACACTTTCCCATGCCAGTCAGTAATAACTTTGTCAGACACCATTGCAGTAAACAGGGTAGCAGCGTATGGGTGACTTCAGGACAGCAGTAGTAGATGTGCTCTTGGTGCTTTTGTCACACTCAGGTGTGAGAAATCAGCTAAAATCACCACCGCCTGTGGAAAATGGTGGCAGTATTCAGTGCCATTGCTCTATACCCATAGTTTCATGCAACCAAGCAATTCCTTCCTCATTTCCCTCACTCCTGGTGGGCCATATTCACCGTGGTGGGTGCTGTGAGTTGCTCTGTGCACAAGCACTCGGAGGCAGAAGTGTCAATAAGCATATCTTGTTTAAAACTTTAGCGGAGCAGGGGAAAGTTGTTCTGAATGTTAACGTTCACTTTCCATTGTGACTATACTGACATTGGTACCTCTGTGGGTTTTATCTACAACTGCTGCTGTTGCAGTCTTGAGGGATTCCCCCTCCTCACCTGCGGAATGCGTTAGCCAGATAAGGGGGAGAAAGAAGAGGACTCGGGATGATGTGTTCAATGAGATCCTGCAAGCAAGTGCTGCACTGGACTGTGAACAGAGGACCTGGAGGATGAATATTTCAGACTGTATAGAGAAGGAAAGATCAGACAGGAGAAAGGCCCAGGAGTCCAAGCAGAAAAAGGAGAGGGAGCTGTACGAAGACATAATGGTGCAAGCAAACACAGATGCTGCAGACTCTGGTGGATCTTCAGGTTAAACAATCAATCCTGGGCCTCCATTGCAGTTCACAGAGAACTCAGTTACAGCACTGCCCCATACCCCCCTCCCCCAACATTCCATATGGCATCAGGAGGTCACGTCCCTTCTGCTACCACTCCACACTGGGTGACAGTAAGGACAACCTCCACCCAAGAGGTGGCAACTTTTACTCCTTTGCATCACAGATGTTATACAGGACACAGCAGCAAGCTATAACAATTTTTCACTGAGATCCAATCTTGTGAGTAAATAATGCCAGCATGCCTTCAATCTATCAAAAGCACATTCAACTGTCATTCTGCAGCTGCTGAGCTGGTAGCTGAATCTTTCCTTGATGCCTCAAGATAATAGATGTATGACTTCCTGAGCCAGGCGAGCAATGGTTGAGCTGGGTTGCCCAGGATCATTACCGGCATTTCAACATCACCTTTGTTAAGCCACCACTAGGGAAAGAAAGTCCCTGCTTGTAGCTTTCTGAACAGTTCAGTGTTCTGAAAGATGTGAGCATCATGCACCTTCCCTGACCAGCCATTACAATGATGTTGGTGCAGCATCCCCAGAGATCCAACAATGCTTGCATAACCATAGAAAAAGTAGCTCAAAGATGTACTCTGTGGCAAGGTGGTCAGGTGGAAAAATAGGGATATGAATGCATATTTGCAGTTTGGGAACCCCATTGTAGGACATCCACTATGTCCTATACATTGCCAAGATTCAGAGTCCTCTGTAGTAGGAGATGATTAATAGCCCTGCACACTTGCATGACAACAGCCCCCACAGTGGATTTTTCAACTAGAATGTTCTGGCATAAATGACATGTGCCTGCCATCACCCATGGTTTGAGTAATGTTTACCTGAGCTGACCCAAGAGTGGTGCATCCTCACTTGAGAGATTTAAAACACACTACCACACTAGATGTAGCCATGTACCAGAATGTTAAACTGGTTTTAAAACTTGTTTGGTCAGCTCTTTCAAAAGTGGCTTATTTACAATAACAGTTAATATAATGCTGCAGATTCATTCTGAAAGCAAAATTATTAGTAAGCTACGTTTGATTAAACGATAAGCTTTACATTGATTAAAGTACGTAAAAGCATATGGAAAACTCAGTTCTGTTAGAATGGATAAATGTGCCTACAAAGCCATTCTGGTTCAGTAACAAGAAAAACATGCACCTGTTTAAGTCTTATGTAATTTAGCTTGTTTGTCCCATAATAGTTCCTTGAGAATGATCTAGTCCACTCTGGAGTGTTCTCAAAGGATGACAAACCATTCCTGTGTTATTCAAATTATGGAGGCAATTTAGTGGTGTTAACAACAATAGTCACATATGAGCTTCAAATGGCATGCACCTTAGTAGAAAACCCAGGGGAATATTTAATCACTGAAATCTCAGTATTTTAAACATTCTGAGTCTCGATACTACCTCATATATATTACTTAGCCTATAAATTATGTGGAGATAGGAACCTTATTTTCATATCTGTCTATAAAACACCCATCACACGTTGGCACTATACAAACAATACACAACATTGGTTTTTTTAATCTATTTTTGTGATTCGAATGGAAACAAAATACAGAACTATGTTCTGTAGTGCCATGTTGTTTACTCAGGTGTGCTTTTAATAGCGACTTCTTGAAACTGATCAGAGTAGTTAGAGATATGGTAAAGGTATTATCTTGAATAAGCCTTTATGGGTATCAGAGTAGCAGCCGTGTTAGTCTGTATTCGCAAAAGAAAAGGAGTACTTGTGGAACCTTAGAGACTAACAAATTTATTTGAGAATAAGCTTTCGTGAGCTACAGCATCATTGGATGCATTCAGTGGAAAATACAGTGGGGAGACTTATATACACAGAGAACATGAAACAATGGGTGTTACCATACACACTGTAGAGTGATCACTTAAGATGAGCAATTACCAGCAGGAGAGTGCGGGGGGGAGGGCAGGGGGAAGAAAACCTTTGTCAGCCTCCAGCTTTCATCCAGATCACACACAATCCATTTTCTACAGCCAAGCTCTACAATACAACCGCATTTGCTCCAACCCCTCAGACAGAGACAAACTCCTACAAGATCTCTATCAAGCATTCTTACTACTACAATACCCACCCGCTGAAGTGAAGAAACAGATTGACAGAGCCAGAAGAGTACCCAGAAGTCACCTACTACAGGACAGGCCCCACAAAGAAAATAACAGAACGCCACTAGCCATCACTTTCAACCCCCAACTAAAACCTCTCCAACGCATCATCAAGGATCTACAACCTATCCTGAAGGACGACCCATCACTCTCACAGACAGATCTTGGGAGACAGGCCAGTCCTTGCTTACAGACAGCCCCACAACCTGAAGCAAATACTCACCAGCAACCACACACCACACAACAGAACCACTAATCCAGGAACCTATCCTTGCAACAAAGCCCGTTGCCAACTCTGTCCACATATCTATTCAGGGGACACCCTCATAGGGCCTAATCACATCAGCCACACTATCAGAGGCTCGTTCACCTGCGCATCTACCAATGTGATATCTGCCATCATGTGCCAGCAATGCCCCTCTGCTATATACATTGGTCAAACTGGACAGTCTCTAGGTAAAAGAATAAATGGATACAAATCAGAGGTCAAGAATTATAACATTCAAAACCAGTCGGAGAACACTTCAATCTCCCTGGTCACTCGATTACAGACCTAAGAGAGGCTATTCTTCAAAAAACTTCAAAAACAGACTCCAATGAGAGACTGCTGAATTGGAATTAATTTGCAAACTGGATACAATTAACTTAGGCTTGAATAGAGCCTGGGAGTGGTTGGGTCATTACACTACATAAAACTATTTCCCCATGTTTATTCCCCCTCTTCCCCCCGCCCCCACTGTTCCTCAGACGTTCTTGTCAACTGCTGGAAATGGCCCACCGTGATTATCACTACAAAAGGTTTTCTTCCCCCCTCCCGTCCCTCCACTCCGCTCCCTTTCTCCTGTTGGTAATAGCTCATCTTAAGTGATCACTCCCCTTACAGTGTGTATGGTAACACCCATTGTTTCATGTTCTCTGTGTATATAAATCTCTCCACTATTTTTAACTGAATGCATCCAATGAAGTTAGCTGTAGCTCACAAAGGCTTATGCTCAAATAAATTTGTTAGTCTCTAAGGTGCCACAAGTACTCCTTTCCTTTATGGGTAGTAATTTTTCACAGCTGATCACTTTATTAACAAATTTGCCATAGAGTAAAAGTACAGGGTGAATGGAATTCTTACTGTGTGTTTTACTGTGAATAGCATAAGAACACTACAATCATGGTTGGGGCATCTGCTAATAATATTGGGAGAGAGAGAAAGAAGAGGAAACAAATTAGAAGTTATTTGTAGCTGGCACATGACAAGCATCAATTTATACTGTTTGTAGAGTTAATAGAGACCAGGTTCTGCCCTTACTTAAATAAGGAGTAATACCATCTAAGTCTATTGGTTTAAAATCAATGGAGTTATTCCATATTAATGCAGTGGTAAACCTGAACAGAAACTGACCCAGCAGCTTTATTTAAGCCTGAAAAGGAGTAGGTCAGATTCAGACATGGAGCTGCATGGAGCCTTTGTTACTAAAAACTTACAGTGTGCTTCTGCTATAAGAAAAAGAGGCAGTGACCTTAGATTAATCATATCAGACTGTGTGCAGTAAATTAGTTAAAAGACTCTTTAGGATAGCTTTATCCAAGGACTCTCTTACTGAACTACATGGTTTCCAAAGCAACATGTAAAATGTCCTTTTGCTGCTGACTCCCACTGCTGACTAAGCACCTTTTAGTGGTCTAGAGAGACAGAGAGGGCTGAGGAAATCCTCATTCAGCCAAATATGTCCCATATGCATGTGCAAACCTAATGAAAATCAGTTGTGAGGCCCTTTCATGTAACTGCACAGGAATGCATATGATTCACTGCAGACATAATGATTTGCAGAATCCTGTCTTCAAGCTTTAATTTTTTAAAGTTTCAGCCTGCACGAAATTCATTTTCAGCTAATGAAGGCAAATGAAGGAATATTTAATTTTTCAAATTTGTACATGTTTCATTGTAACAGCCTCTGCTGGCCTTCTGTGGTATAGTATGCTTCATTATAGCTGTATTTTAATTTCTCTCTCTCCCTTGTCTGCATAAAGATGAAGTGCACCTGTGATGAAAAATGTTTCTGCTGTGAGCTTTTGTGATGGTGCCTGGGTATATGCTAATCAGGGACATCCTTGTCACATTTGCTCAGCTTCCTTGTTGGAACTATGCTTATTTGTTTAGCTGTGGTCTCTGTTTTAAGATTCCTGCGGGTTCTGTCTGTGCAAACATTTTCATCAAAATAATTGCTTCTGAATATGACTTTGTTTCCTGGTGTTTGGATTTTCCACATACAACTGAAGGGGGTTTAAATTATAGAAACTAATTTTAATGTACTTTTCTACACTAGAAAATAATGTTTTAAAGAAGGTAATCTCACTAAATCTCAGACCTACTTATTTCCTTCCCTCCTAAGCAACTAAGTATATCTTGACAACAATCTGCACAAAATTCTACTCTCTGTTACACTGGCACAACCCCATTGCACTGACATAATTGAGAGAAAATTTGGCCCTACGAGACTAATCATTTTATCCTTATAAGAGTACACTGTATCATTCACCACATGCATTTTGACGGATGAAGTCAACGGGCAGATTGTACATGTGTGGAAAAATTCACCCTTCTTTGATAAAGCACCAATTTCACACAATGAGCCAAATTCTGTGCCAATTTAGACTCAGTCAGTGCAATGTTACAGTAGTCAGTGAAGTTGCATGGAGTGTAAACTACTACACAATTTGGCACAGTGAATCAGTACATCAGATTATGGAAAAACATCCTAAGCAAAATTCTTATTACTTATTGAATCCTGACAGTGCGTTTAGTGCAATACAGTCTATAGAGAAAATCACAGTCCCTGCTCCAGGCTGCTCAGGAGAGAAAGGATGGTCTCAAAATTAAGTCATCAGAGTGAGAATGAGGAAACCAGTATTCCACTGTTCTGTTCCTGGCGCCACCACAGTCTTTCCATATGAACTTAGGCAGGTTGTTTTATCTCTCCGTGTCTCACTTGCTGTAAAATGGGGAAATAGTACTTACCTAGCTTCCATGGACATTGTGAGACTAAATCAATTCACTTTGAGTTCCTCAGATGGAAGATGCTATACAAGTTTAAAGTATTATTACAATCCATGTTAGACTAAATCGCACAAATGTGAAATACAGCGAATTGACAGAATGTAACCTGTCGCAGCACAGATACAGGATAAAAAATTTCTCAAGTTCTCTGGGTTCTGTTCCCAGCTCGTCCAAAGATGCTCTGGATGATCTTGGTCAAGTCACTTAACCTTGCTGTTCCCTCTGTAAACAGGGATAATTATACTTATTTATACTGATATCTATGGATGAAAAGGCCATATAAATGTTATTTGCCTTTATTAAATAACCAGGAGAGTTATGCAATGTATGATATCATTTTCAGCAAGCACCACCATCTTAATAATAATAAATAAACAAACACATTTCTGGAATTCTCTCTGGTCATTTCTTGTTATTATTATTCCTCAGTGTTACATCATGGGGATATTTTTAAAAATATCCATTTCAACGTATAAGATCTTTAAGCACAAAAAGGAAAAGCTACTGTCTAAAATGTGTCCCCATGAATCACCAATAAATCCTGACCTTGTAAGTTTGGATAGTCAGGAATTTGATTAAATCCTCCACAAAATTCCTGCATTTCAGGTGCTCAAATGCACTTGTTCTCCTTAGATTTTCCTCAACATTTTCACAATGATAAATTATTATTTATGATTATTACTGCAATGTCTCAGAGAATGAGGACCGCAAAAGATAGTCCTTGCTCCAAAGAACTTGCAATCTATAACATAATTCCCAGTAGTTTACTCCCTTCAGTAATGAAAAAATACAGATCCTGAGTCAAAATCCATTGAAATCTATTGAATGGGAACCTTTCCATTGACATCAGTGGTCTTTGGATCAAGCTCATAGTGAGTCCTGAGTTTTGCACACATCAAATAAAAATATCAGTTTGGGTTTGGTATATCAGTCCCACACCATCTACAATTGTAAGCACAATAATTGTAAGTACTCCAAATGTATTCTAAATTGGAAATTAATATAAAAGGCTAAGATGCCACAAACCCTTCTTCCATAAATACTCTCTTGGCTTTCCCCATCAAAAATCCATCCTGCACATGCTTGATCATTATTTAATCCTTAGTGAAGAAGTGGATAGCTTACTTTACAACTTCTGTGGCTTTCCCAGGACACGATCTGCCTCCTGAGGAACAATTCCTCGTTGAAAAGAGTGGTCACCCAAGCATGTCTGGCATAGTGAAGACTCAAGTTCTGGCTCCCCTTGAGGTATGTGCATCACAGTGGACCCTGTGTATTTGAGGTTGGTATTCTGGTGCTTTTCCATGCTGACCATTGGGCTCTTAATCCATCTTCGTACCTGCAAACACAAAAGAATTTATGAGCTCCCTTCAACTTCTTTAACCTTGTAATTTCTCAGGGGTATCCTGATGTGGCTATACAGTTATAGGCCATGGACAAGAACCTGATACCATGTAGGATGTCTGGATTTTCTCTCTCTCTCTACTTCTATTATCTTGACTGATTCTCTTTCCTCTCCTTATGACTCTCCATTACATTTGGGAGTCACTGTTTGTGCTGGCCATTTAAACTCTGTCCCTGCCTCCCTCCGAACCATCCTCTCCTGCCTTCCTCCTTTTGTCTTTAGCTTACTGTGTAGCACTTTGCAATACTGTGCATTGAGAACCCCATATAAAAGTAAATGATATTGTATTCTCAAGGTTCGATGTTTCTCATGTACATGCTATATTTAATCTACTTTGTTTCTGTTATTGCCTCCCACTTGACATATGAATTATTTGCAATGTGTAATGGAATTCTTAACGTGGATTAATAAATTAGTTCTCCTTGTTGCAGAAATCAGGGATTTTTCTGGACTTCTTCCTAAATCATTTTATAAACAAAACAAAAAAGAGTCAGCCACATGATCCATGTTCCTTTTGTGCTAGATCAGCTTAAAATACAATGAAGAGAAATGTAAAAACCCCACTGTTCCCTTTTTATTCTGCTTTTGAAAGCTTGAAGGAAATTAACATAGGAAGGTGGAAGTTTATACCAGAATTATTTATCAATAAGAGGTTGAAAAGCTGAGACTGTCTGAGCTGACTAGAAGATTAAACTACATAGCTTCCATTGAAATTAATGGGAACTTTGTGACAGAATCTTTATTTGGCTTAGAAAGTCTCGACCCAGATGTCTGCAAAGGGATGGCTCAAGAACTCTAGCATGAGACAGTGCTGATTCACAACCCATTGATTGTAATCAGGTTCCACAGGCTGGAGGCCAGAATGGAACTTGGCCTCAACATAGAGATGGTTTGTAAGTAGAAGACCAGTCAAGTGCTGTAAATTAGAAAATAATACTTACATTAGTCAAGACCACCAGGCCTGTTGCTGCATTAGCAGTGAGAGTCTAAATCTCAGCAACTGGTGAATGGGTCACTTACAATAAACAAACATTATGAAATGCAGCTAGCCAGAACATCCTCTAGTAACCGGTAGGTGAGCAGTGAGCCCACAATTGCTCATGCTGTGCTAGTCTTCAGAAAATCATATGAACAACTCTCTTTCCTCTCTATGGAAACCAAACAAATAAGATGTCATTCTTGGGGCATATGTGGCACTTGTTATTGTGCTATTTACATTTGTTTCAGAGACACTAATATACGCAGAATGTTGTAATGTATACTTCCGATACTTTGATATTTCATTCAGACCTCAGTTACCCTCTTGTCCTTTACAATCAATCCCTTGAATTTTGGTATATGGCACACACAGTGTCTGCATGCCTTGGCAAAAAGGTATTAAAGTTAAAAAAAAAAGAGGTTAGAGCTGTGTGGAATCATTTTCCATGATATTAAAGCCAAATGTGGTTTCGATTCAACTTTTCTTTTTTTACATTTCTTAAATTCCTTAATAGGTAGAAAGACTGTTCTTCACCATTCTCCTTATTCATAGCTTTTCGGCTTCATGTTGCTCAGCTGGGGTGGTTGGTTTTTTGGTTGTTTTATGAAATATATTTTGAAATTAATCTTTTGACGCTGGCAGATTTTCAACACATTTATTTTGCCAAACATAGTTGAGTCTATGATTGTTACGCACATCACTAAATATATTACTCTCCAAGTAAATTCATGGTTGTCTCAACGTAATTCCAGAACTTGACAAGAACAATTTTTTTCCAGAACACAAAGTCATGCTTTATTTTCCAACTTAGTTTTATTATGGGAGGCAAGTATAATATATGAATTTCTTCTTGATGTGGTATATGTCACTTTATTTGACCTTTTCTTTTACTCTTCCAATCCTGCTTGGTGGTCAGTTAAATGTTTCTAGTGACACTCACCTGCAGTAGTTCTGTCCTTTTTCATTATACCTTTCAGCCTCTGTGTCATAAGTAGGTATGAACAAATCAGTGTACATGAAAGAAGAACCTTCCTAAAACTTCTCCCCAAACATGAAACAAATCTGAAGCAGAGATGGACCTGCTCCAGATCCAAGCTTCAGAATTCAAGGGTTATGTTCCAGTGCTTTGGTTCAGTAAAATATAAAGAAATGGGCCAGCCAAGAAATTCAAATCTAATTCTGTATTTGAACTTTCTGTAGGTTTGACTAGTATTCAATTTTGGGATTTAGGTCCGCATTCAAAATGGGCTGATTCACGATGGCTCAGTAAGTCAGTTTCTTTGTGGGCTTCATTTTGTGCTTCAGAATCTATGCTTTCATTTAAAAAGAAAACTCTCTAGCATATGTGTTTCTAAAGAAAGTCTTCAAAATATGAACATTGCCAATTCAGCAACGTCTGCCTGAGCTAGCAAGCAGCCTGGAACAATAGTTCCGAGAGCTATTCATGGCAATGAGATGTTCACTTAATAGCCCAGCCTTGGTAATTTAAATATCAGCTGTCAATATTGTTACCTATTTCAATGGCTGATTAAAGAGTGTAAGAAAGAAAGGGGACACTTGCATTGTGAAGTGCTGCTGTTAGTAGCGCCTCATGATGGCCTCCTGAATAGGTGATTCTTGAATTATGGATGGAGCTTGGGAGAGTTTCACTACTCATTTTATTCCAGGCTGACTCCTGGTTTTGGTTCAGACTCATGTCACATACTGAATCTAGTTTTTACTGTTTAAAAAAGTTACATTATCTTTATTTTATTAAATATCTAAATACAATTTTAAGTGCTCTTGGTAGTTACAGCCAGGACTGAAAATGGAAATACAGAAACATGATGACAAAGACTGTGCTTATAGGAATTCTTGCCTGGTTAAGACAACCAGGAAGTAAGGGAAATCTGATAAGAGAACTTGAGTGCATGAAATTTCCACAGGTTTCAGAGTGGTAGCCGAGTTAGTCTGTATCAGCAGAAAGAACAAGGAGTACTTGTGGCACCGTAGAGCAGGGGTGGGCAAAATTTTTTGGCCCCAGGGCCACATCGCAGTTGCCAAACGGTATGGAGGGCTAGGTAGGGAATGCTGTGCTTCCCCAAACAGCCTGGTTCCCACCCCATCCGCTCCCTCACACTTCCCGCCCCCTGACTGCCCCCCTTAGAATCTGCAATCCATCCAACCCCCTCTGGTCCCTGTCCCCTGACTGCCCCGACCCCTATCCACACCCCAACCCCAGACAGGCCCCCTGAGACCAACCCACCATCCTCTCCCACTCCATGTCCCCTGAGCGCCCCCATCCAAACCCCCGTCCCTAACTACCTCTCAGACCCCACCCCTATCCAACCCCCCCTGCTCCCGTCCTCCCTGACCCCTGGGACCCCACCCCCATCCAACCCCCCCACCCCCCCCCCCCACCCACCCCCCCCCACTCCCTGTCTCCTGACCACCCCCGAACCTCCGCCCATCCAACAGCCCCCTGTCCCTGACTGCTCCCCGTGACCTCCTGCCCTCCCCTTCCCCTTACCATGCTGCTCAGAGCAGCAGGACTGGCTTATTAGCCTAGTAAGCCTGGAGGTGGGCAAGTGCAAGCTGTGCTGCCTGTGCGGCAGTGTAACATAAATTAGCTTGGGGAATAGTTTTTAGTTAGTGTAATAACTCATCCATGCCACTAGCCATCACCTTCAGCCCCCAAGCTAATTTCCCCATGCTAATATTCCCCCTACTGTTACTCACACCTTCTTGTCAACTGTTGGAAATGTGCCATCCTGATTATCACTACAAAAGTTTTTTTTTCCTGCTGATAATAGCCCACCTTAATCGATTGGTCTCGTTAAGAGTCGGTATAGCAACCCCCATTTTTCATGTTCTCTGAATATAGATATATCTTCCTATTGTATTTTCCACTTCATGCATCTGATGAAATGGGCTTTAGCTCAAATAAATTTGTTAGTCTCTAAAGTGCCACAAGTACTCCTCGTTCTTTCTGCTGAAATTTCCACAGCATTCGCGTTTTGGTTTGAATGAATTTGCATTTTTTTAATCAAAATCAATTCATATAGATTGGCAGACCTTAAGGTTGGAAAAGGTCCCAACTTTCCCAAGTTGGATTAGACAAAGTCCAGATGGTTTGCCATTTTGGTTGAACTAAATTAAGCTTTTCCCCACTGCTCAGTTGAAGCCCCATTTAAGTCAACTAATTCAGGAACAATTTGGCTTAAGGTTCCTGGAATCTGATCTGAAGATTGAGGCTGTTCTTTTCATGGAATCTCAAAAGACATGTAGATGTAGGAATTTTTATTGATTTGTGAGTGGCAGGATATCCGGGTTAGAAAATGAAATATACCCTTAGGCTTGTCTACACATGAAAGTTAATCCAGAATGAAGTAGGGTATGAATTTAAATATAAAATTAACTATTCACAATTAACTCCATGTGTGGACTCTTTATTCCAGAATACAGATGCCTTATTTCGGATTAATTTAAACCAAGTGAATTAAACTGATTCAGAGTAAGGCACTCTTAATCAGGAATAAGAACATCCAAAAATGAAGTTAATCAGGGACAGATATTTGGAATAGCTCCCCATGTAGACCAGCCCTTAGTCTATTTTTTAGATATCACAAACAATTCGCATAACATGCACAGAGAAGTACAACTATTATTCCTGGTACACACGGTGGAAAATAAAATAATTTATATTTGATTTATGACATTTATAGCTGTCCAAAGGCATTTAAAATCTGACTTCAAACTGGAAATATGGACTGGCAACATGTTTTTAAAATCAGCTGTCAACTTCTAAAGAAAAAGTACTTCCCTGGGTTTAGCAGGGAAGAGCCTGGCTTGTAGGAGTGAATCTCAGGTTTCCATAGAATTTTGTAAACTAATATTACCATTTTTCAGACTGACACACTTAAGTTTATTGAAATGTTATGTATATATGTTAGTCACATTAATTCTAAGTCAACACATAGGCCTTTGACCACCTATAATCCTAATGCATTTCAAAGGGTGACTATATAGTTACTAGGCTAATTTCCACTAAGAGTATACCCCATATCTATTGTGTTTGGCTTGGGCTCTATAAAACCTTGCCACATTCCATTCAAAGTGCAAGGCACACTTCTTTGATCGTGCATCCCCTAAAAAAACACCTAGAACAGCACAAATAACAAACTTTAAAA